>NW_016690251.1:5632056-6059740 GCF_001604755.1 Lepidothrix coronata
GAAGTGAATTACTGAGATAGGTTGGCTGTATGTCATCTGGTAAAAATAGACACATCATCAGACTCACCTGTATGCAAAGGCTCCAACCTCTCTTTCAGTAGTTCTTTCTGAAGTTACTTGTGTGAAATTAATCTCTTAAAATCAGTGTCTAATTAGAGTTTTCACCCTGCAGTTCTGCTGTTAGTAAGTCTTTAGGTGATGTCTGCATTTTCAAACCCATAATTATTACTTACCTTACCACCACACTATTTCTCCCATTTTTGCTCCAGTGTAAATTCCTTACTTGTTCCTGTCACTTTACTGAAGTCTGTGCCAAAGAGAAGTTTGTAGGAAACAGACTTATTGCCTGTAGCAATGGTTGCTGAAGCTTTCTTCACTATTATTAGCAAAAAGGAAGTAAATACACTGATTAGTACTTTCATTTTAGCACTGAGGTTTATACAGGAAACCATCACAATTGGATGTAGTCCATAAATGCTTTTTTTTCTCTCTGTAGAGTCTATATATTATAGTGGTCTTCAATTTTGTATCAGTTCATATATAATTATAACAATAAGTTCTTATTTAATCCTGAAATGTAAATTTATGAATGTGTGAAGGTATTTATGTATGTTTAGCACTTAAGAAGAAGTGAGGGTAAATAAATAACTTCCTCCAAAGCTGTGCTAATTCTTGTTATCAAAAGGATAGTTGTGGTAAACCAGCCTGTTTGTTCTGTGCCAGTGCTAAACATTGTTTGCATAGTTTTGGTTCTTTAAATGGGGTGGTGTTTAATTACTGGAGGAAGCTGTAGAGCATTTGCAAAGTCAGTGGTTTAGGTCTCATGCATTAAAACATCTCACTTTTTCCACTCCTGTTCACTTTCCAGTGTTCTTGGGTTACAAAGCCCTTTTCAAGGTGGTAGGAGTGATGCACATCATACTGGAATATAAAGTTATAGAGTCATAGAGTGGCTTGGATTGGAAGGGACCCCAAAGTTCATCTAATTCTTAATATATAACATATTTTAGTATGTTTTAGAGATTTTCTCCCTTCATGCATTAACACTGCATGCATTTTCACTCCCTGAATTAATTCAACATGTAGAATATCCCTGTTTTTTTTTACCTGCTGAACCAGACAAATGGTTTTGTGTCAGGATTAACATGTATTGGGCAGTAGGTAAGAGGAGCAGTAAATACAGTGAGTTTGTTTGGTGACTTATGATAAATACATAATTCTGCATTTTAACTTTTTTGTTTGAGGTACTAGGAAATGCTGACAATGTTTCAGTTAGCTTTCTATAAACATTACATTCTGTAAACATCTCAAGGGTGAAGATCAAAACCAAATAGAGTTAATAAATTATTTGAGCTTGACTTAAGCATGTCGTGGTTCACTAGTAATCATGGTGGCTCTACTTACCTGTGCAAACATTGTTTCACTGTTTTAGGGTTATTTGGCTTTGTTTTAGAAACACTTTGCCATTAAAAAAAGTTAATTTCTCTTTTTCTTTTCCTGCTGCAAATTAGTGGGGATTTATAAAAGTATAGAAGGAGTTCATTATAGGAATAAACAGCTATTCCCTGCAAAAGAAAGAAAAAGGTATGGCATTTTAAAGGGTTGATCATGTGCTAGTTAGACATGATGGGAGGAGAAATAAGTTGTATTGTTGATTAAAAGGACACCATGGAAAGCAAAACTTATATTAACAATTCCTTACAGTATCTAGGAAGATTATTAAGTTCACGTTATATCATAGCAAAAAGGTTGATTTGAGCTTGAAACATGGAGTTGGATTATTTTAAGTTTCATTAATACTTTTAGCTAGGGAAGAGGCAGAACTTCTTTCAAGAGCCACGCTCTGTGTTTCAAACCTCTCCTCCAAAAGCTCTTTTTGAGGTTATTTGTGTGAAATCCATCTCTTGAAATCAGTGTCTAACGTACGCACGTGATTTGTTTTTAGGATGATTCCCCTCCAGAGTTTATTTTTGCATGGAAGTGTGCTCCTTCCCGGTAGAAGATGGTGATCCCAATGTATGATCATGGAGAAGGGGATAAGTTCAGTAGAAGTGTTACCTTCCAAGTCATCTCAGGTTACAGCTGTAAAAGTGGTGGTCAAAGAGCCCGAAGCAAAGCAAACCCAAAGAGGGAAACGAGTGGGATTTGTGCTTGTCCATGCAGGTAAGATGTGGAAGCAGAACAGCTGGAATGAAAACAGTGCATACTTTGATATCAAACTAAATATCAACACAAATTTTATAGTATCTTTGGACTACTGATGTGTTCATGAAGTGACATTAACTTTGTGTGCAAGTCTGGGAGTGGAGAGTTCAGTTGGAAGTTGCATAGGAGACTGTTAACCAAAATGTGGCTATTTGGGTGTTCTAAGTAGTATTTTTTTTTCTCCTCGACGAAGAAAATCCCTGAATTTAAATGGTTATAAAACATCAAATTCTGCAGTTGTCTGCTAAGCTTGGGAAGCCTACAAAGTGGAAGAGATCTTTCAGTGTGTTTCTTTACCCTACGGAAAGGTCAAACATAGCTGTTTGATTGAATTTCTTGTTTCTTGTCTAACTTGTCCATGAGGACAATCTACTTAAGGCTTTCTGCAACCTCTTTAAGCTGTTCACTTTTTTTGCCCTTTTGAAATTTTTCTTTCAAGTCCAATTTTTGATTTTATTTAATTTTTGATCATATTTAAATGAGTTACTATTTATTGTTTCCACATGTGATGCAGTGGTCCTCTATTCATATCTGATGCAAAAATGATGTGTTAGTGTGTCTTGCTCATAATTTCTTTTCTGATATGTTCTTTCTTAAGTACTATTAACATAAAAATACTAGTGATGCTTGCATCTGTATATTTGTTTTTACCATATGTGTGATGACATGAGGTGAAACTGAGCAAGGTAATACCTAAATTATTTGAAAAACCAACATGCTACTTGCTTTATAAAATTATTAAGGTTAAAAAAAACCCCACACCCCTCAATTTCATTCTGAGTTGATATTTGATGACCCTAGTATTCTATTTTGAGAGCAGATAGAAGTGTTCAATATACTGTACATTACTGGTAGTGTTAATTTAATAGAGTTTCTCAAAACTAATGTTTCTAACAGTGAGAAAAGTGAAGCCGAGATAAATACAAGCACATCTTTAAGTTCAAAAACCAGTAAAACAGAAGTAGAATTTCAATATCAGTGTGCAGTCATGGCAGTTGTTTTTTTGATGCTGCATTTAGTCAAACAGTGGGTTTTTCAGGTATGGAATTAGGGGCAGTGGCTGCAAAATAGGGCAGAATGATTTGATGCAATGGAATAGACATGAAGACTCAAAATTAGATGAAAAATTTGTATGATCTCTACTTCAAGCAACTCTCCTGGTTCTAAAGCAGGAGCAGCAGGCTCTAAAAAATTTAGCATGAACATGAGAAGATGAGCAGAATGATAATTGCAAACTTGCACATCAGTGGTGAAAGGAAAATCGGAGTTTAACATAAAATCAAGGGTTTTAAGTAAAATAAAAAAGTAAATAAAAAAGCTGTGCCGGAAATACTCCAAGAATGAGTGATACTGAAATCTCGTGCAAAGTGTTTATAGGAAGAGGTTGTTTGATGCTGTGATTTATACCTGTGTGTTTCTGGATATATCCTGTGTTTTACTGGGTGTGCTTGAGTCAGTGTTGGAATGCATAAAGTTGTCAATCATTGGTACAAAAGGGGAATGCCAACGTAATCCAGAATAAGGAAGGCTGTACCTGCCTGTGTGAACTGTAAGGCTGCAGTTTGACAGGTAATTTAACAGTTTTATCTTTTTCCTTAACTGTAGGTGCAGGTTATCATTCTGAATCCAAAGCTAAAGAGTACAAGCATGTGTGCAAAAGAGCCTGTCAGAAGGTATGTCCTACAGCTTCCTGCAGTATTCCTGAGCCTCTAGTAGCCTCTGGAGCTAAATATGGTGTCTGTGCTTGGATTTCATCCATGTCCACTCTTTTTGGAATTTATTTAAACTCCAGCATCCAGGTTGCTCCATAAATGCAGGAGTTCCTAGAATTACTTTCTTCTTGATAGCTCTTAACATCTTAATAGGAAAGGAGGTAGAAACAGGAAAAACAAAACAAAAAAATATCAAAGCTGGAAAGGGAGAAAGGACAAGATTTCCATTTCCATTGAAGCCAATATTTTTTAATCTCTTCCAAGAATTTAGGTTTGGAGCTGGCAAAGCCCTGTGTACTACGTGTTGAATGAGTAGCTGGAAGACCTCTCTCCAAAATTTTTAATGTCTTTTGCTTTCTCCAGGGAGCAGGAGCTGGGAGCTTGGCAGACTCTTTAGAAGAGTCTCAAAGCTGGCCTCTGATAATTATCACTTTGTATTACAGTTCTGTTGCTCAATCCTAATACCAATCTAATTTTGTAATGGGAAGCCTCACAAATCACCCAGACATAGCACTGGCTTCGTTAAAGTTGTGCATTAGCCCTGGTGAAAGTCATTTTCCAGCTAATTATGTGAGAAAATGCTGTTGAATTTAAGTGTAATTTGAAATTCTGTGTGGCTCCTTAAGCTGAGTAGCCAACATAAATAACTTCTGTGAAGAACAAACAGTTGCAGGTCTTGCAGCTGAAGATGAAGCCATAGTTGTTTCCTGGGGTTCCCTGAGGGAACTTGACTGTCAGGTCTTGTCCAAAATGGATCTTAAAATACTATTAGAAGTTCATTGTTGTGTGTGTCTGTAATTTGAAGATAACACTGTCTTATTTGATTTGTTCGTGTGTTTTGGCTTTCAGATGAGCTTGTTAATTTTCTTCAGTTTGACTGTAATTGCAATAAATGGTACTAGGAATTTTTGTTGAGCCTTGGAAGGAAAATTTGAAACTTGTTGGCTGGAGCATCAAGTGTTTGAGGACTTATATATAATACAAAAAGTTATTTTCGTATAAATTTGACCATGCAGGAATCTGCTACTAAATGCAATGTCTCAGTGTCAGGGTAGTACAATCCAGCTTTCAGATCTGCCCTCACATGGTTCATACTGACTTATTTCCAGTGCCTCTTGTTTTTATGCCCTCTTAGGTTTTAAGCTAATTTGGTGAAGATTATGGTTTTGTACAAGACTGGGAAAATGTAAGGCTCAGTCACAGAAAATTAGAATTCCTTAATCATCAACTGAAAATTCTGTTTTACAGGCAATTGAAAAGCTCCAGGCTGGTGCTCTTGCCACAGATGCAGTGACTGCAGCACTTATAGAATTAGAGGTATGAATTTCTGACTAGTAGTAAATAAGTCCCATGGGTGCATTGCCAGATTTTTCTGTAGGAAGGTGTTAAGTGGGAAATTTACTGAGATTTCCACTTTTATGCTGCACTAATTTTATATTTTGCTTTTCCACTGTGTTTTGGAGTAAATATATTTAAATAATTTCTAAAAATGCAAACTGAATAAAAGTTGTCTAGTTGGTGCAATTTGATTGTCATCTTAGATAGTCTTTACTCTTTAAAAATAAATGCAGTTATTAAAGAATTATTTAACACTTTGTAGGGAACTTTATTTCTGACTTACTGAGCTACAGATGGACAGTTCTGGCTCTGCTTCTTAGAGAGGGAAGAAAAATCATCCTACTGGTTCTGATTTTAATGACAAAATATGTGCAGAGGAATAGGACAAGTAATGCTTTTATTTCAAAATGGCACTTGTTAATTAAGGTAGAAAGTCTTGATGAGCAGCTGTATGGGAGGTTTTTGGCAAAGTGTCTTTTTGGAGTGGTGAGATTTTTATGGCATCTGACTTCAGTGAAGGTCCCAGTGAAATAATGTGGAAGTGAGTAAAGCTAAACATTTCTGGGATATAAATAGGGCAGTTTGGTTATTGTCCCAGGTCCACTAATCCCTCAGGACAGTAATGATGGAAACAGGTATTCCTCTTCTGTAAGCAGTAATTGCTTCTTCCCCTCCGACTTTATTAGCAGAGGAGGAAGGCAAGGTAAGTGTTGTGCTGTAAAAATAATTTCCTGGGTTTGGAATTCCTGGTAGTATTCCAAGAGGATTAGCAGTGGATTTGCTTACACATGTGTTGGGAAAGTGTTCACGAGTGTCCTTGGTGGGGCTGGTGTGAGGCAGGCAGTGAGTACACACTTGAGTATGTGTTAGACATGCTGCCTGGGAGCCAGGGCTGCAGTCACACTGTTCCCTTGGCAAGGTTCTTGGCTTTCAGCACCACTGCTGGTCTGCACTGAGCCCTTCAAACCCGCTTTCATCTGTTATCTCACACATTAGAGTATAACCCAGGGAAAACGGGGATATCTTCAATGGAATTATTTCCAGTGCACTTCCCTAAGCTGACTGAGGCTGCTGTTGCTCCACAAGGCTGTTTTGTGTGTCAGCTCCCTCAGTGGAAAACAAAAATAAAAACTCACTTTGGGTTGTGATTTTTATCGTGTTCCTGAGCTACACAGGAGAAAACATATTTTAAGAAGCTTAACCCAACAGTTCTGTATCTCTTTGCAGCTGTGCCTGGGGTAAATATTTGATCTGTTTTTGTTATCCCCAGGAGACTTTTCTTTTACTTTAGTAGATTTAAATACTCTGAAGTAACATCTGTGGAAGAAGTTACGGCTTTAAGATGAAATTAAAAACTTTTTATGAAATTACTGCAATCAGAAACCTTTTTCTCCTTATCTGTCTTGTTGCTATTGTTCTGATGCCTGCCATCATTCCAGTTTCTGGTTTTATAATTGTCTTTGGTAGTACTTTTATATATGCTGTTGTACAAGCCCTATTTTTTTTTCCTTTTTAAAGTTAAATGTTATTTTGTTCAGGTTGTATTGCTGTCATTAATGTAATTATTTGTCTTCATTTATTAGTTGATTTATATAACCTCTTAATGGGGGGTTGTTCTGTATGTTACTGGAATAGAGAATGTTGGGTTTGGGATTTGGGCTTCTTTTAGGTTAAAGTATGTGGCTATGGAGTTACATCGAGAAAAATCAAATTTATACTCAAAACACTGTGATTTGCAGTGGCAGTCTTTTGGATCTGGTATGGGAAACTTCTAAATGAGCAGCTTCCAAAATATGTAAAGGTTTGTATCTACTCACCTCATTCTGAACATCACCTCCAGACATCTCTTGTCATTTCTGGAGCTGCATGTTCTGGTTTAGTTCTGGTGCTTTTTCTGTTGCTCTGTGGAAAACAAGTCAACAAAGCAAACAGAATAGTTTTTCTCATCAACTACAAAATTTTATTGGTTAAAGTGTATGTTTATGTTGATGAGCTATCACACCCTTTTGTTTGTGCTTTAGCATTTTAAGTCGGTAAATACATAACAAAAAATCTGCATGAAACAGTGTTTGTTTACTTGTGTCCCTGTAATACAGATGAAGATACAGAACAACAGAAGTTTGCATAACCTGATAACAGATCCCACTGTAAAGCACTGTGTGTAACTTCTTGATATTTTGGTTTCTGTAGAACACATTGCTGTGACTTTATCTGAAATATTTAATCACTTTTACAGTTCTCTCGGGCTTTGAATGCTGTATTCCAAAAATGTGTAGTCTTTGCAAGGCACAAATCTCTTTTTGTGGAAGTCTCACAGAAGATGAATTTCTTTCTCAGTTCCGCTCAATTACACAACCCCCATTACACAGAATCTCAGCTAATCCAAGAGGCATCACTTCAAAGACTTGTTGGGGCTCAAGATTTGCTCTTGATCTTTTATGAGCAAGCTGACAGTTTGCTTGTGGTATGCTGTCTGTGTTTTGTTTTATTTTTCAGGCTCTAAGTGGAGAAGGAACAGCCTTTCTTTGTTGGACTGTGTGAATCTCAAGTGAAGGGGTTTTCTGTGTTTGAGATAATATTGGTGATAGTATTGGTGATAGTTAACTAGAGAAAAGGTGCATTTCTTTTGCAAAGTAACAAGACTGACCCCGAATACTGTTAAAATGACTGGGCTGTTCTTCATAAGCATCAGCTGCATTTGATAAGTTGATTAAAGGCTGTTCATGTTTTCCAGTTTGTGAACACTGCCATTGCAAAGAAACAACTGAACGTTTTACCTCTTTCAGTTTTTGGTAATAAAAAGGGTCTGGACAAGGTACTTCTTGAGACTTATCATTTACACCATGTGCTTCTACAAAGGTATTATTGCAGTACCATTGATTTCTGCACTCTTGCTGTCAGCCACCATATGAAGCCTGAGTTTCTCTTGAAACACAGAGGGATTATTTGGGCAGCTTTTTGGGGGGGATGGTTGAGGTCTCCCTCCACACACCCTGCTTGAAACTTGCTGTTTTCAGCAAAACCACGTGCTGATTTGCCTGTATGTGTGGTTGTGAGAAAAATGTCCAAATCCAAGCTTCTCTTTGACTATTGAGCACTTCACAAAAGTACTGATCAGGTACTGGAGACAGGAACTGACGAAGATTTCAAATTGTTTCCTAAATTTAGTCTAATCCTTGATTAATATATGTGTAGATCACTTGGGTTTTTACCTGACTTCACTAGAATGTTCTTTATGAACATCATTTAAATTGGAAATTAATATGATCTGTGGGGAAAAGGGGTGTCACATTTTGGGTTTCTGTCTCCTTGCTGCTGAAATTGCTCAGTTTATTTTGCCTTTTTTTTGTTATTGTGGATCAGTGCAAAGGTTATTCTGTACCTGTTATATTCAAGCAGAGGGTTTGTGTGACTGTAAGCAAGATTTTGCAACAAAAGAACTTGTTTGGTGCTTTATTTATTATTTTTCTAGTGATTAAGATTTCTGAGTATACAATCTTAGTCCCAAGGACTTCTGTTTCAAGAAGCAGCCTTGTTGCATTAAGGCAGCCACCAAAGATGAACTTTTAATGGGTAATCAACTGGAAGTTGTTAATACTGGTTAAAAGCAATACTGTCATCTTTTGCAGCAGAGTGACTGACAGTAATCTGTGACAAAAGTGTCCTTTAAAAGCATTTTAGCTGGTGTAATTGAAAGGGACGTGGCTCATCCATGTAGAATATTGATTTTTGGCACTAAACTCCCACAGCAAAATAAATTTTCAAGTTCCACTGTACAAAAATAAATACCTGTAGACTTTGAATTTGCTTTTAAAGTCACAAATAAGCCATGGACAAAACTGTATCAAAGATGGATGGAATGTTCTTTAAAATCCATTGAAAGCAGAGCATTTCAACTATTTGCTGAGATATAAGTGTTAGAGTTGATTAACTTCTTTGAGCATTCCAGCTTTGACTGCAGCTGGAAACGTCAGGATCCCTGTGTTTGCTGCCAGAACATTTATAAATGGGTCTAGAAGTAAAAAGGATTCTAAAAATAAAAACAATACCCTCAGTAGCTTGAGTTTTTGCAAGATGGGTAACTTGGGAAAATGAAACTCCTGTTTCACATCCTTAAGCTTCCTGTTACCTCCTTTGCTACAGCTTTACATGGTAAGTTAGAGATACTTCAGTGATGGAATAATTGCCAGGTAGTTTAGTATTTTTCAAATAATTAAAGGCTTATATTTTGTTAAAATGCTTTGAATAGTTATTTGTTTGCCTCTTCTTTCTTCCTCCTTTTCTGTGGTAGCAGGGCTTGCTGTTAACATGCAAAGCTGATGCTTGGTTTGCTTACTCTTCTTTTTCAGCCTCCTTGGAAATACAAAGGCTGATCACTGCTTGTGGTTTGAAATAAAAAAGTATATTCCTGAAGATACCTTTTGTATTAAACCTTTTTCTCCTCTCCCATCCTCCCTCTTCTTGGACACATGCTTTGGTTAGTTCTTCCTGATTTTATGGTAGTCAGTTCTTGCCCTGCTGCATTTTTCTGTCTGAGGGTATGAAGAGAATTCTTCAGGTAACTCACTTTGTTTCTTCCCTCTTTGAAAGCCTTCATGCTTCTCTTTTAATGTTTCTGCATTCCTTGAAGGTTTTGAATTTTCATTTCAAAATACACCTTAATTTTCATAAGTTCATAAGCTGTATTCCTCCATTTGTATATCAGAGTCTTAAAATCTTTTGGTCAGACTTTGCAGAGATTCATGTTTTCAAAAAGAGATTTGTATTTTTGTGGTGTATTTCATGTCCTTGCCTATTCATAGAAGTAGGTGTGAATTTGTTTCCATTTTTTATAAAGGTTTTTTCCTACCTCGTTTCAAAGGCTTTTATCTCACCTCAGAGACACTCAGGTAGATATCAGAAATTCCACGGGTTCACACCCAGTTCCTGCACTTTTAAAGCTGTTTTCAGATTGCCTTTCAGATGTGTGAAGTTAGACCACCTTCCTCTGGGCAATTCTGAGACTGTCTTGAGTGCAGTCTGATTGTAAAGCTAAGTGAAACTCCACAGAAATTTTGAACAGGTGCTTGGAATTTGGTCTTTGTTTCTTTTCACTGGAGAAGTTACTCATGTTGTGACTGATTGTACTGGTAAGATTCCTTCTGAGTCCTAATATGAGAGTTATGCCACCAAAGAGACAGCTCAGTTCGATGTAGAATTGTTATTTATTAAAAATTCTGTAGTATTCTGGTAAATACTCTGTAGGGAGAAACAGATGGCATTCCTTTTGTCTTGAGATCCTCTGAGTAAAGTGTCTCTTGGTTTTGTGCCAGTGAAAGTGCTGTGCCAAGGCATCGAAGCACATCTAGATCCTGAGACATAAAGTGAACTAGTACCATTCCATATCCTGTATTTTTTCCCTCCTCTCTTTTGATTATTGCCTTTATCAGCTGGTAGAGAGCTTTGTGTCTTGACTGCAGAAGATTCTGGACCTTTATTTAAACTTTTCCTCTTATGGGTCCTTCTTATGCCCCTTATTTGTCCATGACATCTGCTCTAAAATAACAGCTGTCTCTGCCTTGTGGCGAATCTGTGGAGCACCAAGTTCTTCCCCTTGCTGATGTTCTTGAGTATAACACCCTGAGTGAATGTCTTTGGAACAGAACATTAGGGATTTGTCTCCAGGCTCACAGGTCTTTGCACTCTGATTACCCCGGGGCCAGGAACTTGGACAAGTATTGTTCATCCTGAGCATTCCTGGTTTTGCTGTATCCTCCAAGTACCATTCACCATTCACTTTCAATTCCTTCCATCACTTCTCTGCTCCTTTTTTCCTAAACTTTACCAACTTAATTTTCTTCGTACTTGTAGAGCCTGGGGAGCAATGAAGTCAGTTAAGCCAGTGGCTACTCGGAGTTTTCTGCCTTTTCTAGGCCATCTTCTTTTTTTTTTTAAACATATTCTCCCCCTCCCTTCCCCTTTTAGGGAAAGTTATTTGTGCCACACTTAACTGCAAATGTTTCATTATCCTAAAATCTTTTCAAATTTATTCATTTGCTGTGAGGCTTTGCTGTCAAAATGAACAACAGAATGAATATACGCAGTGAATTGGAAGAACTGTTGTGGATTAAAATAGGATGGGATAAAGTGGAATAAAATCTTATGCTGCTTCAGAAGGAAGAAGCAGAAAATAAAGGAGTTTCATGATTATGTATTATCTATTATGTACTCATGATTCTTCAGGAAGGTAGCATTTTAGTGACTCAAACGCTGAGAAATCTTAAAATGTCTCTGTAAATTAGAATCAGCATCTTGCAAAACAGATTTTGAATTTACTCACTACTTGCTCATTTGAAAGTTAACAAAAGCTAGCTGACATCAGATTTATTTTTCATTTCTGTGTGCTCCTCTCTCTTTTGTTCCTTTGAATTTGTTGCAAATCAGTATGTACAAAACCAAACCAGTTCCCTTAACACTTTAGACAGAACTTTGAGCTGTTTCCAATAATTTGTTTCCTGATTCAGCCTTTATTACGTGTGCTGTAGAAGTACGACCATCTCATTTCACTGACACGTTCACTTGCGGTCTAGACAACTCTTTGTCACATCAGGTTTTTACACTGGTTGTAATTTAAACAAGTGAAAACTGAAAGCCTGCAGCATCTCTCTGAAATTGTACTGTTTGGTTGTTTTCTTTGTCCTGTATTCCTTTTGTGCTTGCATCTAGAAAGAGGGGATTATATTGAGCTGGGGGATTATATTGAGCTGGCAGTGAGACTTTTGAAGTGTGCTGCTTGGAAATTTTGTGGTTTTAAAGTCGTGGGGATGCTCTGATGAAATGGGTGGGTGAAAATGGGGTGTAATTCTAGCATGCAAAACTTTTATTGTTTGAGAACCTTGGGTTTGTTAAAAGCCACAGAAGGTGCTAGTAAAAGAGGAGTTAGGTTTATGATGCTGCTAAATGTTGTTCCGTACTTGCCATGAAATAAATCTTGGTTTTCAGTCGAGAAACTTCCAGACCACAGTAGTGACTGTCCTTATGCTGATGGTCAAATAGAAATTTTAGAGAGTGGTTTGTTAGTGATGCCATTTCTTCACTTCTGCTTGCAGAGCTGCAGTCATAGGTTAGTATGTTCAGAAAAAGTACAGTTCTGTTTTGCAGCAGTGTCATACTTGGGAGGCTGAAAGGTACACTGTGGTCTGTGCAGTGATTATTAGATTAATTCATTAATTAATTAAATACTGAACGATTGTAAGGCTTTTGCTTGAATAGAAATGATCATAAATTGTTGGGTGACTAGTTTTTATATTAGTGTTATTATACCCTATAGAGGGTGAGAGGTATCCACTGCAGTAATTTCTGATGCTCTGTTCAAAGTGCCCTTGTTTTTGTTGTGGAAGATCAAACTAAGAAAATGCCCTGCACCATGACCAGTGGAAGATCAAAATAAGAAAATGCCCTGCACCACGACCAGTGTTTTCAGATCAATTATACAGAGGTTTTGATCAATCTAGTCTGTTATGGATGTGGCCTTACAATGTTTTGTTCTTATTTTTAGGATTCTCCTTTCACAAATGCAGGATTGGGATCTAACCTAAACCTTCTGGGTGAGATAGAATGTGATGCCAGTATAATGGATGGAAAGTCATTAAATTTTGGAGCAGTTGGAGCACTGAGTGGTATGTTAACTATGTATTATAAAGCTAAATACTGATTTAGGTGCAAAGATGGGTTTTGTTCTTTTTTGTTACTGTTTTGAAGGAGGGGACACATGGTAAATTTTACCCTGTTTAAATAAATTCTAGCCTTTTAGAAAATGGAGAGGCATTCCTGCCCCCTAAAATGCTGATTCGTGTTAATTTGCTTTATGTAACATGCTGGCTCATTAGTTCACTGAGAATCCTTTGGGGCAGAACAGTTATATGATACCACACAATATTCACAATGGGGCTGAGTTTGCTGAGATGAATTTGTAGAACGATAACTTCATAATAAAATTCAATTGTTAAAAAATATTACAGGCATTTAAATTAGGCTTTCTATTTGTTTTTGTTCTCAGCCTTCTCAAAGAAGTTACTGGTATATAATTCAATCATTTATTTGCATATGGGACTTATTTAATCTGAGAACTAGTGTGTTTCTCTTTTTTTGTCTAGTTTTAGCTTTCAATACAAAACAAATATAGATATACAGTCCCAAATAGGGATTGTTGAGGTTTTGTTGAAGTACATGAACAGTCTTAGCTGTTACTTTTGAATAGCTTTTCTGACAAGTTTTCAAGCTTTGTTCTTTATCCTAGAATAGTTCTAAACTGTGGTAATAGCTTCCTCATGTAGATATAAATCTAAAATAAATAGTAAAATTAAGTGTTTCAAGGCCTGTTTGTTAAAAAATGTATCCTTCCAACCATGGGGAAGGAGGAAATGAGGGAGTGAGAGAAAGCTAAGCCTGAATCCTATAATCCCTGTTCTGGCTTGATAGGTCCAAATGCAAACTCCTTCCATCTTGAAAAATTAATGCCCATAAAACATCTTTAGCCTTTAGAATACAATAGATTTAACTTGAGATTTCTGTGGTGGGAGATCACTCCTACTATTTCAGTGTGGTTCTTTCTTTTTTTTAAAATAAATGTGGGGGAGGTGTTGACTGGAAGGCTTTGTCACTACTGACAGGATGTGAGGGAAAAACTGAGAAGGTAGTTATTGAAACATAACATAAGGTGTCTCTTAATGGCTTGACAAACCCTTGGAAATTAAAAGAATCTGACTTCCATTGCCAAAATGAACACTGCAGTGCTCTGTGGAAAAATATTTTAATGTTTTGTTCCCATTTTTTGCTAACTTTTCAGGAATCAAGAATCCGGTTTCGGTTGCAAATAGATTGTTATGTGAAGGGCAGAAGGGAAAACTCTCTGCTGGCAGAATTCCACCTTGGTAATTGCTTTGTTCTGCTTGACTTTTCTTTGGTCTTTGGTCTCCATGCATGCCATATTTGAAGGTTTTATCTTACCCCAGGAAGGCTGGTGCTGCTTTACATACCAGCCTTTAAAAAGGGGATAAGCTTTGTGCTCTGATCTTGAAATATCTTGTGCGCTCGATGAAGTCGTGGGTAGAAGGATGTGTTAGGAATAGATGGCAACATCAACTTTGTGATAGTTTCTGTCTGTGTGGTTATTTCTAGTTGTAATACTCAATCCTTACATTTGCTACTGTAGCATTTTGAAAAATCCCAAAACACATCAAGGTTAAAGGGCAGTTTTACTGCCTTTGCCTCTGTGTACCTTTAAAAAAAGCAACAAGGTTTTTAACAGGTATAAAAAATAGTCCTACTTTGCTGCCTTTGGGGCTTTATTTTGTGGCTGTAGTGTGGAAATGTGCAGTGTTTAGTAACTTTCTCTTATTTTAAAGATAGATTTAATAGCATTTACAACAAAAATGGAAACAAGCACTCTCTTACTGAAATGGGTGTGATACTTAGATGGAAGAGGTAACTATTAAATGCATAGTAACTTTATGTATTATTGCATCATTTTGGAAAGAATCCAAGAAATGTCAGAACTGATTATTCTTAAAACCATCTTATTCTCATTAGCAGTTTAAATTGACAGGTAGAGAACTTGAATAATTCATTCATATTAATTGACTGCTATTGTCTGTCACCTGTGGCAGAACTTGCTGCCTTTTTTCTAACTAATGGTCAGTATTTGCAGAAGTATTAAACCAGAATTTTGGTATTTTAAAATATATATATTTAGATTCACAAATTTTGCTGTCCTTACTGTGTTATTCTGTAAAATTAGCAAAGTAGTTCATAGCTGGGTGGTATAGTATTCCAGTTTAAACAGTGAGGAAGAGCAGGATTTCAGTGTTCTGTTGTGAACAGAACACAGATCAACAGGAACAGGAAGTGTTCAGTGTGAACAGGAAGTTCACAGATCAAAACCAGCCAGCTTGAAACCAAACCTTTAACAGACAGATTTTGCATTTAAAACTCTTTTCTTTAATGGAGAAAGCAGAGAGTAACTACAGAGAGGTTCACTAAGAAATAGGAACTTTAATTTCAATTGCTATTAGCTCATTTCTTTGTCTGTCAGAAGAAACTGAGGCTTACCTGAATTAGATTAGTGTCAAATGGGGTGGTTTTTTTGGTGTTCCAGAACCAGTACTGAAGTCACTACAGGAGCAAGCACTTGGGATTGTTTTGCCTGTAACATCACAGCATTCTAGAATTATTGTAAGGAAGAGCACTTGGGCATTTTAGCATGTTCACTGTGACTTCGTGACCTCATTTATGCTGCTGCTACAGTTTTAAAAATAACTGAATGGAAAAAAACCTACACCCTCTTGCCCTCAAAGAACAAAACTAAATCTTTCAAAGACTGTGCAAGGTCTTGGCTGTCAAATACTCTCAAAGACAGAGGAACTCAAAATCTCGAAGTCAGAGATGAGCTGTACTTGGAACCAACACATGCAGTTTATTGGTGCACCTGGGTTACCCAAGAAATATTTTCATTTCCTTTTTCCCACCCTGGATTTTGAATGCATATTTTGGTAGAGCAGATTTGTTACCCTGCAAACGATCAGTACAAGTGGGATGTGATGGGTTGTGCTTTGGGCTTGCTTTGTACACACAGGGTGTCCCAAGGTCAGGTGACAGAGCTCGTGGTCACTGATGGTGGTGGCTGTGGATGATTTCGTGCCTCGCCTTTCTGACCGGGATTGGTGTCACACGTTGTTTTTGGGACTGAGGTGCATTCCTGCACAAGCTGGGAACACATGTAGCTAAATGACAAGAGAGCAGCATGTTTTGGCATTCCTAGCAAGTGTCAGGAGTGTAGTAACTGCTTTTTATTTGTGAAGATGTGCAATTTTCATCTTCTTTGTCATCGGCAAATAGTGTACTGGGGAGTCTTCCAGACACTGTTTGTTAAAGAGACCTGTGGTGGAGACTGTTCCTATAGTATGATATAAGCTGGCTTAATGTTTTCTGGACAGAATGTTTGGCACATGACCACACAAGAAAAATTCAGGAGCTGTGAGATTAGTAAAAGTGGGATTATGGAGGTTTTTCTCTATAAAAGAACACATGAAGAACACAGTTTGCTTGGCCTGCTTGTACCTGTTCGGGGTCTGTTCTTATAGTGGGTTCAAAACCAATTCAAAGTGGTGTATTTCTAATTTTCAGTAGAAGAAATTCTAATGAGTGTGAATGGATTTATTCAGAGATGGCAAGGAGTGATTAAGTGCCTGAACTGATGTATCCAGTTTGCTGTAGATTGCTGTGTAGAGTGTGTCCTTCTGGATCAGCCTCTAGTTGTATTGTTTGAAACACAGAATTCCACTACCCAAATTAGAATTTAAAAAGTTTAGAGTATCCCTGAATGCATGAGTGCGTTTCTTGAAACCTCTAAGGTCCTTACATCTTTCTGCCTTATTTTATTCTGCTCAGCATTGGCAGGATTTTCTCTCATGCAGGAACAGAAAATACTCATAAATCTTACGTATTCTGCTGTAAGATATTCCTGTTTGTTGTATAACTTTACCAAAGAAAGCACTGTTTTAGTAGCATAGTTAGAAACTGGATGAATCTTTGGCAGTGGTCTTTAGTCACTTTATAATGGATTAGATGTTTTGTAGTAATAAGCTTGAAGATTTTCTATTTCTTACACTGAAACCTTGACCTTTCTAAGGAAAAAAGGCTTGTTTACATCTGCTTGCTGTTAAATGTAGATTTGTAAGATTTGCAGGATCAAAGGACACACCTAAATGTGTCCTTTCTTAGAACTCCTTAGTACTACTGACATCAAGTCCATGCCCATATTCCTTTTTCAGTATTAATACTAACCCATATGGGAAAGAATTTCTCCTTAGTTTTTTGTTTGTTTGTTTGTTTTTGTTTTTGTTTTTTGTTTTTTGGGTTTTTTTCCATTTAAATATACAAGGATTTGTAATTGCTTCAATTCTACCGTATTTTGTGCAGAATATATAAACTGTGTAACTTGTAGGGCTGTGCACAGTCGAGGAAGTGCCTGGAGTGAACGAAGACTTGCACCCCCTTTTATCTCTGTTCTGTATTTCTTCAGAACAAATTCTTCTTTGTATCAATTATTTCAGAGTGATTTGAGCGAATTTGTTACATCCAGGATTGCCTTGACCACCTTTAATGAACCAAACCACCTTCTGTTCAGCTTGGTGTGACCTGTCTCCCTACAGCCCCTATTAAATGGTCGTGTTTGGAGCAAACAGCACCAGGAAAACCAAGTTCTTGGAGAAAATTCTCTGAAAAGACCATTTTAGAGACCTTTACTTGCATTTTCCATGAATATGGTCTAGCATGCCTGGAACTGGAAGGCATGTGCAAGCACTGGCTCCTTGCTGGGAGGATGTTTTCATCTTCTGTGTGTTCTGTAACAACTACAGACTACTCTGATATATTTGCAAGAAAGATCTTTATATCTTATTTGTGCAGAACCAGCTCTCAGAGTAGCAGAGAACAAACCCATTCATGCTTTGTTTATGTTTTTGGGGTTTTCCCCCCCCTTTTGGAAAATTGTATTTTGAATTAGCCCAAAGGCTTTTGAAACTCAGGGTGGTTTTGACTGCTTTCTATAGAGCTTTATTCCCCCTTCTCCCTCGCCCCCAATAAATTAAGCTTGTCTGTACATTTATTTTTATGTACAGGCAACAAAGCACTGAGATTCTGATGTTATTTGTCCTGTAAACAGTTTATTTTAACTTTTCTATGATTACACTGAATAGTTGAAAAAAAGGTGGATGATCTCTGTGGTGTTATGGAGCCTCAGTGAGTTTTCTGCTTCAACTAATCTAACTGTTCTTTGGGACCAGAAGTGCAAATACTTCGTGCCCATCTTAAAGAAGGAAAGGAATCTAGGAATTAAGGACTGAAATGTGAACAAAGTAAAAGTCATATCACTTAAATTATGAGACATTCTTGGGTGCTTTTTTGCACTCTCATGATTACGAGTGACTTTTTCTGTGTTTTTAAGTATTAAAAAGGCAATTGTGAGACTGTTTGTAAAACACAATGTTTCTGAGTGACCTGTGCTATATATTACCACATATAAAACTCCTAATATTTGAGCTTGATGCTTTCTCTACTTAACCTTCCTGTCTGTGTAAGTTGTTTTGAACTGCAAGTGCTTATTTACTTCCCAAGAATGAAGAAAACTTTTACTCTAAAGACCAAAACCACCTTCTTTTAGTCAATGAAGAATACCACTTAATTAGGTTTGGCTACAGTTTGCATTTTTCTCTTATGTTAATGAAAGTGCCAGGTTGTTTTTTTGAGCACTCACCTAATAGGAGATACTTGAGTTCTCCCAAGGTACCCAATAACTTATGCTACAGTATCTTGCAACAAGAATAATTCTTATCTGGAGCTGCACTATCAATGGTAAGAAATATGCATTTAATAAATTCAAATTCTCGTCTGGATAAGCCTTTTTTTGAGACTTCCGTATGGAAAGACTGGACACACCTCTTGTGTTGGTTAAATCATAGAAAGATAGAAAGTACCATCTTAAAATACTACATATTGGAAGCTGCAGGTGTCAGATACAGCACTGTCAAGAAAACTTCCAGCAGTGTTAATGCCAGCAAATTTGCTGTATGAATAATGGTCTCAGAAACTGTAGAACTACGTGGTCCCAGGGACTGTTTTTTTCGTAAGTCTGGTATTTCTGTAAACTTTTCTAATTGCTGTAAATCCTCAGTCTTTACTTCTCATGTCCATTAAGCAGTTGTGTTATTCTTAACTTCATAGCCCACTTTTGAAATAAGATTGGAAATAATTGTCCTTTATTGTGTTACACAGCATCTTTCTGGCACTGTCTGGTTTCCAGCTCCTACATCCCCTTTTCAGGCAATAAGATGAATTTTTTTAAGGGCAAACAACAGAGATAATTGAGGCTTGCTTTTTTTTCCCTCTCCCTAAGAATTCCATGTCTGTGTTTTGCTCTCACTCATTGTCACAGCAGTGTGTGCTTTCTCACCACTCTAAAGTGTTCAGTAGTGATTAGAAAAAAAACTACTCAGATGGTTGGGGTTTTTTTACAAGTATATTAAAAATTCAGTAGGCTAGTTTCATTTGCAAATGCTTGATAAAAACTCCATGAAATAGACCTTAGTCCTTCTAAATAAGCTTAATTTTTAGCCTGTGTTGTACTTCTTGAAATACTTCTTGATATTCCTGTTGCACTGGCTGACTTTTCCGGAAGTACCATTCTCACCTCATTCATCCCATGTTCTTGGTCTTCAAGATCTTGCTAAGTTGTTACAGAGAGCAAGAGTCTTAGACAGGCTTGGTCCTGTTTTAGCTGCAGTTGAAAGCTTGTGCTATTTGGTAATGAATTTCAAATTTAATAGCACTTGTTTTTATCCAGTAATAAACCCAATGTCAGAGCTGCATAGTCATTATGAAAATACATAAGGTTGCCAAGTGTAATTATAGCTGACAGTTCTATGAAACATAGCTTACAATTTAAAAATGACCAAACCAAATAGGAAAAGTAATTGCAAGAAAAGGGGGATTTTGTTATATGGCTTTGTTTAAACTCCCTCTTCTGTGTCTCCTAGCTTTTTAGTTGGTGAAGGAGCTTACAGATGGGCAGTTGATCACGGGATACCCGCATGTCCTCCAGGTATCATGGCTACAAGTGAGTAAACTGGTGGTGTCAGTAGGAAGAACAGGACAGAGTAATTTTAGATGGTGCCTCAGCTTTTGTGGTGCACATCCATTCACTGTTCCTAACATTCCACTAGCTTTATGATGTTATGGTATATAAGGGTGGTTTAAGTTTACTAATTTAAGTATCTAAATAGAAAAAACTTTGAACTGTTACTTCAGCTGCATTTTAGCAACATATAATTGAAGTGGATCTGTGATTCTAGGACTAAATCCAATGATGGACCTATTTTTTTACCAAAATGTAGGTTCTTTAACAGCTCAGTCCTGCAGGTCTCCAGTTGTGATCCATCTTGGATCCTAAAAGCATCAGCTAGCCATGTATCACAATTGGGCAGGTGCCAGTTTGACTCTCAGATTCTGTAGTTACACCCATCTCTGAGTCTTTGTCCAGAACTGCTCTGGTCTAAACAGGCTGTCAAATTAATTTGCCTTTTCTTTTAACCTAGATAGGCCTCACTATATGATGGAATAACCCAGCCCAGAAAACAGACTTGGATTGTGCTGTATATTAGTAGTAGTCTCTTAGGAGAGCTTTTTGTCTTAAAATAAAAGAAGTGATTATGTTATATTGATACACCATCTATAAACTAGGCTACAAATCAGTGCACTTACCCATGGAAAGGAGGATGTGGCTCCCCTTCCTTCCCTTCTCCAGCCCCCCTGCCTTTTGGAAAGTGCTGTTACTACCCTGTAGTTTGTTGCAGGGGTGAATGTGCCCTGTGCTGCCTGTTGAGGTTATGCAGGAAAAATCAGAGGCCATTACCCAAAGGAGGAGGACACAGAAGATTACAGAATGTTTCTTTATTACTACTTAAAACAGTTGACTGGTCCCTAAGTCAGAGACTGAAGCCCAGAACTCCCGTTAAGCCTTTTTTTGGGTCTAATTCTAAATGTAGATAAATATCTAGAAATTGCAGTTCAGAGTTGCTAATACTCAATGCTTAAGTGTAACCCCTGGAACAGTGGCACTGTTTTACTTGATCATGCCAATTTTCATACATATTCATGGTACATTTCATTTTGAACAGAAAGGTTTCATTTCTGGCTCCACATGACTGAAACTTTTGCCCTATCCAGGTGCTGTCCAAAACAGCATTTGCAGAACAACTGTTGGGATCGGTTAAGCAGAACATCTTTATTTCTATGGCTTTAGAAAAAGTAAAAACACTTAAAGCTTTGGGATTTTTGTGTTTGTTTTTTTGGGTTTTTTTTGCTTTGTAGGAAAGTAGTATAGGAGATGCTTTAGAAAGGAGATCTCCTAACTAATTCTGTTTGCATGCACAAGTCTCCATTGTTTCTAGTACCAGTGTGTTTCTGTTGTGACAGAGATGATTAGGTTGTGACGTTAATTGCCAGATGATGCCTCTCCTAGTTAAAATGTACCCTGGTCAGAGCAAATCTACATGTTGCATCTTAAAAATAACAATGACTACTGCTACTTTGGTTTGCCTGATCCAGACTATGAATTTTTGTTGGAGAAACATTAGAAGAATAACCAAGCTCCAAAATACCACTTTTTTTTTTGTCTACTCAGTGCATTCAGCATACTTCTATTTAACAAAACAATTTGCATCAGAACAGTTGAAACAACTAGGACTGACAAGTTAATTTTGCAGTATAATCATTAATGGTAGTGTTTCTTGTTTCTTTTCTTTTGAAAAAACAACAGAGCAGCAAGGAAGAGCAAACAGAAACGTGAAAAATCATTTGTAGAAAATGTTATGATGATTTCCATCCCAATCCTTAGCAAAGCTAGTTTTGTGTCACATTGACTTCTCGTCAGTGGGACTGGAAAGTAATCGTGTGACAACATGGGATTGTCAGAGCTGAAAAATTGGAAACTCACAGGTTACATGTAAGAAAGCTAAAGATTTGTCCAATGTGACCATGGAAGGGATGGTTAGATACCTTAAGAAAAAATTAAAGAGAATGTTGTTTCCAAGCAACCACAAAGAGATGTCATCTGAAGCGAGCTGTTGTGTTAAATAATGTAACAAATTTCAAATGAAGGGAGACCTTTCGATTGTGCTTGCTACAATTGCTGTGGTAGAGTTTGCATGGAGAACTGGGGGTAAATTAACTGGAAATTCCATGACTGATGAATAGCTCTGTAAAAGAAGAGCTGAACTAATTGCCAAACACCAGAAGAATACATGTAATAACTGAATTACAAAGAAACCACACCCAACCCCCCAAAACCCTAATCCAGGTTTAGACGTGTTCTTATAGTACGTATTAACAGGAGGAACTAGGAGCATGTTTTGGCTCCTCTGCACGTGGAAAATATATTCTTGAAGTTGTGTTATCCTGTCTCCCTTTTCCCAGACCTGAGATGGGAAGAGCAATGTTCCACATGCTGTAAAGCTGGGACTGGGGGTCGGTTTGCAGGGATGGGGCTCACCCCGTGGTCAGTAACAAAGAAAGTGGCAGGATTAGCTTTGCCATCACGCTCCATAATTCCCTCAGAACTATCATCAAAGTATCTCAGCACCAAACTGAAGCATGTTTTAAACCACTTTACTTGTTGAACTACATCAAGGTTATGTCAAGGCTCACCTGCTTTGTCTTCTCCAGTTTGCCAAGTATGTGAGGAAATGGGATTTCTACCGTCTGTAGGAATCTGGTGGCTTTCCGGTGCACAGAGTGGGTGGTTTAAAATAAAACAACACCTGAAATGTGATCTGCCTGTATTGCCCACAGCCTGCAAGGAAGCTGAATTTATTAATTCCTGCCTATACTAGAGTCTGATGCCTGCCAATACAGAGCCCATACTGGCTTATCCCAGTGCTTTCTTACCCTGTGCTAGTGAGACTGGTTTGAAAGTGTAATCTAAGTGCTAAGAGTGGAATTACAATTTAGAAGTTCTAAATTACTGCATAATGCAATCTCTTACAAATATTAAAAATACACTTTAAATATGCAACGTTTGAGGTACATCTTCAGCTGCCAGTATCTGTGCCTGCACTAGTAATAACCAAAACACTTATCTGAAATTGTCTGTTCAGCCAGTAGTAGATGCTAATTAGTTGATTTGATGAATTTAATGTGGTGTAAGACAGCATCTTTTAGTGCTTACAATGTTAAGTGTTTGGAGGGAGAGAGAAGGAAGGCAACTACTCATGCAGCAAATTTGGAACTGTGGAGGTGAGTGTAAGCACTTCAGTAAATTGTTATGTAAGGACAAAAATAGCTGCAGTGGATCCACATGATTGGATACCTGGAATCCAAGAGTAGCCACAAATTATGCTTAAGGAAGAATGTAAGAACAGAGCAAATATATACTTCACTTCTTCTATCCCCTATGTTATCCCAGACTCTAAATTCCTGACTCCTGAGTGATTCTGGCATACGTGGAGGCAAACAGTGGCGTTTTCTGCCATGAGATTGTATTAGTTTCAGTACCTGCAAAAAAACTAATTCTCATTACTTTAAGACTTGATGAATAAAAGCTGCAACTTTATTGTCAGGTTTCTACTGCAAATCCTTCTTTGGTCAAGTCCTCTTACTACCTTGAATAACTTAATGTCCCCAGTAAAATCACATCTTGTTGAACAGAGTCAGTGCTACTGTCGGCTGGTTTGGAATTCCACTTGTAACAGGCCCTTTATACTCATACTTTGTTTTCATTTTTTAACCAATTGTGTGCATGCAAGGAAATTCCCTTTTGTCTTATGGCTCTTGGATTCTTTAATTAGGGAGAGCCCTTTCTAGATAAGTGTCATGCAGACTCTTATACTTCTAGTGACACCCTATATCTCCCAGCCCCCCAGTATTGCCTGTCTATCCTCCAAACCCTCAAAACTCGCCCTACTCCCAGTTCTCTCCTCACTTCATCATTACTGCATTAAGAAAACCATTTGCCATATTGCTGGAACTGTGCTATGGGGTCCAGTCAGTGCCTCAGGGCAGGGGCTCACACCATGTTTTGTTCCATTGTTTTTAGGGGGAGAATGGAAGTGATCTGGAGGGAAACTCAAGGGTTTAGGAGGATTTGATTAGGAATCTTGATTAATTTGAATACATGATGTAAATCCTCCCTGGATTTGTACATAATGTTGTAGTTTCACTTGCCAGTCTGAACAGCCAAGTGCAGCCAAGAGAATGGCTGTAAGTTACCCAGGAAAAAAGTTGGGCCAAAATACCTGGAAGATGCTTTGAATGAAAATTTCCATGGTGCAGGAAAGATTTCTTGATGGAAAAAAAAGATTTCTTCCAGGAAGTACTAAGAAATGGTTTATCCAGCAGCAGTTTACCCTGAGTTCTTGTTAGGAAGTACAGATCTATAGAGCAGTGCTCTGAGAGAGGTAGGTTATTTTTTTTAATATGCTTTTGATGACAAGTGCCTTTTTTTCCCATTCATGTTGCAGTCTCTGTCGAAGTGTGACAACATGGGAAGTAGCACTAGTAGTCTTTTAGTCCCAACACAAGCCTAAGTGGTGTTAATTTGTCATTTAAAATAGCTTTGTTAAAATGAAATTTATTTTCATCTGCCTGTTTTCATTTGTGCCATTTATTTTAGCAACTGCTCAACAGAATTCTTCACAGGATCATTTGAATTCCTGTGGGTTAACTAATTTGCTAGTATATTCCTTTTTAATTTTCTTCTCTCCAATAGTTGCATTCTCTTTTAATATGGAATAGAAAGATAAAATGCAGAAAGCTTTCTGGCTCTTTCAGTTGACTCTAAGAACTGTCTGCCAGGGGGTGCTATATGATTGGTCTGTACTTTAAAGATTCAAAAATATTCATAGACTTTTCTTAGTATTTTCAATTTACAGTTTGCTTTTAAACAAGGACTGCTGAACTGCTTACAGGTTGCATAATAATTTTTAATGACTGTAATAGAAACCTTGGATATGGTGTTTGTGTTCCCAGTGTAACCAGGAAGGTTTGAGTATCATCCTGAACTTGATTTGCAGTTTAGAGGTGCTAGAAATTTGTATTTGCTACTTCTATATTTGGAACTTAATTGTTCGCTTAAATATTTTCTGAATCTTTGTTTTAACCTGAAAGTATGGAAGGGAATAGATGTGGTAAAAAAAGCATGGAGATTTTAAGGAAACATGGGCTTTTTCCTGAAAATGTTTTGCATTAACTTTGGGCAAGAAATGATAGTGTGTTATAATAAACAGCCTGTCAGCTACAGGCCTGTTTAAAGTACACAGGGCTAGAATTAATTAGTAGATGTGTATCAATAGTACCATTATTTAAAGAAAAATAGTGCCTTAGTCTTGCATTTTTTTCTGTATGTACAATTCGGTAGTTTCAAGGACTTCATGAGTAGAACAAGTCTGATTTTCTCTCTAATAATTTTTCTCTTACCTCTGTTCTCTGGATCATTTCTGATGGGCTTTGAAAGGTGACTAAGAAGAAGTTCTGAAAAGCTGTGTAGAATGGGAAGTACAGTTGTCTTTCATTTACTTAGTCACTGTATCATTATCTCATAGCACTGTCAAGATTTTTGATTAAATTTTTACTTGTATGTAGTGTAACAGCAAAAAGAGTTAAGGGAATGATCAGAGTGCCAGCAGCATTAGTACAAGAGATGAGTAGATGATGTGCAAGTTTTATATCAATCAGGTGGCACACAGATGACATCTCTGAACTGACTCAGAGACTAATGATCTTTCTTTTTCTTCCACTGACCTGCTTGGTGAAAATTATTTTCTCATCTCTT
This sequence comes from Lepidothrix coronata, assembly GCF_001604755.1. Lineage (NCBI taxonomy): Eukaryota > Metazoa > Chordata > Aves > Passeriformes > Pipridae > Lepidothrix > Lepidothrix coronata. The sequence goes on from NW_016690251.1 coordinate 5,657,674, forward strand.
TCTGTTATGTGGTGATAACATTGAAAAAAGCCTGTGAAAAAGCTGCATTTATTATCTAACCGTGCTAGTTTAGGAGATGAACCTTGTGCTAATTAACTGTGTAATGAAGGCCTTGTGGCCCTTTCTCATCAGGGTACCCAGGAATACAAAAACCTTTTGATAATGGGAACATCTGTAACAGTCTTAGCTTTGAGCACAACGTGCCTGGGAGATTTTTCTTCTGCATTTACAGATAATACGTCATATTCTCAAGTGCACATTCTGACAACACATCCCATAATACCAACCTCTCCTGCAGGCCAGGGGTGTTGAGCAGGAGCTACTTCCACCTGTTCTGTGCTCAGCCACTGAACATTCTCCACAGGGAGAGAATGTGGAGGACTGGGAAGGTGTTTTCGGGTCCTTGGTGATTATTCAGTCGTTCTTAAAGAATCACCTCATGCTGCATTGCAGGGACATGTGATAAGTGCCATAAATGTGAGACTGAGGTGCTGAGCTTTTAATAGTACTTTTGTTTAATAATATTTTAGTAGTTTGGTTAACAATATTTAGTTCTCTTGTCAGCTGTGAAGTCTTTAATCTGGATGAGGCCTGAGCATGGCACTTTAAGATGAGCAGACAGTTATTTTGTAAAGCTATGGGATTTTTTGTCCTTTTTTTTTTATTCTTTCTCTCCTAGCAGCTCTGAAGTAGTTTTCTTTATGCCAGTAGGTGCATAAATGAGGGAGCAGGACAGAATAGCTGGCTGTATTCTGTGGCTCCCAAAACTCATCTCTTCTAAGCATGAGTTTGAGCATCCATGCTGTTACTGGGTAGGGATTGCTGCCAGGGATTTTTATCTGAAAGCACTTACTTGATTTGTAACTGAACTTTTAATTTCTTGAGCACAATCAAAGAATGTTTAACTAAATACCTTTCCATAGATTTCCAACAACAATACCTCTGGGCTGTGAGTCAGTAATTTTTCAAACTAAAATTCCATTTGCTCCCTTACCTCCCTTTGTAGCTTCCTCCCCAGTCAGTACGCTCTGCCTCTCCTACTTCCCTTTCTCCTTGGCCCCAGGTAACATCAGGCTGATGTAGCTATATTGCATTTGTTTTAGGAAAACATGCCTGTCTTCATCACTGTTGTGTCCCTTTCCTCTTCTCAAGCTTGGAATATGCTGTCTTGTTGGAGAAGGTGAGAGTGGTTTTTATACTGTCATTAAGGACAAGTGGAATTTCATAGCATCCTTGCACCACAAAGTTGAGGTTTTGTTTTAGATTTAATGTGAATTATGAACTCAAACTGTGTGTAGGAATTTTCCTTCTCTGTGTACTACTTAATTTCAAAATAAATTTGCAGTGGGTTATTTTTCCATGTTGTGTGTGCATTGTCAACTAAGCATATTTGAATCCTGGATTGTATTTTAGTCCATGAAATGTTTTTTATTGAACTTAAAACCCCATAATATATTCTCTGTCAAGGACCAAACATAGAGGATGTTTTCAGAAAACTCTAATTTCATCTTTCATTTGTTTAGTTTGAAGCTCACTTGGGTTTTTCAGTTTCTTTTGTCACTAGTAGAGCAAGACAAAGCAACCAGAGTGCTGCTTGTTTTAGTGGCCTTTATAGTGGTTTTACATAGGTAGAACATCACGAACACAGGAGTAAACTGAGGGTAGGCAGCCTTTCACTTGCTTTGGTCTTTATTCCCTTATTCTGGAGAGAAAAATTCAAATTTAAGATTCAAGACATTTTATTTTTAACTGAGGTTGGGCATAACTATGTCAGAGGAAAAAATTGTTCAGTTTTGATTTATAAACTGCTCCTTTATTTCACAGATTTTGGGGCACTTTAGAGGTATTAGCTGGTTTATCCTGCTAAGAGGAATTAATAATTACTGGTAGTAATTATTTTCTTTTTGATATCAAAAGGCCGTTACTCATCAGTCCTTGCTAAAACAAAATCTTCACCTTTCAGATGAAAGTTAATCCTAATAACTATCCTGAAGCTGAATGTAGTGTGAGCACAAGAATTTCCCTTCTAGGGGATATCTGACTAGATTGACTTTTCCTCACAGGGTGGAAAGGTCTGATAAACTGAATAAAAGTGAAGAGTATGAATTAATACATTATTTGTTTAGACCTGAGATTGGTCAAATACTGGAGCAAAGACCCCGAGGAGTCGTGAAATCTCTTATCTCTGAAGATACTCAAACTTGACAGGTTTTTATGCAGTCCTTTTAAACTGGATTTGTTTTCTTGGGGCGAGATTGGACTAAACAACCTCATAAAATCTCTTCCAACCTACATCATTGTATGTTACTAGAAAACTTTCTTCATCTGCCTGTCTGACCAAGATAGATAAACTTCCTTGTTAATAGTGACCTGGTTTCTGCCCTGTATTTCCCAACTTACTGATACCAGTTTGAATTAACAATACACATTAAGAAGTTACTGTTCACAATTAGATCCTCCAAAGCAAATCTTCAGGATGTTTTTTGTTGTGGAAAAACGGAATGTTAAAGCCCAAGGTAAACTCTGAAAATTAATTGCTTAGCAAAGGACTGAGGACTTAAGTGAATGAAACAGGATAAATACTCCAAGGAGTAGTTGGAGTGGAGTTGCTAAGAGGCCTTATAGCAGCACTGTGCAGCTGGAAGAGCAGCTTGGAACTAGTCCATGTCTCCTCTACATTTTGAACTGGGGAACATGCAAATAATTCAGAAGGTTTCAGGACACTGCTAATATTGGGTTCTGGAGTGCAAGGAAAGCTACTCATGGTCAGGTTTGCCTGTCTGGGCTCCTGCACCCTCCTGTTTGTTTTGCCTCTCCAGATACACCTTTTTTATGACTTGGCAGGAGGCAGTGCCAGCAGCAGGTAACAGGCTTAGGCATATTTTTCCCGGTGTAATACCTGCTTTTGAGGAGGACCAAGGCCACACACCATTCCTACTCACCCACACTGTGGCTCTGCCCACGGGTATTTGCTGTGCTTGGTGAACTCACGTCAACTTAGAAGTTCTCCTGTTTAAAAATTCTGTTAAAAACAATGTCCTGGCTTGGTTTATTTGGGAAGCTTCTGTTTAACAAGTTCTCAGTTCTGTGTGAGGCCTGTTATTTATTTCTCCCCACTCCCAATTAGTCCTTGACTAAAATGGTTCTTTACCTGCTCCCCCTTATCAAGTGTTTGGGTTTTACCTCTTGGACCTCATTTCAAATGTAGAAATGTGTTGTCCAAAGTAGCTGCATTAATCAGCTCTGTATATTAGAACAAGTTCCTTTCTTGGTGATGGCAGATTAATATGTGTTTGCAGTTTTAAGAAACTGGTATTCATTAGGTTTTTGGAGAGAAATGCCAGCTTTCTCATTACTTTTAGGTTATGTACTTGAATAACTGTGGGTAGTTTAAGGTCCAGTTTTATATACTTAAAAACAGGTTTAAAGGAGAGTTCACTAGGTGAATTTGGCACCTGCATGGAGAAGTTTCAAAGAAGTAAAATGCTCACTGTCTGTTACTTTGAGAATTGTAAATGAAAGCTTTGTGTTCTGCTGGCTCTGCAATATTGACTTTATTCCTAGACTGTTCATGCAGCTGTTCCAGTCTTCTGAATAATAGTGATGTAGCTATATTCAGAATTTCATTTAAAATGCCATTTTTTGAAGTTTAAGTAGAAAACCTTCCTTGTGTAAGTCACAAATTCAAATTACTCTGCCCTCCCAATAGCTTGATTTGGTGTGATTAAACAAGTGACAAAAGACATTTTTCCCCCATCTCTTTACATTTTACAGAGAATGTTAAAACAATCTGTACATAATATAGAGTCAAAACTAATTTAAACTAAATGTATCAATATATGCAATTTTTTCATGAACTGAAACTTCTAAAATGGGAACATGTCATTTTGGTCTCCTAAGCATAACAATTTTATTTTTCACTCCACTTTAGAGAACACTTCCTTTCTGAATGTGGGACTTAGATGTGGAAAATACATGTTTGCCTTTTCAAGACCTAGGTGGTCTTTAGACTGTGTTGGATTATGGAACATAAAACTATTGCTAGACTATTGTGTGGCTTTAAATATATATGGGTAAGCATACACATATGCAATTAAGGTAATAAAATAGTAGCCTAAGTTTATGGATATCAGAATGAGCTCACATGGTATCTATTTACTTGTCAGCAGTCAAAAACAATAATTTTAACACAAGCCACTTATTCTGTTCCTTTCTGTGCAGTGCTGTTGCTTTGCCAAACAGAGAGATTTAGACCAGCACAGCTTCCATGTGTTCACCAGTGTGTTTCTGCGAGATATTTTATTCATCACTGTTGCTCAACAATGGTAGAGCTTCTTAACTTAGGAAAAGATGTAAACATTTTGTACTGAAAATTAAATACTTAGTTGTTGGCTTTTTTTATTGATGCTTTTTGCGTCAGTGAAGAAGTGGGGGATATGTCCTTCAAAATGTCAACTTATCAGTATTTGCTTAAATTAAGTAAACTTTACTTAGTTATTGCTTTTGAACTATTTTTATAGGGTTTAGTTTAGCAGCTTTTAAGAGGAACAAGAGGAAGCTGGAGTTGGCCGAAAAGGTGGAAACAGATCTCATTCAACTAAAGAAAAGAAGACAATCAAATGAAAAGGTTAGCTCCTGTTTCACATTCTGTTGTGTCATCCTAAACTTACAGCTGACTGCTAATAAATTTGTCATATATGATAAGTAAGATTATGCCTCAGATAAGTAAGAAGTAGCCTCAGAAGCCACTTCTCCTTGGCCATCCCAATGTTTAGATGATACAGTGATAACTTATTGCAATTGAAACTTTCTGCCTTGCTGTTTTGAAAACCATACCGTACACTTTGTGCCTTTGTTTATGCTAAGAAAAATACTTTTGCTCGTTTTGAACTGGAAATATGACAAATGTAAACACAAACAGATAATTATTTACCAAAACGTTTTCTTTAGCTTGGGATCTCTGTCACTGTTTCCCACTTTTTAATGTTTCCTGAGCGCGCTGCATTATGGAGCTGGAATTGGTGAAATTTGAAATATCAGGTAGGTAAACATGTGCATCTGTGCATGCATCTAGCATTGACCTGGCCCATATTACTTGTGCTACAAAACTACCAGGATTCCCTCTGTTGCCCTCCTAGTTTGAATGTAGAGCCTTTGTTACCTGTGAGAATGTCAGTCACAGTATTTGTGTTAAATGAGTATAGCTCATTAAATTAAATGCCTGTGCTTTATTTGGGGCCTGTGGGCTTTTCAGATTGGCCAGTTTGATAAGCTGTCTGACCAGTGTGTAGGTATAAATAATGTATAAATCCCAGAGAATTGACAAAAAACTGTATTCTCTGTAGTCCATGCGAGTGCAAACTAGTGATAAATTCAGCAGTTTTCTTCTGTGTTCTTAGACTAGAAGTTTTCCCTAGCATGGTGCTAATTTTTTGATTTTCAAGGAGATAAGACCTGTAAAGAAAGTAAGGATTGCAGGGGGTGGGGGAAGTTAGTTACTTGTTTGGAATCTTCCCTGTTTACTTCACACACCTCTTTGAGAAACTAAATGTTGAAGTGTAGCTGAGGGAGGAGGGGTCTCTGTACAGTATTGATGTTCATGTAATAAGGGGCACGTCAATGCTTGAAACAAATGCCAATGCATGAGCTTACCAACCTGCAATTTGAAATTTCAAGGGCTCCAGAGTCCTGTGCAGCACTTGTGGGAGATCCCCAAAGGCCAGTGGTGGTAGGTAAAGGAGATTATCAAATAGAGCTCTCTACTCGCTGGTAAGTAATCCAGTAACACCACACACTGGGTTTGTCAGCTTGCTGGGCACATACTGTCTGTTTTCCCCTTCAGAAAATCAAATTAACAACAACAACAAAAAAATAGAATAATTCTCTCCAAGCTAGTGGAAAAAGGTCATTTAGCAAGGATGAGGCACGTGATTTGTCATCCCAAAACTCACACTGCCAAAACTGAACTCTCAGAAAAGGTTTAAAAAGAATTAATTTAGAAACATTTAAATATTTGAATAATTAAAAGTCAATCTTCTTGTCAAAGCTAGCCTTTAATTGATAGATAGTCATGTAACTTTTTTATTTGCTGTTCCTCTCTGGAGCTGCAGAATGTCCTTTTCGGCAGGAGTTCAGGGCTGTTTTATTATCTAGTTTGACTCTGTGCTGCAGCTGAGCTTATGTCCCTCTGTTACCAAGACTGCAAGCTGGGAGAAGAGCAAGGTAGAAAGGATGTTAACAAAGGTGAAGTTGAAAGGAGATCATAACAAAAAGGCTGGTGTGGAGAGGTAGTGTTGCATACCAAAAAGACTGAAATTACTTGGAAGTTTTAGCTACTGTTAAATGTCACCAGCTAAAAAAGAAAATACACTTTTAAAAATTAGTTTTCAATAAAACTCTCTCTCATTCAAGAAGAATGAGAGACTATTTAAATTTGTCAAAGCTTGTATGGAAAAACTCGGCAGTGTAAATTACTAAAGGACTTTTATTTCCTGACTAAATGGAATTTTCTATTTGCTCTGTTTTTCATTGTTGACCCAATGCAGGATTTGCAGGGGGTTTGTATGATTGCACACAGGAAGATCCAGTAATAACTTCACTATTTTGAAGGTATAAAAATTTAGACTTCAAGTTGTAGAGTCTTACTAATTTACACAGTTAAGAAATAATTTTTGTGTGTGAATTAACTAAACAAACTCATAGGGGGAGTGACTGTGATGTGTTCATTCAGCCAGATGCCATTCTCGAGTTCTTCTCCCCAAGCACCAGTAAATACCAGAAGTAAATGTTTGTCTTCTTACTCTGAGCCTGTCTTTTACCAGAGGAAATTGTCATTGAAAAAAACTTAGAAGAGTTTGGCTAAGAGCCCTAATTTTATTTTGCCTTCTACTATTACAAACTTCTTTTACAGCTCTGCTGAAGTTACTTGTAAGAGGAGTTGTCCTCTCCTTTATTTCAATAAGTGGCACTAAGAACTTCCAGTACACATGATTTTTTTGGTATAGATTAGTGTTTATAAGTTAGTATTTTATAGGCTAGTTATTTAACTCCATAAATAACATTATTTAGTTTGAGTTTTAATAAAACTGGTTTGGTTTTTATCTTGTTTAACGTATATAACCAAGTATTTGTACCCCAGTTTGAATTATATGAATGGAATCAACAGTTTCATGGTCTTCAGCTACTGTATTAAGACTGAACATATTTAGAAAATGTTTATGTGCAGGTAATAGTAAGTGTAGCAATCAACTATGGCAGTCCTACTCTGTCTTATTTAATGTTGCATTTTGAACAGGAATTTGAATTTTATATATTTCCTATTCCATAAAAAAGAAAGAAATTTTCCATCCCACATTCGTGCTGAAATGGCCTTTGATAATAATACTTCATAGACTTCAGAAGTACACTTCAAAATCCATTTAATATGGGAAAAGAAACCTGAATACTTTTCATTCATTCTAGTGAAAACAAAACCAAACCAAAACAACAGAGCTCATCTGTGGAAATATGACATGAAATAATTCCCTCATCTTGCGTGTGGAAGTCAGACAAAATGTTCTCTTTATACACCAAACTACTGTTAAACTGGGAAGGCTGGGGTTGTTCGTAGAGCTTTGTATGATTAGATGATTGGGTAATAGCATATAGATGTTAATTACTTCAATCTGATTAATTTGTTATTTTGTCGGTTATACTCATAGATAAGTTTTGATGGTAATTGTTCTGGAGTTCTGTGAGAAAAGGCCCTGGGTGTAGAATCTTCTAGTGGGGACTGGGTAGAGCTCTCCTAAATCGTTAATTCCTTCCTTAGGGGCTTTTATAATGATGACTGTTTATGGGGTTTTTATGTGCAGAAAAAGGGAGGGATGAGATTTCTAAAACACTTGACAGAACTCTGCATTTGTGCAGATGAGCATCTTCCTGCTTTGAATCCATGTTCTTAGCAAAGTTTGAGTATTTGGACCGTGGTTTCATGAAATTAACTTCCTTTCCTGTCACAAGGTGCAAATTAATTAAGTAATGTGAGGTCTTACTTTGCACATTGACCTTTGGTTGTTTCCATGCAAAATTTTAACTACATAATAGATGATTTTTAGATTGCAATACTACATCATTAAAACCCCCAAACTGCTTTTGCAGTGGACCTGCTTGTATAAATTATTAGCTGAAGTCAGTATGGAATTCATTAGCAGGTATCACCAAGTAATAATCAAGTTTCCTTAGAGAACTCAAAAAGTTCTTAAATCTAAGGTGCTAAATTAATAAATCAAATACATAAAAAGATAAGGGCAGGCAAGCTGGGTCTTATTTAATCCCTGTTGGACCCATGTAAAGTTTGGGCTTATTTTAGACTTCGTGAATTGTAGTGTTTAACATACTTGTTTTTATTATCCTGATACTGGCTTGACAGGATTATGTATTTTTCAACATCCTTATGGTTTGAAGAGATGACATGTGTGACACTGAAAGTCTTCTCACCAGGTGTATTCTTCCTGGAAATCCTCAGGCACGTGATGCCTTTTTGTGTGGAGATACACAGGAAATTCCTTTGTTAAATTGTGACAAACTCTTCATTTACTGGTTCAGAAGTCATAGGGTTGTCAGTACGGTTTACATATGTATTAGATTTTTAGTCCTAAACTATAGAATTGATTTGGGATGTTACTTGTAAGTGTGTGAAGTCAGTAATGTTGAAATGGGAGCAAACAGAGTAAGTCTAGAATAGATCTGACAGTGTATTTTTCCCATGGGATATGGAGTAGAACTGGTCCCCACTGGTTTTCAGTTTACTGAGCAAGGATAAATATAATGTCACCTGTATATCAGTGAATCTTTTTCTGAACACACAAAAAAACCCCTAACAAAGTTACGTTACTGAGAAGGAAAATATGGAATTCCTTTGCTTGACTGATGCAGATTTACTTCAGAGGGTTGTGTGGGCCAACACAGCCTTCCCTTAAAAATGCTTCCCTTAGAAAAGGTTTCCGACCTCCTTAGTTGCCCCATTTAAAAATAAAATAAGCCAAAGCAAGCAAATTACCACTGAATTGATGGCACGTACTGATGGGAAATAGATCTTCTTTGAAATGAAATAACGGTGAAGAAATTTTCCATCTAGCATATACTTGTAAATGCTTGTGGATTTTTGATTAAAATATCTTTTTAAGAAAGAAATTAGTAATGGAGGTACTGAAGGCAAATATTTTGTGTGTGAGAGCTAAGGCAGAAGATGGATGGCAGATTGAGCAGATACTTTTACACATGAGGCAAAGAAGGCTGCAAACATTTTTTTCCTAGGCTGTCAGATGATATGAAAAACGTACTGATCATCCTTCTGAGATGTATTTCTGTTTATTATAGAAGCCCTAAATGTTTGATTTTAATAGGAATTAAGATTGCACAGGTGGCCTTAATTCTGGTATTTCCTAACTTTGACAGGCTTGATTTTCATATCTGTAGTTGTCTATTAATCAAGTTTCTCGTTGAGGGTATAACTTCCTTTGATAAAAGGGGGCAGGGGAGGGACAACAAAACCTGTATCATATTAGTAGTTCCTCTCTATGTAGAAATTATAGGAGAATTCACATAGGGAAAAGCTTTGTCCAGTCTGATCTTGAAAACCTCCCAAGGATGGGAGTCTGCACCTCCAGTGAGCAGCCTGCTCTGCTGCTTAAGAACTTCTGAATCCACTGATAAGTATTGTTCAAACTGGGTTAATGTTCCCTCAGTTAGGCCATGTCTGCAAGTCTCCAGAGCTGAGAAATACAGTTGCACACGAGATGTTAGGGAAGGGTTGCTTAATTTTCATTCATCTTTTCAATCAAGGGGGCATGCTCTTTCCTTATCCCCTCTGTTCCAGTCCTCAAAACTCCTTTTGCCTTTCCTTGTCCTAGTTTTTTCCTTCCTCTGCTTTTTAACTTGCTCTTCTTCCCAGTGCCAGTTAAGACCCTGGGTCTATAACTTCTCACCCCTCTTCTTTTAAGGAGTTTCTCTGCCATGCTGTTGAGACATCCATCTGCTTGTTTTAATACTGAGTATGGTCAGTGCCAACTTCTGAGAGTAGAACTTGCTAAGGAAGATCTAGATGTAGGTGCAGAGAAAAAACTTACTGTTACTCTGGATGAAAGCTGGGGATGACACTCATTCTTAGGAGTTCCAGTTGCTTGAAAGATACTGTAGTGCTGCATTGCATATTTTTCCTTTTAAGACTGACAAAGTATTGACTCAAGTGTTTTCTCTTCAGTGTGGCCAGAGTATCATCAATGTAGGAGTCCTAAAAATTCTGCTTGATAAGTGACATTGGAAATTCTAATTGATAATGGGAACTTGCTAATTTGAAGTTGAGTAGTTGGGTGTATTTTTTTTTCTTCCTCCCTCTGGATCCTAGTGCAAAAAATTCACATTTGTATGAAAAGCTTAATATCCTTTGTCAAGTAAATTTATATAAGAGGCTTGAGGCTTGTGCAGCAGCAGTGTGCACCTTTGGAGTATGTGATGGATGATGGATGAGTTTTGTTCATTGGTTTTATTTTCTATACACTGCATGCTGTGTGTGTGGTTGGGCATGAAGTCAGGGTGCCTTGCCCTGGGTTCTGCAGAGAGGGGAATCCAGGGAAAACCCAGGCAGAGTGGGGAAAACTGCTCCTTCTTTAAGAGTGACTGAACATGGTGTACTGAGGAAGAGGGGAAGGGCACAAAGATCCAGGGGGAGAGAGCAGAAGTGTTTGTGGAACAGCAGACAGAGAGCTTGAGTCAGGAATGAATGCTGGAAGACCCCTGCTCCTAGGGGGGGAGATCTACCTCAGAAATGATGGTAAAAGACACTTTTAATGAGCACAAGTTAAATTGTTTCACCCACTAAAGATTCCTGAACTGAGAAAAAAATCTTGGTGAAAGAATCTGACCTGGGGGAGATTTTTTCTCAAGGCTTCTGTTTATTGTTTCACTCAGATCATCAGAATTTTCTCTTTACATGGTAAACTGCTTCTTGATTTTGTTTTGGTTTTTCTTGCTGTTGTTTTGTGTGTTTGTTTTTTTAATCATACATCTTTAAAGATCAGAGCCTCTGAAAATTCCATCTTGAAGCTTTTGGGAAAGGCCTTTTGATATGAGACCTTTGGAGTAAGTTGCTGAATCACTTCTTAGCGGACAAGTGGTCACCACTAAAAAAAAGAGTATTTTTGGCACTTTTGTGAGTAAAGGCAGGTGATTTAAGCATTGGATGAGTTCTGAGATGGTTATTACGTTCTTGTTACCTTCTTTTTCTTTGGGTCCTGTCTGAGGCAAGAGAGCATTTTATGAAGATTTATGGCAGCACAGCGGGTACAATGTGCATGAAAACAAATCCGTTTTGTTGCTAGGCCTGTGATTGGTTTTGTCTACTGTACTTTGCACACTCCTAAGTGTCATCTGCCTCTAATATACTGGTTTTACTAGTTGTTCCTGTTTGTGTGTCCTGCAGGAGAACGACTCAGGAACCTTGGATACAGTTGGCGCAGTTGTTGTTGACCAAGAAGGAAATGTTGCTGCTGCTGTCTCCAGTGGAGGTTTAGCACTGAAGCATCCTGGAAGAGTTGGTCAGGTGATTATTAGGCAATATTTTAGTTGGTATTGGCCATTCAGTGACAGCAAACTGTTGTTCTCCACTGAAGGCATTTTCACTTCACTGAAATGCAGTTTTTGTTCTTAATGTCCTCCATCAGTGTAGTAAAACATTGATGGGTAAGAGGATGTTCTGTAGTGAGTTACCTTTTGCCAGAGATATTAGTAAGTTAATTTCTTGGGCTTAAATACCTCCTTAATACCACAAATAGTCTCTTAAATGCTTAAGAGTCTTAAAATAAGATTTCCCTCAATATTTAGGAAAGCTGTCCTAATTAATTTTTGTATGATCTTGTGAATTGGTGGAAGTGACAAAGGCATTAACACAGAAGGTATTTGCGATGTGCTACTTTTACTTATTATTATGTTTATAAATAATTTCTATTTCTATTTATTATCAATGTTATTAATAGTTATTATATTTATATTTTTTGTGTGTCACCTTACTGTTATTAGGTGAGGGAATTTTGAGGTGCCTCAAAAATGTTATCCTCCGTTGCTGTACAGCTGTATTTTTGGTTAACTTTTGCCACTGTCCTAAAAGCAGTTCTCTATTGAAATGTATTTAAGAGTTTTTGGGGTTTTTGGAAAAGCAGAGTGAAAGAGATTTTATATGAACAGGGATATCTGTACGCTCCTTTTCTGGTAAGTTAGGTTAAAATACCATAGATCTGTGACAAACACTCAGATCTGAAGAAGAGTAAAAGAGGATGTAGCAAAAGGGATTGGAATTGCAATACAATGATGATGTTCTTTCTTATTTTTTGTATTAATAGATTTTTCTTGGGTTTCTTTTTTTGTTGTTGTTGGTTTGAGATTTTTTGTAGTTGTTGGGTTTTTTTAAAGGAAAGGGAACAAACCACAAATCTTGTATACTTAAAATTTATGAACAATGCACTTCTTTCCTTAGGCAGCTCTTTATGGTTGTGGCTGCTGGGCTGAAAATACAGGAGCTCATACCCCTTACTCCACTGCTGTGAGTACTTCAGGTATTTACTACTTTTATAAATATTTAACAAAGTTGCTATCTTTCCATAATGTAATTAATTTGCAAATTCCAAATAAATTATTTCTGTGAATGGTGGATTCAAATATCAACGTTATTTCCAGACTATGTTCTACATTTGTGTCATTCATTTGCATATAAATACATGTCAGTACTGTCTTTAAATCCAAGATGTGCTGTATTTATATATTTAGGAACCTTTCCTGTGAAGAAACCCAATATTGTGTTAAATGCAGAATTCTTCTGTGAAGCCTTCTGTAAGGGATAATTTGAGATAAGATAATATCTTCTGTAAGATAATTTGAGAGTCCTTTGGATACAGAAATGCTGCAAACAGCATTTTTCCCTCCCAAATATGTAATTCCTATTTCCAGTGAATATTTAAATGAATTTGTTCATCTCTCTTTTCTTTTTAAAAGGGAAGGGAAAAGGTATAACCAAATTATTAGAATAAGGGTCAGAGTTATCAGCTTTCAGTACAGGGAGAGGTGAAGGAAATCTGCCGAGTTCAGATTTAGGTGATGTCAGTGGTATCCCATGGGCATTGCAGAGTTAGTCCTGATACAGAAATAGTGGGGGCAGCAAGGTATCAGGGTGTAGAATTAAAATTTGAGAGGCTCAAGAGCATCAGAAATATCCTATGTTGCTTTTGGAGTCTTACACCTTTCTAATTTCCCCTGCATTTACATCTCTTGCACTATTGAAAATTTGAGTAGGTGTTCACCCTTAAGTTCAATGTCAGTCATAGCAAATATCCTTCTTAGTACTGACTCAGGGGAAAGTTCTACTGAACACAGAAGTGTCAGAAGATGATTCTACTCCAGGAATTGATTTTACTGTAATACTGATTTTAGTTTAATAAATGCTTACCTATGTATGGAAATATATCTGAATATTTGGGACCCTATTAATTAGAGAGTATAAGTCCAGTACTAGAGATTTTTTGTAGAAAAGCTGAGAAGGACACCTTTATTTAGTTTTTTTTAAGCTCTTCTTTACAAAGTCAGCTGGATTTGAAGTCTGTGCAAGTACTGATGCACTTGGAGGAGATGTCTGGGTTTAATGATGGCCTTAAATAGAAGCCTCCTCCCTTTTTGCTGGTACCAGTTTTATATGGTAGTAAATACTTTAATGTTATACTATTTATAACTATCACACACACACATATATATATATGTATGTTTATTTGGTTCACATCTTCTAGCTCCCATGACATGACCCTGATCCCAGTCCCAGTTAATTGAAGTGGCCTGATGGTGCTCTGTGAAGCGTGGCCATCTGTTTATTCCCTGATTTGAAATTCAGACTAGTGGTGTTTAATTAAACTCTTGTTTCTGGTTTTCCTTTAAAGTAAATGTGTGTATGTCTGTGAGAGAGAGAGAGATAGAAATGTTTACAGGAAGTGAGAACTCCTCTGTAATCAATACCATTCTTTTTTCCATTTTCAGAAGCTCATAATGTTTTATTTTATAATGTACTTTATGTTTAGTGCAGTTTTAAAATATATTGATGCCTGACTCTTGTTTAAAATATGAACATCCAACAATGTGAACCATGAATTTAATTAAGGAGTAAAGGGATGGAAAAATTAAGTTATAGGAAAACTTGAAAGACTGAAACTTAGTACTTGGCTGGATCATAAGAGGACTTGGGAACGGGGCATAAACATCTGCAAATATTCAGGTGAAACTGCCATGGCTCAGCAAGAAAATGATACATTAACATACATCATTGTTAAATGATATTTTTAGAAAATAAAGGTACTGTCTAAAGTCTAGAAGATGCTTTGATTTGGAAAGCTCTGGGGTTGACAGTGCTTCCTTGGAGAAGATCACCACTGGTGTAGCTCAAATCAGACTAGACTCTATTTGTAATATGGTTATACCCTTCTCTTTAGGTTTCTAAATGAGTTTTATGTGGATGTATATTTTTAAAAAAAGGCAACAAATGAAACTTGCATGTTATGTGTAAGTAAAAACTCTGTTTTCTCTGTGCACGTTCATTTCATGTGTCATTTTACACACATTTACACCTGTATGTAAAAGCATTTAAAATGTGCACATAAAGTAACAGAAATTTACAATCAGTTTGGATTTCTATGGGTTTCTCAATATAATATTGTTTTAATTTCCCATGTCTCTTCCTTTTAATTTCTCTTTAAGTGGTAAATTTGGCACAAATCTTTTTCTCCAAGAAATTCTTTTTTTTATGCTCAAAGTTATTACTAGATCTTAAACCAAATAATTTAACTTCAGTATTCTTTGGGAAATAAAAATTTTCACATTTTGTGTTGGTTTAGACTTTTGCAACTGTTTTTAGTGATAGATGTGGGTAGAAATTCAGTCTTTGAGAGTTAGTTATATCAGGCTCTATAATCAATCATGGAAAGGATGTTCTTTGGTGTTAGTTTGCTACAAACAGTTTTTAAGGGACAGGTTTTGTAAGCTGTTTTGATTCCTTACTTATGAAATTGCTCATGTCTTTAGGTCTGGAAGGTCAACAAGAGATTGAACAGTCTGGGGAAAACCTGTGGTGTGGAGAAAGGAGAGTTTGGACTAGTAATTCGAAGGAGTACAAACTCTTGCACATGGAAATCCATGTGGAATGGACACACTGGGTTGAACCAGAGCTCTAGGTGGTTTGGTGGCCTGTTTCAGATAGAGGGTGTTTGCAAGTCTCCAAGGAAAAGCACCTCCACTGCATTATCCAAGCTTCTAGCAGTATGTGATACTGGGAGTTTAGAAGCTGGAGATATATATACTTGTTTTTGACAGGTCAGCGTGACTTCTCAAGATTTCTCATTTCTTTTTGTTCTTAAAAGAACAGTTATTTAAGAAACAACTTGCAGTTATTTAAATTTTGCTGGGAATGTTTTTCTTATTCTGTGGTGGTTTACCTTTGTAGAAGCTTTCTTGGAGAAGGAAAAGTGTTAGTTTAAATGCCACAGTAAAAACACAGTAGGGTTTATTCTTGAATTTTTATTAATTTTGTTCTAAAATCTTTCTGTTGAAGCTTCAGTTGGAGACATGTCTTTCAATACCTGCCTCATTAAAAAAGGAGGGAGGAGGGAGAAGACATTGCCATACAACTACTTCATTTAAAGTACTTCCAAGTTCCTGTAACTTTCTTTCAGTGGTTGTGTATTATTTGAAGACATTTTGGATCTTCTGCTGGCCCTGTGGCTGCTGGCAGGCTTCTGCTTCTGCCTCTTCAGGCAGGATTTGCTATTAGTTCTTATGCCTTTTAGCAAGTTGTTTCTTGAATATTTTTGGCTATTTTTGTCATGATTTTATATTGAATGTGCCAAAGGTGGTGGTTCTGAACTTGTTTGGGCATGACTTCAACTTCTTGAATGGTAATTTTATACCTCTAACAGTCACTTGGCCTTGTTGTTTAACCACACTGTCTTTGGTTTTATTTTTTTTGGCTTTTCAAAAGTTACTTCAAGGTTTATAAAATACAGGATATTGTAAAACTCATATTTTATGGTTATAGTTTAACAGGGCCTGGGACAACTGAAATCAAAAGATGAAGACTTTCTAAAGACAGGATGGGGGAGATGGTGGAACATAGGAATGAATATAAAGGGCCTGAAATTCAAGGTTTATTCGGTAACTCTCAGTCTAAAATCAGTCTTTGTGCAAACAAGTAAAATCTTTCTGATTTCTTTCTATCAACTTTTGGAGAGATTTTGACATGCAAACTCTGGATTATATAAAAATTAATATTTTTTTTAGGAAAAAAAATGACTGTGGGACTTTGTTGGCACCCAAAGGATAAGCATTACAAGTATTTCTCTAAGTGTCTCGAAACCAGTATTAAAATACAAGAAATCCAGAGAATTTTGCAGTATCTTGGCATAGCCAAGATACCTGGGAAGTCTTAATTGTGACATCTAACAGCATAATACAAGTGCCATTCCATGCAAGAATGATGGTAGAGACTGAGTGAAAGCTTCTTAAATGAATGAGCAAGACCAGTGGCCTTTATTTAGTGTAAATGTAAGTAACAGCTAAACTGGTTTTTGGGTCAGCGTGTAGGAGAAGCCAAATCTCTGGTGTCTAAAAGCTTTTACATGCATGCGTGCACACAGACACAAACAAAAACCCCTTTAAGCACCCCCACCACCTCCCCAAAAAAAGAGGCCAAACCCACACTTCTAAGGCCACTTGGAACTCTTTAGTGGCTGTTTTTTGTTGGTATATGAATGTAAACACAGGAAGATGGGTATTATTTGGAGGGAAAACATTTGTGAACAAAACCCAACCGCAGGAGGAACAATAGTCCGTTTTTTTGGCTGTACTTTAAGAAAACATTTCCTATTTTTTCCTGAACATAATAGGAATCAAAGGCTTTGTGCATATTCTTCTCATTCAAAACAGTATCAAGTGTGACATTGAATCTCCTCCCCAGTTGGAATATCCGTGATGGTTGTGAATATTCATCCACTAACTGTGCCAAAAGTAATACTACTGGGGTAAGAGTCTGTGTCTTTCCTGAGAGATAAGTTGAAAAGTCATAGTTCTGTCTGGATATACAGAACCTTAACCAGAAATATAAAGATAAATACCAAAGTTACAGTAACAGCTAATGCATGAGGCTTTGAAAGGCATCTATAGGTGGAATTTTTGAGTGGAAGTGTGGAGACTGATGTGTTGCATTTCTTTTTCTAGCTTTGCAACAGTAGGTAGTAAAAATGTACTTATCCATTCCTCGTGTGTGGGGATGTGCTTTGTGTCTAGGTATCAGTCATTAAAGCCAGCAAACCTTTAATATTGCATTTCTGAAGGCAGACATAAGGTCTTGCATTAGTTACAAAATGCAGAAATTCTATGACACAAGCTGCAAAGTCTCCAGCTTCTATTAAAATCCATTTGAGGAGAATATTTGATACAAGAAAGGCACATAGGATGTCCTAGGAAGAATTTAAATAGGACTTAATCATGGTTTATAACCCTAAAGAAGAAGGATTGAAGTCTTGTAATATATTGAGTTAATTCAACAGGACTGAGCCCAAAGTTGTGTTTTATTGAGAAGGTAGCAGGGATATCAGATTTATGGAGATTTACTTATGAGGTGTGGTTGAAGATTCAATCTGGGAAAAGTCTTTCAGTGATGCCTTGCTCTTCTCCACTGCCCAGAGCCTGTTCTTGACTGAATCAGACACAGGTAAGAGCAGTGTATATACATGTATAGACTTCATTTGTTCTCTGTAAAGAAGGATAATGTGCCCAGCTCCCTTAAGAGTGTCTTGTGTTGGTGAATTCACCCAGATCTTAAAAGACTGTTAAGGTCTTTGATCAAAAGCAGTGGCCTCTGTTCTGATAAAGGCATTTTATTGTTTACATCAAAATAGTTTAAAAACTGTGTTAGATATACATATATGATGCATCATTCCTGAGGGAAAAATAGCACACTTTGTGTTGTGAGGAAGCACAGAATCATTTAGCTTGGAAGGAACCTCTGGAGATCTAGTCAAGCCCTCTCCTCAAGGAGGGTTCTCTTGGTTTTGAAATCCACATCAATAAGGAAATAAGTATATTCACTCTTCCTTCTCCCACCTTTTCCTGCTCAGACTTCTTGTTTTTGTTCATATCTCTCCTTTTTTCCAGTCCACTGTGTGTCTCGTGGTTGCTTTTGCAGGTAAAATGGAACAGGTAATGTGGGATACAATGGAATAGGAATGACATCTATGGAGAGATGGCCTGTGCTCATAAAAATGGTTGTTGAGCTATGGTCACAGCCAGCATTTTGGTCTCCTTATGGAAGCCACTGATCTGTAGATTCTTATTTGAAAACACATTCTTGACACAAACCACAGTGATGTGGAAATTCACAGAGTAAATATTTTTCAGGGAAGCTTCAGTGCAGATGAATGGACTTGTAATGCAGATGAATGGACTTGTAATGCAGATCCATGGCTCTATCATCTCCAGGTGTTGAGGGCAGTTGTGGGTGTACAAGGATCCGGTGGTGGATACCTGGCCAGGTGTTGTTTTGTAGAATCATAGACTGGTTTGTGTTGAAGGGGACCTTAAAGACCATCTTGTTCCAACCCCCCTGCTATGGGCAGGGACTACTTGCACAAGACCAGAGCCCCATCCAGCTTGCCCTTGAACACTTCCAGGATTGGACCATCCTCAGCTTCTCTGGACAACCTGTGCCAATGAATTACATTTGTGATGTAATTATAAATCTTGCTTCAACCTCACATGTGTTATTAGGCCTGAGATAACACACAAGTTCAGCATTGTGTGTCTGTGTCCTTCTGAGTCCACGCTCCAAATGCCCAGAGGAATTTCACATGCAAACCTTGCATCCTGAACAGATTGTTTGAGCTACGCTGTGTGAGATGGATATTATGATACAGTTGATCTCTTTGTAGAAATATGTATTATCTCTCAAAATCAGTCTGGTCCTGTAAGGTTTGGGGAATAATAGGTAACCTAATGCATCACAGATGAAGCAGCTGCATATGGAGAAGAGTTATGTCATTGTTCCCATGAACCAGAGGGTAGAGGAAGAAGAGGTCTATCTCCAGACAGATCAGCATTTACCTCTGAAGCCTTTGTGTCCAGATGCCTTTCAGAGGCTTCAGTGCTGTAGCATGTGGTGTCTGAACTAACTCACCACCACCATGAGGCTGGGAAAAGGGAAAGGATGCAAGGGGCAGAGATGATTTGTGGGAATGGTAGCGTTGAGAAGCAGTCAGTTGAACACAGTGTTCCGTGCTGAGGGGTTTGTCCTCAAAATTATCAGTGGTTGTTTGAATTGCCTTTGGAAGAGCCGTTGGGAAGCAGGGCTGGATGGATGCAATAATCAAAGAGGGCTTATTGCCTCTTGAAATTTTAATTGGGCTTGAAATAGGTGCAGGGATATAAATTGAATTGGAGACAGGGGCAAACCGAGCTCTCTTTTTGTGTCTTAAACACTTCTCTGTGATTGGGAGTAAATGAATATATTGAAGTAACTAACACATAAGCTACTGTCTTGCTTCTTTCCTGTAAGTTTTATATGACAAAAGTGTTGTAGTTTCGAGAGGTGTAGTATTTTTAGCAAGAGATCAGTAGCAGCAAAGCTTCTCAAGGCAGGCAAAGTAAAAAAGTGTTGCTTTTCTCTTTTCAGTTTGACTGAAATGAGTCCTTCAAAATATGTTAAATGTAAAGAAGAATGTAAAAAGTACATCCTTTATAAGGGACCCAAGTTTTTTCTTTGTTCTGACCTCCCTTGGAGGTACATCAGAAATTCTCATTAATAATTCAAACAAATAGCTTTATTATAAAGTTACCTGCCATTTCCCACTATTTAGAAGTAAAGGATTCATGCACTTGGCATATTGTACATGTTTAACCGGTTTTTTTCTTATCTGTAAAATTGTAGAAAAGCTGAATGAGTTGTTCTTCAGAGTGATTTTAGTTTATTTTGCCTATATTAAAAACTTAGAGACATAGTAAGTGTTTTCCCACCTTAGAGAAGATACTTTAGAGACAGTTTGTCTGGATGTTGAATTTGTCTTTTGTTATCTTTGAAACTTACCCAAATTTACTAAAGTTTCAACCTTTTGGAAGATTTCCATTGCATATTCTTAGTAGGTAAATCATCTAAGGATATTCTGTCTGCAGCAGGAATGTGCTCCATTGATCCCTCTAGGATCAATGCTTTAGGAATTGGACAGGACTTTGTTTGCAGGTGTTCTTCCTGGCAGCAGGTCAGTAAGTTAAAAATTTCCCCTGCTAGTATGAAGACAAGATGCAGCAGCTGATAGGAGTACAAAAAGCTGAAAGTTATGCAACTTTAATTTAATACTGCAGTGCATTCTGTTAGACTGGCCATTTTATGTCTTTTCAGAATTATACATTAAATTTTTATTTTAATATGTAACTAACTGCATCAGTATCTTGCCAGGCAAATATTTTTATTGTACTCTATTTTGTTTTTCAAAATCGCTGGCTTGCAAGTCATTAGTCAGCTCTTTCTAGAGATGTTGGAAATGATATAAAATACAGTTTCACTGTGTTTCCATTAGGCATAACTAGAAATTATTCAGGAAATAAAGCAGCAATAGTAGTTCTTGTTAGCTAACACTTAAGGTACTACCACTGAACTGAAAATAACAATATCAAAGCTGAAACAACAGGACCATGTTCAGACTCTGCTGTATAGATAATACAATACAGATAACCTGTAACTTGTATCTGTAGCTTCTGAAAAGAGAAGACTTATACTTTGGCATTGGAGTAAACCAGATTAATTTTTCCATTCTTGGCTGTGAGTAATGCAAGTTTCCATTTTACACTCCTTTAAACCAAGTTCCAGCACTTTGTGTGGAGGTACTGTGTGTTTCACTAGCTAGACCGGGGCTCCAGCAGCTTGTCAGAGCTCCATAAGCTCCCTGCTTATGGCTCACAGAGAGCAGCTACATTTTCATTTCTCCTTCCATTCAACAGGAGCCTCTTTCATGTCTGCAAATTGGAAACGCGTGTTTTTCAGTGTGCTGCATGTATGTGTGTGTGCCCTCTGGCACACCTGCTTCTAATTTCCTGACTTGAAAGCATCTCCCATCAAAAGGAGCAGAAAAACAATTTCTCTCTGACACGCTGCTCGGAGGCCCTTGCTCTGCACAAGGCCTTCCTTCCCTTTGCCATCTTGGTCCCATTGGAGGGACGTTACAGGATGCAGAGCACACATTGTATGGGATGTTCAGCTTGTGTTGTGCTGGGTTCTTTCTCCTCTTGTTGTGGTTATTTCAAGCATTAGAAATCTACTTGAGAAGTCACTATGCTGAGGGGAAAAGCAGTGATTTAGTTTCTTGAATGAAGCTCAAATGAAGGACCGATGTCTATGGCAAGTTAAGGTTTGGATAAACTATGAGCTATTAGTTACTGTTTGGTACAGAAAGATTGAAATGTAAACATTATAACTCAGATTTTTTGACCTTACCTTTAGATCAGTCTGTATTTTAAAATAGTATCAAATAGCTGAAACTTGAAGATGTTAACAATCTTAAAAAATAAAAACCTCACAAAAAAAAAAAAAAACCCTAGTAATTTGGTTGTTGTGGAAGCTGTGCAAAAGCAAACTAGCAAATTGATTAACTATTAAAAAATTGCTTAGGAAGAAAAAAATACAAAATTTTAAGTTTTAGCTTAAATGTCTTGTCTGTTTTCTCAGTTCAGCACTGACATTTTCACAGCCAGCTGCAGCACATACCCCTCCAGTGTTACGCTGTTGAATTAACATTGGCTTCGTTTACCACCAAGCTCAACAGAATGAAACCTTCAGAAAGACTTAAAGCTGAAAACCCATTATATGCATTTAGATAAACACTAATTGAAATGCATGGAATGGGCCTGACCCTGCAGCACAGTGGCTGGTGGTTTTCTGTATGATCTTCAAGTAGTTTTCAGGCAGGGGTAGGAGCTTCTGGTTGAAGACAGGTTGTTTGGGATCTTTTTGATGAGTTTTGTTTGTTTGTGTTTTTTGTTTGTTTGTAAAATTCTGGTTCTCACCAAGTGTGTTGGTTTGACTGCAAAATAAATGTGTTGTGGTTGTCAAGCCTTGTCATTCTTTCCTTCCCTTGCCATATACCTCTGGAGCTTTAAGAATCTGTTTAATTCTTTCCCTTTCACCTAGGAGGCTAGAAACTTGCATCAAAATACCTGTCTTTGCACGTATGTGTTTATGTATTTATTTTTCATAGAATCATAGAACGGTTTGGGTTGTGAACAACTCTAAAGCTTGTCTAGTTCCAACCCCTCTGCGGTGGGCAGGGACACCTCCCACTAGATCAGGTTGCTCAAAACCCCATCCAGCCTGGCCTTGAACACTTCCAGGGATGGGGCATCCACAGCTTCTCTGGGCAACCTGTGCCACTGTCTCAAAGAATTTCGTCCTATCACTAATGTAAATCTACTCTCCTTCAGTTTAAAGCCCTTCCCCCCTTGTCCTGTTATTGCACCACTCATCACTGGAGTCTGCTTGGACATCAAGCCGTGAACTGCAACATCCAGCCAATTCCTTATCCATCAAGCAGTCCATCCATCAGATCCATGTCTCTCCAATGCAGAGACGAGGGTGTTGTATGGGATGCCTTCAAATATTTTGCACAAGTCCGGGCAGATGACACCAGTTGCTCTTCCCTAACCCACCACAACTGTAACCCCATTGTAGAAGGCCACCAAGTATGTCAGGCATGATTTATCAAAATAAACTATATAGACTATACATTTCCTGTAGAAACATTGCCCCCTTTGCCAGTAGTGATCCCAGAGGAGGGCAGTTAATTATACTTAGTCCTGTAAACATGGACAGCAGCAGTTCCAACAGTGGTATTTTTGTCATCGGAGGGGTTATGAATAGGAAACATGGTGTTTGCAAAATATGACTGTGTTAGGAAAATAATTTGTTTGCTATATGAAACAGTTATTTCAGTGAGAAGCACTAATTTAACCCAGTAAATTTTTCCAGCTAGTCATCTCCATTTGAGTCACTCGTGTGTGAAGTCTTAGGGAAGTGCTGGTCTGTCATTGCAAAATATTTGTCTCTGAAATATAATGAGCTTCAGGTTACCAAAGAAGTCATCCTTGTAACTGGGAGAGGATAGTAAAATGATTTAAACTCTGTTTACAGGAAAGTTACTAAACCAAATATATTTGAGTCTTTAATGTAGAATTGAAAAATTCTTATTGGGAGTCCCTGTTGTTTTGTGTTTAGTATTATTCAGTGAAAAAACCGCCAAGAATATAAACACGTGCAGTTAAATGTAGTATAATGTGAGGTAGTTAAGCAAATGAACCAGATTTACATTTTCATCAGCTTGTGTGCATGATTTGGAAATGTGTTTAAGTAGCTTTCACTGCAGTTGGTGCTCTTGGGTCGTGTTAATGCAACTTTTTTGGAAGTTGGCTAATGTGGTGGTTAGATTACAAGTGACTAGAACTATAAATTTGAACCCACAGCTTTATACTGTAAGATATAAATCAGTTTTGATTCCTGTACTAATGTGTATGTTCGTTTTGTGTCTAGTCCTAGTATTATCTCCAGTGTTGTAGGCTACAGAGACAGATAGATCTGCTAAACCTGCAAGACAGTTTGGTTCTGACTTGAGATAATAGAAAGGGTAATTCCATTGGAATAATTAGGGTAATTCTTTTTCTCAGCCTTTATCTGGTCAAAGTATGTAAAACACTGCTTAGTTGTTTTTTTGTTTTTTTTTTCTTGTTCAAAAATAGATGTTCCTACATCAAAAACTGCAGTAACAAATTTTTCTTTTCCAAAAGGGGGAATTATTTTCCTTAGTTATCTGTCCCTGCAGATTGCCAGCATGTGATGTGTTGAAAGATTTTTGCATACACTGCCAGCAGCAGTCTGTAAGTTTGCTGCCTTATAGGTTGACATAAGTATGACATAAAGAAATGACTTTGTCTGTGGGGATGTAGAGATGTGTGATGTGTTAGTAGAACTGCAAAGCTGCTTTCTTTGTGGTTGATCCTGGATCACATCAGTGGGCTGCAGCTGTTCTTAACCCAGATTAAGTTTTCTCTCTCTGAATGTTTTTTTGGAGCAGACTTGATGTTATGGGAACTCTTCAATAAAGTCATTCTCTTGGGGGATAAATAACATTCTGCGTCATGCTAAAAAATGGCTATTGTCTTTTTGATGCCAGTTTAGGAAATACTTTAAAATTGTGAAGTAGTAACATCTGGTTTTATTACTTGATGCATAGGACACGCATAGGCTCACTCTCATTTCTGTGTCTCATTTGTTTGATTCCCATTCCCTGTGCTTCTTGCCTCATATAGGGTATAAGTGTTATATATAAAGATATTAACAGTTCCTTTTCAAGAAAAAAATCAACTTGCTCAGTTTTTGCTGGAGCATATGCTTATTTAGTTTTGTTCTTCACAGCAAAACTTTGTAGTGATTAAATTTCTTAGTTTAAAAAAAGTGATATCCAGGTTGTGATCTGTGGGTAAAATGCATCTTGTGGCTTCCCCCTCCCCCTCCATGTTCTTTGTCTGGAATAAGTAGTAGATAACTCTCAATTTTTTTGTGGACAGAAGCTTTTGAGCGTGAGTGTCATGAGGCAGTGAATGGACAGGCTGTAAGCAGCTGCTGAGGATGCTCTATTGCAGGAGCCTCTTGAAGATTATCTCCCCACCAGGACCCTTCTCTTGTCTCTTGACGCTCTCAATGAAAACACTTTTCCCCTTGTGCTCTCAAGAACTGCCTCCCTTGGCTGTGTAATTGTTGTAGTATTTCAGCTCTTTCCTTTTCCTCTGTAACTGCTTTTACTCAATCTGTTTGCTATACAGAGGATTTTTTTGTCTTTCTGTTGTGCCAAGTGTATGTAGATTCAGTGCCAAAGTGCCCCACTTCAAACAATTCAGTTGAGCTGAATTGTATTAATCAGGAGACACTGCCCATTAACAGGAGAATATAACTGAAGACTAAGGTATTGTTTTGATGATTGAACGTAGCAAGATTTTGGGACACATGCACACAATTTTTCATCAGTCTGATCCCTGATCTAATGGATCCACAATGCTCCTGAGGGTTTTTTGTTGGTTTTTTTTCCCTAATTTTGGAAATTAGGAGTGAGTGGGGTAATTTTTTTGTTTTCCTTTTGTATTAGCAATTTTTGAAGAACAGTGTTTGTAAACTTACTGTGCATTCAAGGGGGAGGGTATAATTGTGTGACAAGTGAACAGAAAGAGAGGGGTTTTTTTTGAGTAGCTTACCATGTTAATTAAGGTTTAAAAGTGGTGAGAAGAACAAGAAACCAATCTATGAGTAGCTCCAAGACACAGCACTAGACCTGCCAACGTGGTTTTGTGCCGTATTGTGCCCAGACCAGTCAGTGCTCTAAACTCAGCATGCTGGGAAGCACAGCGATGAGACACTCAACAGGCTGCACTGGGGCCACTTTGGGTTGGGTTTAGTTATTACATTTTTCTTTATGCCACATCTAGGCTGGCTTCAGTCAGTGTCTCAGAGTTCTCTCTGTTCTGGGCTTGTTAGTGCTTCCAGTAAAGTGAATGTTATCCGTGGAGACTGAGCTGTCTGAAGCCAGCCTAGGGCTGATGTCCTACCGGCTCCAGCTCCCTGCCATGTGGAAGCAACTAGATTGTTTCCAGCCATAAATTGTTTCTGGAAGCTGAGTAGGTGTATTTATGTAATTCTGTACCTGAGCTAATAAGTCCAACTGGATTATACATATATTTTTTTTAAGGAACCAGCACAATGCTTGCATCGCCTTGTCGTGTTTAATGAGAAATATGCTAGAAATATTTATATATAATTGGGAATTCAATGTATTTGATTTCTCTATGTATTCTGGTGTCTAATGCAGTTTTAGGCCCTGATATACTCTGAAGTTACAAATCTGATCAAACTGTAGTCACCTAAATTAGATAATTTGAAATCATTGTTACATTGTAGCTGTACATTAGTTGTGTTTCTCCTTCTTTCCTAACTGGATAACACCGTTTAACTGGCTCTTGCTTAGTCCAGCTGCTTTATCTGCTTCCTTGCCATTGAGGAAAAATGTCAACAAACTGGAGGCATAATTAGTATAATGACCTTTGTCTATATGCAGAAGGTATCACCGGAGGGTTTTCCTGTCCAAAAAAAATGTCGATCCAATAAACATGCACGGTGCCATTTGGCCTCATCGTGTCTCAAAGCACAGCACAGGAATGGAAAAGAGTGTAGGAGAAAAAATAGCAGGTGTGAAAGTGTTCCTGCAGAATAAGAGTAGGAGTAATGACCTGCTTGTCTTCATCCTCAGTAGGTTTCAGGTGATACAGAAAGCACTGAGGCAATGAGTGGTTGTTTGCAGAAGCTTTTTAGTTTCTTAAACCTCTAAAAATTACAGGAATTTATATTAGTAGTGCAGTGAGCAGCCACTCTGGCAGAAAAAGGATGGGTGAATTCATGTATTCCTTTGCTGACAAAAGGCTAGATCATGTGGACTAAGTAGAAGATTCTGTCATGCAGAAGGAGTTAGTGTGGCATTCACTGAAGATGTTCTTGGTTTGAAGACTTGCATGCAGGGATCATTGCTGAGAGAATGATGAGTAAGTGGATTCTGTCTGGATAAAGGTGACAAGTCAGAGAAAGTCTCATTGTACCCTTTTTATTTTATGAATTTGTGCAGTAGAAATTTCAGGAGAGTTGTGAGAAAAATGGTGGAATTTTCATGTGACTCAGTGCCACGCTTTTTTTAAAAAATTAAAAAAAATATGGCAGAAGCTTGTCATATGCATTGCTATGAAGAAAACGTCCTTATTTTTTGTAATTGCAGCCAGATTAATGTAATGATATAAATTAAAGACAGAGTTTCTTCATAGTGACACCTATATTTTGACTATTCCCAATCTTAATGTGTTTTTAGGTTGTGGAGAGCACCTTGTCAGAACCATACTGGCCAGAGAATGTTCATGTGCTTTGCAAACAGAAGATGCCCACCAAGCTCTCCTAGAGACTATGCAAAACAAGTTTATTGGTAAGTATATGGTCCTCATTGCCTGAAAGTTGCCCAACATTGTTTAAAATGCAAGTAACACTATTAAACAAAATTAAGACACTTATTTTTATGATTTCTGTTGAAGTCTTGTGTTGCAGTTGGCTTGGGATTTAGTGTTGTGTTACATCTGAAAAATGTTAAACTACAGAAGAATATTTTAGGAAATCTAAAGGAAAACCCTTGGAAATATCTCAATTGTTATGTGAGTCATAGAATACCCGGAGAGGTTTGAAGAAAGAATTTCCTGCCTGAATCATGGGGCTGTGGTGTACAATTGCATATTTTAGAACTGGTGGTTTTAGGAGCATTAGTAAAAATTATTCATCATGTTAACCCTTTTAAAAATAGCAGACCTCAAAACCATCTCATGTTCTGATTAAGTGCTTTAAACAGACAGATTCTGATTTGCTATCTACATGATGAGAATAATTTCTTGCAAAAGTGAAGTAGACTCCATTCAAAACCCAATTTTTTCCTTGATTAGAGAGAATTGCACAATCTGTGTTTAACTTCTTGTGAATATAGATCCTTTTTTCTTTCTTCAAGTTGTAATCCAAATACAAATTCGTCATTTTCATGTGTCATTTTCAAATATCCATAAAAGCTTGAACTTTTGAAAACAGCCTAGATTCCAAGGAGGCTTCTATAATATATGTTGATTTGCACTGTCTTTATAGCCCTTCAGATTTTTGAAGCTTTAGAGTCCGCAGACAATTTTCACCTTCAGAATTTCTTGCGGACAACACAGTACTTCTTGTACACTGTGCTGCCAAAGCTCATTTTTATGGTATTTTAATTAGAGCTGAAAGAGGGGCATGTGCACACCTTTTGGGGTCCCAGGGACTGATGCCCTTGGTCTTGGCAAGCAATGCATTGCAGTTTCTTTATTTATGTTTATAATGTTGAATCCATGTTAAACTGTGCTTCTGACAACATTACATTTGACTGTTTGAGGGAAATCATACTCACATTGGAAGGCTACACTTTATATTTTATGTTATATTGTATATATATGTCTGTATATATATATTATATTGTATTTATATATCCATTTCTAGGTGCTGTAAGAATGCAGAAAAACCTTACTGTGTGTTGCCCAAAAAGATCCTAATCCAAGCAGCAAAATTTTAACTTTTTATATTTAATCACTCATTCCAGTGCACAATGGCACAAAATCAGGAATTTGTATACCCAAGAGAAACCTTTAGGAAGGAAGCTTGTGATAACTTTGCTACTTTTTTGTAGGTATTCTATGGAACTGGCCTAACTTCAGGCAAGTCAGATCTTTAGTCCACACTCTCAAAATATATTGTGCTGTTTGTGGTAAGAGTACTTAAAAGCAAGCACTAACTGTACATATCTTTATAAAATTTCATATTAGTACATACACACAAAAAATGGAAAGCAACTGATGAAGTAATTCATAGAAACTGGCTGATTAAAAAACCAAAAAAATCAAACTTTTTAGTTGAGGTGCCTTCTTTAAGTTGGTTTTCTCTGTTCTTTTTGGTAACAGTGAGCAAAAATGCAATTCTTCGTTTGCTGTTTAATGCAAACATGTTTTGCCACCAGTTTGCATAGCAGATGTTTTCATTTTAAATGTTAACTGGCTACTATGTGATATATACATTGTATTCTTTACTGGAAATGTAAAAATATTTCTGTTGGAGATAAGAACATATTAAATGTTGCTGAAGTTTTTGTTATACCTGAAGCTATCAGTTGCAGAGAAAGAGGAGCTGCACAGACAGATACCAGGCTAACAGTGTGATGTCTTATTGCCTTGGGAAAACAGACTTATCCAAACAAAAGAAGGGAAAGTGAAAAAGAATGAGAGACAGGATCAAATTAGTGGTTTTCATGATAAGAAAATTTGAAAAAGCTGCTTTGTAACTCCTTTTTCAAGTTTCATATTTTAATTAGGGACAGACCTGGCTTGTATTTTCAGAAACTTATCGCTGCAAGCTTTGGTTGCCTGACAGCAACCAAATGTGTAGTATCTGCTCAGTTGTACTTTGGGGCAGTGCTGATGTGGGGAAAAAGAAAGATACAGCCAGCTTTGGTCTCTGTGAAGGTGAAGTGCTTGGATGCTGTGTTTTGATTAGAAAGCATAAAATCTGCTTTGCCCTCCGCTGTCCTGTGAATGAAAACTGATGGAGGAAGACTTCAAAATCCAGATATATCTTACTGTTTACATGTGACATAGTACTGAGTTTGTAGCCAGTAGTGTAATTTTGGGGGATCTTGGCAATTCTGAAGATTCGTAGGCAAACTCAGGAAGTGTGGGTTGGACGAGTGGACAGTGAGGTGGATTGAGAGCTGGCTGAGTGGCACATCCCAGAGGGTTGTGATCAGTGGCACAGAGTCCAGTTGGAGGCCTGTCAGTAGTGGTGTCCCCCGGGATTCTGTACTGGGCCCAGTACTGTTTAAGTTGTTCTTTAATGACATGGATGAGGGGGTAGATGCCTCCTCAGCAAGTTCACTGATGACACAAAGGTGGGAGGAGTGGCTGATACCCCAGAGGGCTGTGTTGCCCTTCAGAAGGACCTCACAGGTTGCAGGGATGGGCAGAGAAGAACTGTCTGAAATGCAGCAAAGGCAAATGCAGGGTCCTACACTTGGGGAGGAATAACCCCAAGCACCAGGACAGGCTGGGAGTGATCTGCTGGAAAGCAGCTCTGCAGAGAAAGACTTGGGGATCCTGGTGGACAACAAGCTGTCCATGAGCCAGCAGTGTGTCCTGAGGGCCAAGAAAGCCAATGGTGTCCTTGGGGAGCATTAGGAAGAGCGTTGCCAGTAGGTCGACAGAGGTGATCCTGCCCCTCTGCTCAGCCCTAGTGAGGCACATCTGAAGGGCTGTGTCCAGTTCTGGGCACCTCAGTACAAGAGAGACAGAGAGCTCCTGAAACAGGTCCAGTGGAGGGCAAGGAGGATGACTGGGGGACTGGAGCATCTCTCTTAGGAAGAAGGGCTGAGGGAGCTGGAGCTGTTCAGCCTTGAGAAGAGACGACTGAGAGGAGACCTCATCAATGTGTATAAATATCTAAAGGGGGTGTGCCAAGAGAATGGAGCCAGGCTCTGCTCGGTGGTGCCAACCACTAGAACAGGAGGCAGTGGGCAGGAACTGATGCACAGGAAGTTCCACCTGAACATGAGGAAGAACTTCTTTACTGTGTGAGTGACAGATTGCCCAGAGAGATTGTGGAATCTTCCCTCGCTGGAGATACTCCAGAATCGTCTGGAGGCAATCCTGTGCCATGTGCTCTAAGATAACCTTGCTTGAGCAGGGAGGTGGGACCAGATGACCCACTATGGTTCCTTCCAACCTGACCCATTCTGTGATTCTGTGAAAGCAAAGTTATGTCTGGCAAATACAGTGAAAGGGTTGAAAATGTGCATTGTGCTTCAAACAATAGGCTTGTACTAAACAGGATTTTTTTCCTGTGAATTTTCATAGACAAAGTGCTAGTTGATAGCTCAGGATCTGTGGTGCGATGCAGGATTTCTTAATGTTGTGAAACAATAGGATCAAGTGGGCTGATAGACTCCTTGCTGGTTGCATGGATTCTTCTCTTGCCTTACTTAAAGCCCTGTTTTGTGATCCTGTCAAACTTTCACCAGAATTATAATGGAACAAGGCTGAAAAAACCTCAGCCTATAACAAAGCTGAGCTAGAATGTTTTGATAGAAATCAAAATGTGCCTTACTTGTATCAGAGGGATGAACAGCTGATTTTGGCAATTGCCACCAGATTGGTGCTTCCTGTTTACAGAACTCTCCGAGTCTCTGCGGAGCCCTGGGAATCCTTCCAGCTTGGGAATGCCTGGCTTAAACAGTGAGTGCTGCTTAAACAGCAGGTGATGAGCAAACTCATGTCAGATGTGCTTCTCTCATCCTTTCTCAGAACCAGCTTACTGTGGATAATGCACAACTGATGGTTGAATTGGAGGTGAGAGAAATTAAATTTAGGTTTTTTGTAAAGCAAACGGGCTCCATATCTTTAGTCAAAGAGCACAAAAGGCTTGGTTCTCAGCTGAAGAATGGTGTTCTGTAAACACAAATACCTTCCAAACAGGAGAACAGAGGATTTGGTTACTCATCATTCCTTTCAAATGCAGCCAAGTTTGTGGAATGTAGACTTAGAGTAAATGTTTGTGTCATCTCACTGGCGGGAAATCTGGGCTTTTAACAGTGGCAGTGTTACCAATGGTGCTTTAAAGCTTCTTATAAGGTATTAGGAAATAATGAGCTGAAAGAAATAGTTAGAACCTGATATTTTTTCTTTCCTTAATGGAAATATGCCTCTCTATTCTTGTATTTTTAAATTGTGTTTCAGTTGACAAACAAGCAAAGTCTGCAGAAAGGTAATAGCAGAAGGATAACGCTGAAACTTTCTTTTTAGAAATTTAGTGTCAAATTCCTCTCTTCCGAGCAGGAGTTCGGAGAGTTAGGAATCATAGAATACGAATTTCCTGATTATTAATTATGCTTGTTGGGAGGAAAAAGCCTCAAACTTTAACAGTTACAAGACTGCCAGTGACTGGCATTGCACAGTGTTATTGTTACTTTATATTTTGGTGCTTCATCACTCTAAGCCTTGTAGTATCCTTTGTGGTTTTGTAACAGAGGAAGCAAGTTATGGAAGGGCTTTTATGCTTCTCCATGACACAGAGGAGAAGATTTGAGAAGAGAATGAGGTGATCCTGAAGTTTCATATAACCTATTTTATTTCACAAGTTTGTATTTGATGGTAGACAGAATCTACCATCTGCATTATCTGTACAATCTTCATTATCTGTACAATCCATCTAGAAACTTAACACAACATGGTGATGTTACACAAGGGTTTGTCTAGGTCCTGCCTGTGCTTCTCTGTGTCAGGAGCATTGGGGTTTTATTGCTCCGTGGTATCCTCTAGTATTTAATTTATTTAATTATTTAACCCTGTAAAGTTTTAAAGTGCAGGTGCTTTCACTTGCAGCTTCTTTAAAAATTCTAAATAGATGTTTTAACTTACTGTGAAATATAAAAACCTCTGCTTTCAGACAGCTTGTGCTTAAACATTTAGCAAATAATGGTGCATGAAATTAAAAGCAGGCTTCGTTTAGTGCTTCTTATATTCCTCTAATGTTTATTTCAGTTGTTATCTTGGAGTCTAGTGGGATAGAAAGCAGAAGCAGAGCGGCAAACAGCTTCACTTTCAGCACATTTTGTACACAAAGCCTCCAAAGTGTAGGTGATCTATAGATTGTTGTCCTGATAAAGTCTAAATTTCCCTCACGCTGCAGCGCAAGGAGGTTTAGAACTGTTTAGCTGTTAAAACTGGGGGATGCTGAAGCACTTAATTGGTTACACCACCCCACAGTGTTGAGACCAAAGTCTTAAGCCTTTGAAAGCTAATGTAAACAACGGAGCTGGTAATGGTTTCTGTGCTGTGGAAGAGTATGAATGGAAAACATCTGATGAGCAGCTGGTTCATCCTTCAGCTGGGTCAGTGTAAATAAAACACTTCTCTTACAGCTTGGTGTCGAACCTGTGCTAGAGTGGATCAGTGCAGTAGCTACAAATGGGGACAAAAGGCACAGGATCTGAGGGGAACCACTCACATGGGTCGCCTGCTCTGGAGGAAGCAATGGGAGAGAGGTGTAATGGAGAAGAGATGTCAAAGAAAAAGTGTTTTTCACTTGTAGCTGTAGTTCCTCCAGAGCAAGGGTGAATGTTGAACCCATTATTTGCTTTAACACTCCTGAAATCTCTAAGTTCTATTCCTGGTCAGCAGCTGAACCTGGGTCGTGGTGTTCAGTTCTGGTTGCTCTTGCAGAACTTGATGGGATCAGTGAACGTGGAGTTGCTCTGAAGACTGTTTGCTTCTTTGTAAGAGACCATTACTGCATATTAATGAAGTACAAAATATATAAACAAAAACTTTTTAATGCTTTCTATATATCAGGTAGCAATAACAGAAGAGCTGATCTTTGAAGGAGGGAACTATATTTTGTAAAATACAATTTTGTGACTGGGGGAGGTGAGGATTAAGCCAAAACTAGTGAAATATGGATTTTGTTTGGGTTTTCCTACCCCTTTCATCTGATATGGCCAGTCAGTGCTAGCATTATTAGTTAGTGCTGCAGTTGAAATTCTACTTTGGATTTTTCGTGCCACATTCCTCAGTGGTATGCCAGTGTAACTGGGAAAGGAACGATGGCTTTCATGAGAGTTAAAAGGGTATTAAAAGCCCCAGGTTTCTGTAGTGTTGCCATTAGCATGCTATTAGATCAAAGATTTGTCTAGCAGTTCTATTTTATTGCAGTGGAAAACAATATTTTTGGCTAGCAGGCATATTTTGATTTTTATTTTACTGAATTTTTAATTTGTGCAGCAAGATCTATCCTTCTGAAGAGTACAGGGAGAACAAAAATGGTGTAGGAGTGTGGGAGCCAGATCACTTTTTCCTTCTAATGAGAAACCATTCTGCCTTTAATATACCTGGCAGTATTTCAGTTGCACCTTTTCTCGTCCTCTAGAAATACTAATTAAATAGAAGGTATATGAAGAAATGTCATCACCTATATTGTTATTTTTTACAGAAGTCTGCACTATTATTTCTTTTTCTCAATGGGTTGACTGTAGCAAAATGAGTTTTAGACCTAAATTAATGAAATATGTTCTTAACCTTTGAATTCACAGTGTTTTGAGAACACTCAGATTAATTCCTATGTACAGTGGATAGATTCTGTGTAGAAATAAAGTATAATACTGCTTTTGTATTGTTATTTTTACAGGTTTAATGATGGATGCATTGCATTCAGCTGTCTGGAATTTTGCTTACCATAGACCTCCTAATATGCACTGTATTGCTGTGTTAACATACACTCATCAGCATAATTGTAATCCTCAGTAATAAGTTTGCATATCCAGAAAGATCTTTGTTTAAAAAAGTTAATATATTTGAATCCCTCTTTTAACATTTTTAAAAAATGGCTTTAATTGGAAAATAAAATACTTTCTCTGTTTTAAAGAACATGCTGTTCAGTGTATATTTAATGTGGCTTAGAGGCTGATTTTAAGAGAGGAGAAAGAGTCTGAATTTACTATAATGTAGAATACAGTAATATTATTACTCTAGTCAAGTGGATTTTACTGACACTGTTCTGAGATTGATTCCCCACAACTTCACCAGTGAATTGGAGACAACACTCTCTATTGTTGCTGATTTTGTACTGAGATGGTTTAGCTGATGTTCTTTTTTCAGACTTTCCCCACCTTTCCAGAATGATGTTCATTCTGCAGGTGATGATAAAATGGTGTAGAAGACCCAAAGGGCAGCACTGCTGTGTTTTTGTCTGTAGGAGAGATAATGCATCCCATCATCTTTGCTTTGTTTGCATAACACAAACTGTTAAGAAATCTGGTTCAATATTCCATTCAAATGACCCACTGCAAGTCACTTCAAACCATTTTACCCATCTCCATCTCACCCCAGTACTACTGGTAAGGTCAGTTCTTACTGAGTTAGTGCAGCATGACCTGGTTTCATGTGTCATTACCAACATTTGCCCTTACTCCAGGGGCCCAACTTGTGTCATTCCTAAAGAAGTCAGTGTCTTACTCATCTGGTGTGTTTTATGAGTGCTGAAGTTAAAACTTTTCTCCCACTTTTAACATGTGCAGTGCTATTAAATTACTCCTCTTCTGGAGTTTTCTAGTTGAAATAACAGTAGGGTGACAGTGTACTTCAGCTGAATTAATACAGCTAGTTTTTCTAGCTTTTGAGTGTTTAGCATGGATTTCAAAGCCTTTGGCTTTTTTGGACCGATAATAAAGCTTTCATGGTGCATAATCATTGAAGGAATTCTTGGTTCAGAAAAAACTGTGTACATATTTAGGGCAATACAGTGCCCACCATGTTTAATGTCAAAAAATAAATGCTATTTAGGCTGACAAAACAATTCTCCTGGCAATTGTTGTGCATGCAGAGGTAGAGCATCTCTTTGGATGAACCTGTAAGCTCAAGACTTTGTCTAATGTGCTTGAAGCTCCAGTTTTAAATTATTTATTTAAACCCTCTTTTAAAATAAGTCTCACAAAACACACGCTGTGAGTGATTGCTGGTTTTTTTTATTCTGTGTTTCACTGAAGGTGAATGTTTTGTTCTTGCACCGAAATCCCTGTAAAAGTGAAAGGATTCTGATGACAATGTAGCACTACGTATTTTCCTGCAGACTCTCTGAATGGAAAGAAATATACTGCTGAGTCTTCTCTTAAGGTTTAAAAAGAGCATGTGCAAGTTATTCAGATTAGTGAAAATTTGTGATGATGGTACATAGTTGATAAAATACTGGTAAAATATGTGATTGGCTTATTTACAAGCTTTTCTTTCATTTGTTCTTTTCAGAGGGTGGGAGAAAGAAACCCCTAAAAAAAATGATTAACCAAATGCAAGCATTTCTAGAAGAAGACTTCAGTGGCACCAAGTCTATAATCAGTAGTTGCTGTCTGGTTTTGTGTGCATTCATTCAGTTTTAGTGTTTTACTGTGGCCTTAGATATGTACTTTGTTTGCTGGCTGTGTTCTGCTGAAGTAGAACATTTTTAACGATTCTAACTTAAAAGATGATTAGTATTTTTCACTACAACCTTGAAAGCATCTTTCTCAGCCCTTGAAAGAGGAGGAGAAGCTGCTTATTGAAAAACAAACTGAACCTTTTTCTTTCTCTTTGCAATGACTTTTCACCACAGCAAGGCTAAGAGCCTAAATTATTTGTGCAGCAGAGTGTAAAATTAGGTCTGCAGACCAAGTTTGGGTTAAGACACTGTCTTTGAAGTACCTGAGTTTCTGAAGTAAAGATTAAAGAATGCATGTCCCCTATGAAGAAAACCACTTTTTTTTTTTTTTTTATTCATTTGCTTGCAGAAATCATGTTATATCAGCCAGCACTTGGTTGGTGCAGTGAAAGTATAAGAGATATCATTAGCACCTTGGAAAGCATGGAGTGAAAGGTTTTGATTTGGGTGGTAAAACTCTTTACAAGTTCCCAGGCCTCACCCTTATATTTTAACCAGACATATTTTCCTCTTTTGTTATCTATTCCCTTATCACGGGCTGGATTCTTGGTTCACAGAGGTTTGGTCACAGTCCTGAATGAGTAATACAGGAGGTCTGGCTGGTACCTAATAATAGTTCTTGTACAAAGCAAGTGCTGCTTTAAAGATAATATCTGTTTGTATTAGATCAAATAAGACATTACTTGTAATTTTATTATTTATTTATTATTTTCCTGAAGTGTGGGCTTCTGTTGTAATGACCACCTTGTATCACTTTTGAATGTGGCTGCTCTTATGTTGAGAGAAAACGTGATAAAGATTTAGTTTTCCTTATGGCAAAGCTTGAAGTTGGTTTTTATTGGGCTGTTTTGCTGTTGTTATTTGCATTAAAGGAGTAATTTTAATCATACAAATAGCTGTGGGCAAGTTAAAGGAGTCTGATGAGAAGATCTGCTCTAAAGTTCTTGTGGCCAGCAAATTACAGTGTCTGTGCACTAGGCATGGTATACTAATTTATTTAAAAGAAAGTAATCAAAAAGAATTATATGAAATGCCTGCTGCAATTGTATGCTCAATTTTGAATCACAGTGTATTGCAAATGTGTGACAAGGATCTCAGTGGGCTTAAGTGTAAGAACTTGATTAGTTTTGTTGCTCAAGACATTTTAAGTTGTTTATAAATTACACCATTGTTTCCACGTTCAAAACTATAGGAATCTTATTTCAAATTACAAACCAGAGAAAGAATACTTAGACTTGATTCAGCTAACTTGAAAAATTTTCCAGCTTCTGATAGATGTTTTGTATTGTATGTCTTAAATTAACAACAGAAAAGCCACTCTAAAAAGTAGGATATGTTTTGGCTTTCTGCTCATATTCATAAAACAGGAAGGAAAACACTACAGCAGTTTGATGGTGTCTCTGTACAAAGGGCTTTAAATTGGGGGGAAATGAATAAACTGTAAAAATGACCCAGATTTGCTTGATATTTTCCACATGTGGCCATCTTTATATTAATTTTAGTACAGAAAGAACTAAATATTGAGCTAATTTTTTTTTTCAACTTGACACTGTTTTTCATTGTTACACCTTCCTTGATCCATGAAAAAATGGGTTTGCCCTCACAAATGCGATTTCCAACGTGTTTGTTTTATTCTGTGTAGCTCTTTTACCTTTTTTTTTTTGATTACTGGTAGATTAGTAGATTAAAATTTAGAAAATCATTCATTAGAAACAAATAATTCTCCCCACCACTTTTGCCCAGGTTCCCCTTTTCTAGCCAATGAAGATGGTGTGCTCGGAGGGGTGATAGTCCTTCGGTCTTGCAGGTGTTCAGCAGAGCCTGAATCATCCCAGGAAAAACCAACTTTACTAGGTAAGAAATCCTTCTTCATCTTTCCCTGAGCTAGGTGCTAACTCAAAGTGAATGGTGAAGTAAAAACTGCCTTTGCACATTCACCAGTGTTTTAAAGCCACAGGGAAAAAAAAAGGAATTGAATTGGAAATGATAAAAATCTGGACAGTGAAATAGGGAACAAACAAGGCTAATCTTACTAAAACCGTGGAAAAGAGTGTTCCTTCTGACTTGTTATTTCTAAGCAGAGTTGTGATTCAGAGCGTTCTGTAGGATCCTTCTAAAACCATGGCACAGAAATGAGTTGCTTGTGGCAAGGTAGGATATGTTCGTCATGGGAAAAGTTGCATTTTTAGCTGGGGGTAATACATATGACTGTTTACTGCTTCTCAGTGGTTTAAAGGCTTTCTTAAAAGTTCCTCGTTCCTCATTTTGCAGGACAAAATGTGAAAATTTGAAGGATACACTTAAAATTTGGAAGGGAAGTTGTTTTATGGTTAAAAACCCTTTGTAATGCCCAGGAAAACCTGCTCAGATAAGTCACAGTTTACTATTTGCATTTGCACCCACCAGGACTGTTTGCTGCTCATATTGGGATCAGCAGGAAACTGTACTTTGCCTCCACCAGTATCTGTCTGGTTAAAAAGGGCTTTATAACCCTTCAGCCCTGTTTCTGTCCTGGAAATGCAACCCTCATCTCCCTCAGTGCTTTACAGCAGAACAAGTGTATTATAGAACACTGCCATGTGGTTTGTCTGGGAGAAACACCTAAAAAACCCCAAAGGCTGCACGTTATGAGCAGAGCTGGGTAGAAATACAACCCAGAGACAGTAAAACCTCTTTAAGGGAAGGAATTTGGGACTGAATTACTTCAGGCTGACACTTGTGCCATCTCCTTTCCTGTGGTGCTCCTCAGATGTGGGCATGTGTGTCTGGTCATGCTGTTGGGTCACATCGACCTGTCTAATATATATTTGTGTTCTGTAACCAGAATTTCAGTGTTTTTCCTTTGTATAATACTCTGCTTTATTATTATTTACCCAACTGTGACATCAATCTAGTGGGAAAGCATCCTGCAACATAAATTCTGCCATTAAAAAAGAGTTAAGGAAATGAAAATACAAGTTTAAGTCAGAACAAACAAGATCAACTTAACCTTCAGTTTCTTACGTTTGGAAGTGAGAGAATTTTTTTCTGTTCATTTAATGTTCGTCATTCACGTAATAGAACGTGTTCTATTAATGGAGGTTTGGCATTTTTTCCTCAAAAATTAATGAAGAAAATCCCCATATGTGGTACATCGTAAGTAAAGACTATTTATCCATTGATTCTTCGTTTTCTTTCCACTGAAATAAGATTCAGGTAAACTGTAGCACAGTATTTTTTCTGTACCAGAGACATTTCCTGAGTTAATGCACAACTAAACATATGTAGTGTTTGTGTTGCTTGTACTGAAAAGAAGTTGGTCAATACTAAAAAATTTAGTGTACCGAATAAGGAAATCTCATGTCTTTATTACAGGGATCATATTTTTTTATTTCTTTTTTTTTAAATATTGAAACAAATTGCAAGGAAATTATTTATTAAATGGTTGAAAATATACTTACCAGAAGACATTTCACATGTAATTTATAATTTTCATTGTAGTTCCACTGCTTTTAATAGCTAACAATAACCATGGCTCATGCTAGTACAGTCTACCTTTGGTGGATAATAGAGAAGGAGAAAATTATTAAAATTGTAAAATACTATATCTAGAGTTATCAGAGGCAGACCTGTTCCTCAGCTTCTCAAAAGTGAATGATAAGATTAAATTTCTCTCCAAAAAATAAATGCTTTCACTGACAGTTGACCCTTCAGGGTGTCAGGGAGAGGTTGACCCCACTGAATGCCCTTCCATTGCACAAAATATGTTTCCCTGTCTGAAAGCTTTTGACTAACCTTTGGTGATACCAGCCCTGAATCTATTACGGGGGAGCAAAGCCCAAACCTCAGTGAAGTTCATTTTTCTTTTATGATGGTATCTACATATCTATCAGAATCTTCAAGTCTAAACTTTGATCCCCTACTGGGGGTTAATTGCTATGCAAGGAGAAGTGGTTCAAAGCAGGAGTGTGCTCAGCACAGTGTGACCTTCCCCAGCCATCTTAAAGGAACATGAGGAATAGGAAGGAGTAAGAGTTTTAAACCCATCTAATGATGCTTTTTGCAGTCGCTCTCAAAAGAAATATGTGGAAATGTCTATTCATGACATCCTGTGTAATTCATGTAAGACACTCCTGTAATCCAGAGGAGGAATTTATATTTTGGTGCATTTTTTCAACCTTTTACAGAATTCTGGGTAATGCCCTGAATTCTGATCAACTGTTCTTTCCTTTTCTCCCTTCCAAATTATGTACTTAATGAACACAGAGAAAAATGACCAAGAAAACCATGTGGCAATTTATAAAGCTTCCAGTGACTGAGAGCTGAACGTATGAATAATGTGCTTTTACTCTGAATTTGTGTTGCAGCCGATTAGGAGTACGTGTGTGTGAAAAGATAACTGTGTATGTGTCAGGGAATTAAAGATCACTGGAATGGACTGTTAAATAATTGATAAATCAGGCCGCTTTCAGACTTCTGGACAACACCTCACTGCATTAACAGGCATTAACAGCACATGTGAGCAGTGATTCATTATCACTGCAAACACAACAGTTGGTCTTTAACCAACAGTTTGTTAATTTATATCCTAAATTAGCTATGAGTGCAGTCCCAGAGACCTGAGGCTGTATGGCTGGTGCTGGAGGTCCACGTGATCAGATCTGAGAGTGCTTCGATGGGGAAGACAAAATCAAAATGATCTTGTTTCTTCTCCATCTTTCTTTTCCTCTCTTACCTTTGGTGCTCCTTAAGCTCTCCACAAAGGAAGGGGGTGATTGCATGCGCTGTTGTACTTCAGGATACTTTCGGATCCAGGTCTTGCTCTAATTTTGCCAGGAATCTTTCTTACTTA
This sequence comes from Lepidothrix coronata, assembly GCF_001604755.1. Classification (NCBI taxonomy): domain Eukaryota; kingdom Metazoa; phylum Chordata; class Aves; order Passeriformes; family Pipridae; genus Lepidothrix; species Lepidothrix coronata. The sequence goes on from NW_016690251.1 coordinate 5,698,203, forward strand.
TTGTGTAGTGTTGCTCTGCTTCCCTCAGATGCCTCTCCTGCTTTTTCTGCAGGATAGTTTGGCTTTCACCAGATGTCTTTCCTGCCTGCTTTATATCTTCAGCTCCCATATTGCAGGCTTGACTACTTCTGCATGTTTTCCTGTATCTTACTTGTGCAGCTAAACCAGAAATCTCCATTTAGCCATTGGTAGTTATATACTGTGTATATATTTATGCTCAGTTCTGTGAAAAAAAAAGCTTGTAACTGGCTATTCTGTTCACAGTGTGTCAATTCTACAGAATCCTTGTAGGCCATCTGAGTTTCTGCTGGTTTGGTGTGCTTTTGTCTGGGTTCAAGGCAAGCAAATGAAAATTATATCAGCTTTTACTTTGCGGTTGGAACAGGCACCTGCTTTAGAAATTAGTCCTATCTTTTAACTGCAGTTTCTCATCTTGGAGGCTCCAGGTCGTTGAAGTAACGTTCTCATTCTGGGTATTAGTTCTGCAGTGTGTGACTGCAGACAGTGGAGGAAAATCTGGTTTGTTTGATAGCTGTTTCTTATGAGATTGAATTATCCTGGTAAGTAGTTTTCATTCTTCAAGTCTGCTTTTTGTCCTTTCCCAAGAGATATTTTAAGCTGTATTTGTTCCTCAAGATTCCAATCTTGTTAAATTACGTCTTATATTTTAATCCAAGGCATTTTTTGTGAATTCTTGCATTTTCCTTTATAGTGGAGTTTCTGTGGAGCCATACAACAGAGAGCATGTGTGTCGGATATATGTCTGCACAGGACGGCAAAGCTAAGGTAAGCTATGAGGAATAGGTTTTAATAGATTAGAAAGAGTGCAGAAACTAAGGAGAATTTGAATTAATAATAATGAGATATATAAGAAATTTCTTTCTTTCATAGAGTGGGAAAAGTAATGGGTGCATAAGCAGTTAAATGTATCAATTGATTGGGCATTTCTAATTCCTTTTTTTTTTTAATTGCAGCAGTTAACAATCCTATGCTAACATATGTTTTATTCAGGATAAGGTGTCACAAACACATGTCCATTCCCTCTGCTGACAGTAATTGTATTTGAATAACTTCATCCAGCTTGATTCAGTTTTACTGGCTATTTAGGGTGGTACTGTATTTTTCTGTGGGCATGTCTTCCTTCAGATAAAGCAATTGCACCATCCCATCAAGGAAGTTGTAAAACAAACTTCAAACAATTCCCAGAATAGCCTCTATGATAAATAATGTGGATATTAGCATCCATGTTTTCAGTTTCTTGGGGCCTGATAATTTATTTTTAACGAAGGAAATAATATGTTAAACTTGAATTTAGCAATGGAAACTGGAAAATTCCTTAACATCAAGATCAAGGAGTAGGGATTAAGTAAGTGGATAAGCCGTCTATTCCTGGAAATGGAGCATTGAAGGGAGAAAAAGGTACTGCAGTGTAGCAAGTAGAGCATTTGGGAGAGGTGTTTGGACAATGAGAATGGACGTGGAGGAAGCTGCAAGCAAAGACAGAATCATAGTTTCTGTAGGCATTTATACATGTGCAGCCATAATCATTCAAGACTGAGAAGGAAGAGTTCAGAACTAGTTAGAGGAAGGGGGAATGAGCTGGAAGAAGTATCTGCTGAAGAAGAAAGTTTAGTCATCAGCCATGGAGGGGGAGAGAACTACAAAACCCCAGCCCTTCTCTCTCTTTCTCTTATTTTTCTTTTTTTTTTCCCCTCTATTTTCTGTGTTTAATTTGAGAGATAAATATGAAGGAGTATGCAAGCAAGGTAATCAAAGAATGTACAAAAGCAGGAAATCTACCTCAGATATTTTAAACAACAAAAAATGGTGTAACACACTCTTTGAAGCACTGGGAATGTATGAGTTCATCCTCCTGGAGTAAAATGTGTAGGAAAAAAAGCTAAGAATGCCCGATAAAGACAAAGAGAACAAGCAGCTGGTGAAGGAAGTGCTGGTAGAGGTGTTAGTGAAGTATTTGCATTCATAACTTACGTACAATTCTTTCCAGATAACTATTCATGGAAGAGAGTGTGATTTTACTTCTTTTCTTAATATTTATTTCAGATTTATTTGAAAAAAGCCCAAACTGAAGCTTAAAGTTCAGACTGAACTGAGAGAAACTAAAGCAAGCTCAGCTGCGGATGTTCTAGTATTGGCTAGTTGGTTTTAAAATCATTGTCTTATGTTTGCAGTTAAAGAAGAACTGTGAGATGTTAAATGTTTCCAGTGTGCACACCTGCCTCTGGCTTACACTGTGAGGCTCAAAATGTTATTTTTTCTTCCTGGTAGTGTCTGTCTAATTAATAACCAAATGCTAAATATGAAATCTGTCTGGTAACGAGTACTAGCATGACAGTGCCATGCCCAGAGATGTTTCCCTACTCACAGTTGCAACATTTGACATCTGGTGTGCATTGTTTTCATACTGCTGGTAAATTCTCCAGCTGGTAATCCTGATTGTGCTGACAGACACAGCTGCTCTTCTTGGTTCACTTTTAAATTATGTTTTTGACCTTCATTGAAGAGTTAATCCTCCTCCCTTTCTTCCTCCTTTGAGTCTGTGGCCACAAATGCTTTCCAGAGAAAAACCACAAACGCTTTTGCTGCTGACTTCTATTGATCAAAAAAAGTCTTCTGTCATAAAAGCTGGAATTTTATTCTGCTACAACTAGGACTAAGTTATAGATGGAAAACTGGGCTTGAAATAGAACACAATGTATTGCAAGTGAAAAAAAAAAATCTGTTCTTTCATAGAGTAACTGTTTTGGTACAGTTAATTTTGAGTGCTTGCCATGAAAGAATAATGGGATAAGAATCCATAAAAGTATAAAATATCACTTGTTTATGAGGACCATAACAAAATGATCAGGCAGCAACTTGTAAGGAAACGTTTGCTTTCCTGTTTTTCTAGGGTGGTAAAGAGCTTCAGGTTTTATTTCTTTCATCAGTCTAGGACTTGAGTTTTATTCTTAAATTGAGGGGTTGTCACAGTGGCTGATTTTGGACTGGTTTAATTTAATGCACATGAAAACAAAAGCAAGACTTCTAGAAAGTGAGAAGGTTTTTTAGTGTCTACTGCTATTAATTAGACTAATATTAGAATCTTAATTATATAAAGGGCTACATACTAAGGACAAAAGTATCCTGCTTTATAGTGTGGTTCTTTGGGTATGGGAGGTTAATGTAATTCATAATAGAACCCAGCAAATGGTGGTTCTCAACCCCAGATGAAGACTGTGGAGATGCAGGATGCCTTTCTTACAAGACAAATACTTACAAGCTGGATACCAGCTCACCTGCAGACACTGGTGTGCTCAAGATGTGGAGACACACTCGGCCAGTTAACTCTCAGCAACTCCTCAAAAGAACAGAGGGACAGGAAAGTGGAATGGGAGACTTGAAGTGGTTTGTACATCCTGACCTGCTGGTGCTTCTGGATTTTAACACCGTGAGCTCTCCCAAGTACTGATTTGGAAGTATCCTCGCAACAGGGGTTTGTTTCCTCCCAGTTTAGGGAAGACTGGGTTCTGCAGCTGGGCAGTCACCTACAACCCAGGCAGCCTGAATGATAACTCAGCAGCATCAAATGGCTGAGCCTGCAGTTTCCACTTTTTGGAAAGGTGTCCAGTCTATTTCTTTGGAAAGCCAGTTGCCTGGAAAAGTCACCATTTCCCATTGGATTAAAATGCTTGGGTTGAATGTTACTTTAAAAATCCCATGGACACTTGCCAGATGAACTAAGTTCGCACCTTTTTGCTGACACAGTCACCTCTCGTCGCATGGCTTATTATTTTTTCTTGATGCTGGAAGTATTTCAGCTCCTCCACCACTGATAACTCTGGCAGTGTCATCTTTATCATCTGCATAGTGGATGTCCCATTGGCTTTCCTCAGATTTTCATGCCCTTGAGCCCTTACATCACTGCCACAAGCAGCTGATCAAGGCATATCCTTGCTGGTTCAGCTGGATTCTTTTGTTCTTGTCATCTTGTCATCCCTCTTGGCACAACCAGCTTCATAATCACTTGGTGCCAGGGTTTGCCACGTAATTTGGGGAGAAATAATCCCTTGAATTCACCATAATGTGCTTTTAAATGTAAATAGGGAATGGGAAGGAAGGAGTATTAGTGGGTAGGTTGCATAAGTTAATTGACTCTTCTCGGTGACATAGTCTTCATGTCTTATTGTTCCTTGTCTGCTGCCCAGTGGAGGATGCTGCAAAGGAAAATAAGTCCTTCAGTCTCAAATGACAGTGCAATGTATGCCTGCAATGTGAGTTCTCATGCCACCTGCATCTCTTGGACGTTCTGGTCATGGGTGGGAAGCCTTTTTTTTTTTATTTAATGTTGTGTATCTCTGCATAACCCAGCAGGAGCCCTTTTAGCTCAGGCAGGGTCTGCACAGTATTTGTTTGCTCGAGTCCTGCAATATTCTGTGTGCAGAAAGTCTAAGTGACCAGGATACTTATTTTTTCCTGGATCTCACAAGTGTCTTGCCATGGTGATTGAGAGCAGTGGCTCTCTGTGTGGTGGCTGATATTTTTGCTTGAAAATAGGCACTTCCGCAGTGTTTTCTTTAGCATTTGAAGTCAGAGTGCTTTTTTTCCAGTAAAAGATCCAATCTCAATACCAGCAAAGTGCAGGTATTTGAAATAATTTGTCAACTCACTATATTTCTTAATATACATAACTTTGCTCTATGATCTGTGTATAAATGATGCAAACTTTTGCAATTATTTTAAACGTTGCAATACTTCTGAGATATCCTTGTAGTTCAGCCTCATAGGTTTTAGTTTTTCTAACAGCTAGATGACCTAGACAGTGAATTTCTGAAAATCTAGTTGCAATATTGAACGTAATCCAATCCAGTTGCCAATTTAAATCTCTCTCTGGCAGATGCACAGTTCTTACAGCATGAATTGCTAAGCTTTATGTTATGGCAGGTTTTAATAATGCAAAGCTACATGTGCCATGCTTTCCATTTCCTAATGAGCCAAATTCAAGTTACTTTGCAGGACATGGTGTAACAGTAGTGGAGAGTGTTGCATTTTGCTGTGTTTGAAAACATCCATCAGCAGCGGATGCTGTCCACACCAGATGTTGTGGTTGCCATATGCAAACAGAAACTTTTATCTTTGACAGTTCATTTCACTTTCCAGTATGAGGAAACATGGTGGACAGGGAGACCATTTCCAATTCATTTTTCCTGTGGAGGTGTCAGGTGTTGTCATCAGATTTATTCAGCTTTACTGATGCTGAAAAATTTAGCACGAGTCCTTCCCTCTGTGTTTGAGGTGATACATGTGACAAACACTGGTTTCAGGATGAGCTTCTGTATTTTGCTTGGTGACTGAAAGGTCTGTGAAAGCCCTTTGTCAGGAGAAGAGCAGTTATCCAGTGCTAGTTGGGTGAAGAAACACATCTTGGAAGAATCCTAATTCTAATTTGAAAATGAGTGGAAAAATTTACTGAGCCTGTTTGGTGAACAGAAATACGAAGTCAAATAATTCAGTCATTCATTTCAGACTACAGAGACAGTCTTTTAACTTCATGAGACAGGAAAATATATGTCACTGTTATACCTAATTTTCCTTAATCTGCACTCTTGTCTGGAGACTGGGGAATCAGTCAGAAATTTTTGTTTGAAAAGAACACTGTGCATACAGTGGGGCATCCAGTTCTCTTATAAAAATAAGGTTTTTCTATTTATTGGAAATAACCTTCAGTGCTGAGATGCCAGTTAAAATGTTTGGCTCGTAGACCTTGGTGGAAATTCTGGGCTCTGAGATGAGAAGATAGGTTCAGTTTTTTGGATTGAGTTCTTGCATAAAACCAGTAGTTCTAGAACTGTCCTTGTATCTGGCTGACGTGTTTTAGAATGGAGCAGGGGAGATGGGATTGTATATCCAGCTATGCAAATATTAGTGCAATAGCCTGACTTGGCACCTGCAGTTCAGGATGGTACAAATCACATTTGAAGATACATGGCAGTATTTTAGAACACCTCTACAAAACCCCGGGACACTGAGCTGAACAGACGATGGGTTGGTTTGTGGCTTTAGACTGTCTTAATACATGTATCAGTGATTTGGTTGGATATATAAATAGTTTGTAGTAATATACTTAACACAGAGAACGAGTCTGAGCTTGGAAAACCATTAACTTCATGAGCAACCTGTATGTAGAATCAGTATTTTCAGTGCCTGACAGCCAGAAACACCCCATCAGTGTGTCTTTCTTTCTGCCATTTGCCAAGAAGGACGATATTCTGGAGCCTCTCTTTTTATTTTTCCCCCTTTATTTCTTAATTGAGATTTCACCAAAGGAGTTGCACATGGGATATTGAGATAGCAGCAGTTTCCAGTGTTTTCAGGGCACCTTCTCCTGTCACACTGCAGGTGTACACACAAACTAGGTTGGAGAGGAGCTTCCCAGGAGACAGAGCAGCAGAGCTGCTGCCAAAATGGGCTGTTACTGCTTAGAAAAAATAAATTGAGAATGTATGGCCAGATGATTCTCGTGGTGGAAGAGTGTACCCAGCTAGAAAGCTCCAGATTTCTAAAGAATATATGGGTTTGGTGATACTCTTTTTTTAAGGAGCAGAGTTGTAGAAAGCAATTTCCTTAAGGATATGATGTCCTTGGTCTTTCCTTATTTCATCTCAATAGTGTAATGAATGGAAAAAGTTTGTTTTATAAATTATTCTGTCTAAAGCACATCCTGAGCATGTAATAAGAGAGCTAAACACATGAAATACTCCCTAGATTTGCCTAAGAACTGAATGTGCTGCCATCTGGTAGTTGTACTCTGTCCTCTTGGCAGTGTTTGATTGACTTCAGCTTTCTCATGCAGCAATGCCTGTCTTTTGGCTTGAATTTTATATTCATTTTGCATTGTATTTATGCTTTTAATGAAAGAAAACCACCCAAAGTTGTTGTGACAAACTAATATTTTATGTGAATAAAAGGAGGAGACTAGGTATTTTTTTAAAAAAAATATCTTTTTGATATTAGTTGATCTCAAGGTTGTTTCAGAATCCTTGTATATGAGATATGAAGTAAGTCTTGGCACAACTTGTAGTATTTATTTATTTTTAAAAAAAAAAGGTACACAAAAAATATGTAACTGGAAAAGTAGATCAAATGTTCACGATGAAAAGATGAAAACATGTAGCAGTTAACATTTATTCCAGGGCAGAAAGACCTCTTAGTTTTGGACTTGAAGGGTCATGGGAACTTTGCAGTGTTGCATCAAAAGGCACTGAGAGAGAGTAACATTCCAGGGTCTGCAGCACTTGGGTTTGGTGACTCCATGATTTTGGTTTGGTTAGGAGGGAAAGAGCGAAGCACTGTGAGTTTGGAAGGCAAGTACACGGAGCAAGAATCAGTGTCTGAAGGTTGGTGAGCTTGTTTGTGCTTTATGGAGGGGTGGGAAGCAAAATCAAATGTTTCATCCAGCATTTGCCTTTTTTTCCTTTGGAACTGTAGGCACGAGGTTCCTTCTTTAAGCTGCAGCAAAAATCTGGGATGAATGACTGGTGACCCAGCTGTTGGTACCTCAGCTCCTACTGCCCCTCACCAACCTCACTTTTCTCTGGGAAAGCAAATCAAATCAGAATATTCTTGGGGCAGTAAAACCTGTTTGTGGAGCTGAAGGTATGGATGGCCCCGTCATTTCTAATCTACCTTTCCTTGGCATATGGTTTCCTCAAAGAGAGGCTTCCCTGAACCTGAGTGGAGGATTAATTTAGGAAAACCATTTATTTTCCTTTTTTGGTGCTCCCAGGCACAATTTCTTCCAGGTGTGGGTCAGTTCAACTTGTAAAGCTGACACACTAATCGAGTTCAATTAAAACCTTTCCATTGTTGTTCTTTTTTGTTTGCTTTTTTATTTTAATGTTTTTAAAATCTAAACTTAATTGACTATACAATCTGGACTCAATGTAAAATATGATGTTGGGATATAAAAATGTAACAAACTGTACAAATAAGCTCTGTGGTTAATTTAAAAATATTAAGTGTTCTTTGATGTTTCTTTTTGTTTACTGAAGTTTGTTCTTATGGTTAAGAACAAGGGAGATATAATTGTAAGAATTCACTCGGGAGTTTTCTGAAGTTGTCTTGACATGGCAGTGTTATCCTTTCAAATTACTTATTAAGTAACATATTTTAAACACTATCATCTTAGATCTGCCTCTTTTTTGTTCTACATAAGGCAACCATGGGTGAAAGTAATAAAAAGTAGTCAGTGTAAACCAGCATCTGTATTTACTCCATTGCATAAAGTATGCAAAGAAACAGGATGCAAGTAAAGGCTTTAAGAAAGGTTTTTGTTAGATGTGGTTGGGTGTTTCTGTAAATGCAAGTGTACAGATGCTGGTGTATGGTGGTTTGGGGTCTTTTGTGTGGGAAACGTGTTTTTCCTTTTGTAGGAAATGGGGTTTTGTATAGGAGTTGTGTTTTGGACAGCTGTTTGAGCAGAACTGCTTGCTAATGCATTGATAGATAGTGACTGCCTGCTTATCCCCTCTTATGTATTTTCCTTTCCTTGCTCAGAAACTTACTAGGATTAACGTATTGGTTTGCTTTAATTGCAGTATCTCACTAAACAAATGGGTAGCATTCTTCCTCTGAGGAAACTTGATAGTGTGCCCATCAAACACTGCTGCTTTTATACTGTCATCCCGTCCCACTTCTCATTTAGAAATATTCACAGACCTGGAAACATATCTTGGATCTGTCAGTCATAAAAATAAACAATACCCTTCTTCCACTTGATTTTCTTCCTTTTTTTTTTCCCTTTAAATTTATGAAATAACATTTACAAAAAATTGTCAGTTACATTTTGGGGGAAAGAAGAGAGTCTTTTCTTCTTGTAGTGGTAAATCACAGTTGTAACTGAAATTGTTCTGAAAGTAGGAAGATGTTCATATATCAAGCAGAAAGGCCAGAGATCAAAGTTTTAGCAGTAAAATAAAAACATTGAAATGTTTTTAATTAAGTCTCACTGTGTAATTTAACTGAAAACAAGACCACCTAAGAGCAGACACCAGGATACCCTTATCAAGAAAGGAATTAAAAGAAGCTGCCTCTGAGACACAAAGTGCCTCTTCAATGCAATGAACTGTGGTTACAGTTTTAAATCACTTTCTGCTCATTAGTAAGTTATTCTTACTGAACTTTTCCATCTATGCTTCTTGTCAGAAGCCATTGCCTCATTGCAAAGTACACATTTTGCAATATTTAAATCTTTTAAATGGGATAATGTGTGTACAAACACTTAAATATGTGGTGGGCTGCACTTCCAGGAAACTGTAGTTTCTAAATGCCAGCAACTTCTCTGTTGTGAGCTTTATACCATAGTAGGAATCATTTCTAGTTCCTAATTTAATGTAACATGAGCAGTTTTCACAGTGTAAAAGCATTTGCAAGGGGGATAAAAACTCATGACTTTTAACCATGAGTCAAAGTACCTTTTCATAGGTGGGTGCTTTTGCCCCTCAGTAATAAAACTCACTGAGTTACAACTGAGTTTTAAGCTGAAGTTTTGTGTACACAGACACACGTGCCCACTTTTTGGCTAAAATGCTCCAGAGCCATCTCAAAGGCTTTTAAAATTTCTTCATGAAAAAAAGATGCCTATTGGCAGAAACACAATTGTTTTTTGGGTTGATTCATTTGATAGTTGGTAACAGGAAGTATTTGGAAGTTTTGAGGAGGACAAGTAGGTATTTTATGCAGAGAAGTTTCCTCTTTCCATCCTGATCATTGCAGTTGCCTTATGCTCGGAAGTGTTAGTTTATTTAGTTTGTGTCCAAGGTTTCTGTTAGGTATATTTCTGTACTAAACTCTTCTGAATCTCCCTAAGGAACAAACTTATAAACCATTAAATGCCAGAATTATTCTTTTGTGTTCATTATAGATACTCCTTTCTACTTTCAGTGCACTGGGTCATCCAGTTTACCTCTTCTATGCATCTGTCATGGTCCTTTTTTGTGTATGTTAAACATTAATGCAAAGAGAATAGAAAAGCAAACTCAGTTGTTTGCAGCTTTTCAAGTTGCTTCGTAGTTTGTCCTCAGACTTCAGTGATGGAAGAGCTTAATTATTCAATACTTATTACTTTGCCCTGCATAATTTTGCCTCTTCTCAGTCATTAATACTCTCTTGACTTTTCCACAGACTCACATTTCAAGGCTTCCTCCCGGAGCTGTGGCAGGACAGTCCGTGGCAATAGAAGGAGGAGTTTGCAGGCTGGAGAGTCCAGAGAGCAGCTGATTCCTCACTTCATTGCAAAGAATGTGAATGACTTTTTGTACAATAAGGGGTTGGTTTTTGTGTTTTAACAGATGTTGGAAATTCTGCTCTTGTTTTATACTCCGTATTGCGACCACGTGCACCATAACTTGAGACAAGTGCTGCTGTAGTTTATGTTCTCACTCTGTGAATGGGGGTGTGTGCATGTTCATTTTTTCCCCTAATAAAATAGGAACTCTCCCCAGTTGTGCACAGATCATGTATGATCAACAACTGTGTTTTCATTGGTTTATGTTTGAAAAATAACCAAAAGTTTAAAAAAAAATAATTATTTAATTTCAAGATATGGTCAGAATTGTCATACATGTTCTGAGTTTAAAAGTTACAGGCCTTTGAAGTGGCTCTGTAATTATGCAAAAAAATGATTATGGTTTCTAAGTTTTTAGTGGTTTAAGGAAATCCGGAGTAGTTTAACCATGAGTTGTTTTTTTTTTCCTCCCCAATAAGGAGGATTTTTTTTTCTGTTCAAAGAAGTGGTTTCAGTGAAACAAACTAGAGCAAAATTAAGGCTCAAATTGTTTTTTTTAAAATAGTCTTATAGGTCATATCTCTTGTTCCCAAACTAAGATGTTAATAGCTCCAAGCTGTATGTATTACAAAAAGCTATATGAAGATAATGTGTAATGCAGTCTTTATGTATAATGGAATATTACAGTGTAAATAAGAAAACAAAGTTTATGGAAAGATTGGATATTATTCTTCGCTTCTGTTTTAAATCTATTTTTAAGAGAGGTACAGAAATGAACATATTACTGGATGCGAAGTGCAATGTGTATTCAGTGGCTGCTGGGAGGGCTGGTACTGAGCTTTGGTGTTGGTAAAGCAACTTCCTCAAGTCCGGCCCACAGCATGGGTATTTATATAACTGTGTGTAATATGTATGTACTGTGCATAAATTTACTGTAACTCTTTTGATACCTTCGACAAAACTGCAGTTTTAAAACAATGTAATCCTTGTCTGCCTCGTGAAGCGTTGGCAGCTGAAATGGTGTTTGCCACGAGTCCTAAAAGTGAGTTCTGACATACAGCCTTCCACTGAAGTCCTTTTTCCTTCACAGCACTGGCAGCAATAGAAGACTTTTGTAATTCATTCATTGTCCTGATAAGTATGCCAAAGAGAAGTTAAAATAGTTCATCTTTTTCCCCGGTGGATATTTGATAATTCTGTTTTCAGAAATAGTGGATGAATAGATATTCCGACTGTATTCGCTTAACTGGGCATTGTACTTGCCTGTTTTGTAATGTTGTGCCTGCCTATAACAGACATACTTGACTCATGAAATGGTTATATTGATTGTAGTACCAATCTTTCATGGAAAAGAATAAATTTTTTTTAATAGCCTGAGTTCATTTTCACTGTTACACTACAGCATACATCGAGATGCTGTCATCTCTGTGTGGTTTTTTAATTGTGACATCAAAGTTGTCCTGTAGTTGAAGATATTTTGATACAGTTCTGTAAATAATACAAAACAGGGGCTTGCCAGGTTGCAGGGGAAATGCACCAGTCTTGAAATAGTTTGTGCTGAAGTAACCAGACTGGATCCTCAGTGATACACTCGCGGGGTGATAAAATGAACTGTCCCACAGCACTTCAGAAATGTTGAAGCAAAGAATCTGTGCTGTCACAGCCATTAAAGCTGCTCTGACAGGCGGCATTAAATGATTGTGTGGGCACTTCATGGTGTGGTGAGTGAAAAATTGAAGATTATATTTGTACATACCCACATTTGAAAGTGGCCTTGTTATTGGAAAAGCTAAAGGAACACTGTTAGCCTGTTTTCCTGATAAAAGTGCTATTCCATCATGATGTCATAGAAACTTTGGTGTGAATTTACTTTTTCATGAAGTAAGTGTGACAGAATGGCTTACAAAATGTAAATGTGCAAATTGTTTCTTCCTCTTACTTGCTTAATATCTCTTTATGGAGATTTGGATTCCAGCATAGGAGTTTTATTTTTGTGTTTTGCTTTTACTTTGCTTTTGCATCTATATAATACTACAATCAGTTGGGGGTTTTTCTGGGGGGGGGGGGGTTGTGTTTGGTTTTTTATTTTGTTTTGGGGGTTTTGTTTTTATTTCTTTGTTTGGTTTTTCGTTTTGGTTTTTTTTGGTGAAAAAAGCTAGGCTTCTTCAGGAAGCTACTTAGGAATTAGTTGTTTGAAATTGAGCAGTTTGCCTTTTCATAGTCCGACTTTTTCTCCTGTTTAGGTAGAAGAAAAATGGGAAAAAAGGATTATCTTATCTTGAGAGTCATAGGCAAGGTGCAGAACATAAGCCAGGTGCAGAGCTGACTTTCTACCTAAGGCACTTATGAAAAGGAAACTGTCTTAGAACATGTAAATTTTGGTATCAATTATTGTGAAGATGGGAATTTCCTATCATTCACTCCTACTTAAACCAGTGAAAGGTCTTAATTATGGGTCTAATTCTGCTCCTAGTTCTATTTTGATCTTAAAAGAGGCTTATGAAAAGTAAATGCTGAGGATGGGCACTGCAATGACATGGTCTGTAAACTCCTGTATGTGTGATGAGTAACCATTGCCACTGGCGTAAGCAGATACAGCCCAAGAGGAAATTACACACTTGACAGCAAGAGCTGGCTAAAATTATAAAGGAAGGGCCAGCAGATGAAATGCATATAAATACAAACAAATTGAATACTGTTGGTTTTATACTCAAACACACAATTACGTGTCCTGGAGTATTTTGTAGCAGACAGGTTGGTGCCACAGTAGTCAAGTCTTCAGACATAATAAATTTTGCTGCTTAAAGCTTGTAATAGCCTAAACTAAACCTGACATAGAACCCATTTTGTGTCTTCCTTTGCTCCTGGACCTTAACAGCATGGCCCTGCAGTGTGTGACTTCAGAGGGCTGCAGTTGAGCAAGTCATGGAAAAGAGGCTTGTTGCACTAAAACCGTTTAGAGGTGATGGGAATTCCATTTTGTGTATTCTCTGCTTGTAAATTAACCTCTGGAAACACTGATGTATGAGAGATTTGACTGAGGAGGAGGAGGGGGCCTGATTTAAGGAGACTGCAGCCATTCAGCTGCATGGAAGATGCTGTGAAAAGGAGAAGGAAGCCTAAGAGGAAATAAAGCTGGTAATAAATCCAGGGTGTTTAGCAAGGTCGGGGTGACTGCTGTTGTTACTTAAAATGTAAGTTAAAAGCAGAGTATAGAAACAAGCATCAAAAATACTGGTGATAATGGCATTGGAGGTGCAGCATTCCAGTGATGTGGTGATGGTGCAACTGGATGGTGTTTGTGGCTCAGTTTTGAGCAGAATGATGCAGGGTTAGATGGGAAGCTCTCAAGTATGTATTTACACATTTTTAAAAATGGAAACTTGGAATTTCACTATGATTTCTGTGATACACTAAGACTTCCAGTCATTCAGTGGTAGCAGGACTTACCTGTTTGAAGACAGTGAATTATATGGCCAGGTTTTACAGTGTTATGTGTGCAAAGAACTGAACACCACCTACAGTCCATGTGCAGCCCTATTTCAAAAGCATCTCCTCGGCCTCAAAAGGTTTGCCATTCTAACAGCATTGGGGTTCAATGTAATTCTGGCTGGCTGCAATCCCACGCTAATTCAGTAGAGAGCCACCTTTCAGGTTAAAATGACTTAGGAAAAGAAGCTGGTTTTCAGGTGAGGGCTTATGAGAGACACGGAGAGTTGAAACCTCCATGGAGTGTCAGCAGAGCATTTTGTAGATGCCTTGCAGGTGGACTGAGAATGGCCAGAGTTCAGATCTGCTGGAAATGCTGAGAACCTGTAACTTGCAGGAGATTGTCTTGAGATTTTATGTGGAAGCTTTTGGCAAAGGACGACTTTAGTGGGTCTGAAGACAGCACTACTGATGAATAAAACTTTTTTCTTTTTACTCATTTTTTACAGGATAACTTGTGGGATGTTGTGCTGCATATTAGCCCTGTGCTTGATTATTCACTCCGTTGCAAGATAACACAGACATAAGGAGCACTTGTACACTTTTATTGGTTTAGATCCTAGTGACACAGCATTTATCTTCCACATGACCTGGGGGATAAATCCCCATAAAGACCATTAGCATAATTTAATTGTTATTTCAATGCAATAAATGTCTGTCTTGTTACCCACTCCCTGCCTGATGAACCAAATCAAATATGTTGGCAAGCACGTGAGCAGCAGATAGAGTGAGACCTGCTTTCCTATGGCTTTGGGTCTTAACCATCACAACCTCCTTTAACTGAGAAGTCTCAGTGAAACTCATTTATATTGCTGTCAGTATCTACATAGGCAAACCAAAAATAAAAAGCTCATCTTTCTAATCAAAAAGCCTCTCAAAGTCGTTTCGTGCAGTTTTCAGGAAGCGAAGTGTTTGAGGTGAAATCCCACCCCCAGTGAGGTCACTTGGCGCTCGGCCGTCGGCTTCAGTGGAGCCAGGATGTCACCCTTGGAGGTATTAGAGGACTCAGAATTATTAGTCCCTTAATGACAACGCTGGAGGCTTCGGAAATGAGGTGGTGTTGAGATGTTTTGATGACTCATACTTATTTTTTGGATTATCTGGGAATATCTGGTGGGTGTGCAGGACTCAAACAAGCCAAGTGGAAGAATCAAACCGCAAACTCCTCTGGGCAAATATTCTGCTGCAGCCAAGCAGTGACTGCTCCAAAAGGAGCTCTTCACTAGCCAAGGGCTGTCAGCATTGTTTTAAAATTTACAGAGTTTTCCTAAAGTTGATAATTTCTGCAGGCCCGGTTTCACTTCAGGTGCATGTGTGTGAATTGTATCAACAAATACCATCCCAGCACAATCCTGAGCAAGGATTCCCTTTTGCTGTAGTACAACTTGCCTGTGGCAAAACCAGTGTCCAGGGTTAAGTGCCAGTAAGCCACAAACCCAACCTGAACTGTAACACCATCTGTATGTATTGCACCTGTGATAGAAATCCTGTTGAACATAGGTTTTAGAAGGATTTCCTTAAAATGTGAGTTGTGTCTGACTGATACCTCCAGGCAGTGTGACGCAGTGTGGGACATCTCCCGGCTCCACTGCCCATTGGCTTGAGGAGATTCAATTTAAAATTGAGATCAAATTGTCCATATTTTAAAATGTTGCTTCTTTTTGCAGCTAAGAGTAATCTCTTTTGTCTCTGGTACTGTACTGTGGGCAGGTGTCGAGGTGTGGACTGTGAGGAGAGGGGGTGAGCAATGAGGAGTGAGAAAAACAAAATATGAGAAACAGCCCTTCCAACCCCTCTTACAGGAGAGGGTGGAGGATTTGGGGCTAAGGGGGTAATGCTGAGCCTGGGAAAGAGGATATGGGGGAAGGTGGTGTTTTAATTTGCCTTTTTCTGTCACTATCCAAACCTATTTTAACTGGCTATAAATCAAATTATTTTCCCCAAGTTGAGTATGTTTTGCCAATGATGGCACTCAGCAGGAGATCTCCCCTTTGTAACCTCAAGCCATTAATTTTTCATCCTAATTTATGCCCCCCCCTCCCAAATCCCCACTGTCCTTTTGAGGAGGAGAAGGGAGAGAGTGGCTGGGTGGGCACTGCAAGCTGGCCAAGGCCAATGCACTGCCAGTATCAGCTGCAAGTGCACCCACAGTTCCCTTCAGGACTAAATCCAAAAGAAAAACATTGCAGGGGATACTCTTCTGGTAGCTTGGTTTTCTCTTGGGCCAGTGGACTGATTTTTTGTGCCCAGCTGCATGATAACTTAAAGGAAACAGCTGGAAAAGGTATTGGAAAGACAGGATAACCTGCTTTTAGCTGAGGTTAAATCAGGTATAAAATGAAACTGCCCCCCTCATTGCACTCATGTGATTCTTCATCATGTTGGATGTTGGTCTTACAGCTTCCAGTGCATCCCTGCAAGTAACTGCTAACAATTCACCATGGATGTTGTAGGGAAAATACCACTACACTATGTTTATAGCATTCCATTTGTATCTGATTTTACAGGAATCAGTCCTAGTGCAGTGCAGTTCTTGATCTGATGAAGGTGCAATTTCTAAAGTTTGGAGGCAACAAACTCCTCTGGGGAGATAAGAGCAGGCTGAGGCTTGAGTTAATTAATGGTCAGTGTTGTGCCATGATGGCCTTTGAAACCAATTGTCTGTCTGTGGAGGTTGTTTCAAACCTCATGTTTATTGTATTAATGTGTAATGTAATGTCCATGAAAGAAAGTTTCTCCAACCAAAAGGCAATGCCATGGCACAGCAGAAAGTGCTGTATGATAGATGATTTGCAAACTGTTACAATTGGAGAACTGCAGTCCAATTTATTCCTCAGGGAAAAGGATGAATGGTTAGAAAAAACATAATTTTGAGTGTCTTCTTTGTACATCAAAAGAATAGTTATTCCCAAGTAAGTTTCAAGAAGTTTGACCAATATAAAGGAGGTACCTGAATTAGAAGAGAACTCAAAAATAAGGAAACATCCAACTATAAATGATGAACAGAAACTCAGCATAAAGTTCACCATTAAAAGCAATCTACAAGGGATGGAAGGCAACTGAATTATCCTGTTGTCCAAAATGTGACTCAGACAGAGTTTTAAGTTCAGGTATGAGCTAATGCTGTTTTCTTCCTTTGGTACTTTTCTACTTTACTTGTTTTCAGTTTTGAAACCAAGATGCCTTTTCTTTTGCCTTGCTAAAGTATTCACACTTTAGGTATCTCTAAAGTCACACAAATTCATTTAAAGGAGAGAGACTTCAAAAACTACATTTTAATGTGGGTTATTGTTTATTTTTTTAGGAATAATGGTGGCCAGGCTAGCTAGTAAGAGTGATCACCTATTCATTTGGAAATCCTAGATGCAGGTTTTTCAGGCCAGTGTACTCCTGGATTATATGTGCATGTGCTGTCTTTATTCATGTCCATCTTTATGTTCTGTTCTCTCCCCTCTTCTCTCTTCCTCTTTCTTTTCTCATCCTCTAACACCATCACTTGTTTCAGTTCGATCTTCCCAGTGAAATGAATGTATGTGGCTACAAAGAATAAGGAAATACATTAAGTTTCTGAATTGAAATGAGACTAATGAGTCCCTCGAGGATCCATGCCCAAGAAAGCCTCCACACAGGACCTTTTTTCCAGTTAGGGCTAAAATGTGAGTTGCTGTGAGCTCCAGCTGGTACAAATCTGGAAGAAACCAGGAATTGTTTGATCCAGTGATTACAGAACAGCTTGATTCACAAGTAAGAACCTTCCAGGTTGGTGCAAAAGTTTTGGGGTTTTATTTCCGTTTATTTTCACCAGCTTATTTGCCTTTTTTATTTCTCAGAGTTTTCACAACTGGTAAAGATCACCTACACAATAATACAGTGCCAGGCTTACACTGAATATCACCTGAAGAAAGCAGTGCATCCCTGCTGGCACCAGGGGAACTGGTGAAGGGGACAAAAGGATCCATACCTGCTTTCTGTACTGGTGAGTTTATTTTTTCTGTCCTGCAAATTCTCCATCAAAGATGTTGCTCCTTGCAGTCCTTTTGCAAAGAACAGTGCAGGTAATTTTGACATGAGAAATCCTGTATCCATAACATAAAAGTAGATACAGTGGCTTTTTGGAACTAGTCTTAGAGAGACCACATAAGGTTTTGCTGCTTCTTTGCTGAAACCTTTCATGTGGCTGGAAGGAAGAAACAAGCCCTTTTCCCTGCCTGGAAACCAATAAATTCTTCTTACCTGAAAATAACAAAGAGGCTAAAGTCTTTCAAATGAAAGCTGACATCTCCTCCTCATCTGAAATATTCTAATTATTTCTATTTCACAGGCAGATAGGCTGCAAAACCTTGTTTGTGTTAGTATGTACCAAGAAGGATACCAAGTACATTTTGTTTCAGTCCATCTTGCCAGGAAAACAAATGCAGTAACAGTTGACAGTGGACTTTTCCTCCCAGCTTGTTCCCTGGTGAAACAATGCAGCTCTTGAATTCACTGTCCTGTTGACACTGCCCTCCTGATAGGCTGCTGCTCCTGCATCCCTGCTTTCCTGGTTGCTGGGGACCTATGGAGGCTTCATACTGCATTTGTGGCCTCGGGTTAGGGAAGAGGGTTGAGGACTTTGATCTGACTCCAGGGAGATGGTGGGTGGAAGCTCTGTGACATGCCAGTGTGTCCAGGCTTTGAAGTCTGGGATTAGGCTGAGGGGAAGGAAGAAGTCCTGCATCAAGTCCTGCACGATATATCCTTTTGATGTGATGCTCTGGTGAGTGATTATGTGAGTCCAGCTCAGGACTGTGAGGCTCCAGTGTCTGCTGAAGGGCTGTGATGAGCCCTTCCTCTCCTCTGGGGCAGAACATCCTCACATGCAGGGATGGAGAAATCCTGGGATTCTCCCATTCTGGCCTATAGCTTTGTTGACAGACTTATTTTTCACTTTAGCATTGTAAAGAGAGTTTGTATCTTCCTTGGAGATGATTCATCTCTCATTATGCTTAATAATTAGAATTCCATGCTCGGCCGCTGCTTCCTCCGTGCTCTGCCAAAGCGAGCAGTCTCCGCTCTGCACAGCTCCATCTGTTGGCACCGCGTTGCCACATCAGGAAAAGGCTAAAAAAAAATAATTCCCGCCCCCAAATCCATCAGCAACAAGAACAGCCTTTCTGCTTGGACTATAAAGGAGATGATGGGCATGGGGCACCATTTTCCGGGCTCCGAAACCAGTGGGGAAAGCTCCTGCATCCCTGGAGTCCCTTGTAAATTAAGCATCCTCCAAAATCAAGAGTGCCTGCTGAGCCTGCTGCAGATCTGGGCAGTGATGAGGAGGGAAACACACACCTTGTGTCCCCACACCGTTTCCTTTCGTTTTTCAGCCCAAACTTGCCGCACGGGGCGCAGCAGCAGCCGCCTGGCAAGGGCTGAGTGTCGGCTAGTCTTGCTGGAAGCAGAAGAGGTGGCGGTGGCTGGCAACGTGGAATGGCCGTAGGAGCTCATGGGCCCTGCCCGTGCACACAGACAGGGAGGGGCTGCAGGAGCAGCCGGATCGTCAGACGTGAAAAGAGGCAGGAGCCATTCCCGCACAGCTGTCCAACTGGGAGCAGCTCCGTTCCTCTGAGCAGCAGAGCCAGGAGCTGGTGTGCCCTGTGCTGGGGCAGGCCCGGCCCCGTGGGAGCTCCCTGCTCACTGAGGGCTGGGCTCAGAAACCAGGGCCCAAGGACGGCGTGGGGATTGCTGGGGATGGAGCAGTGCTGGGGGTGGCTTGGGAGTTGCCGTGGATGAACACGTGCGGTGGAGATCGTAAGGGTGAAGGTGGCAGGGAAGCCATGTGGGCGGAGTTTTTTACAGTGAGGGTGGTGAAACACTGGCACAGGTTGTCCGGAGAAGCTGTGGATGCCCCATCCCTGGAAACATTCAAGCTCAGACTGGATGGGGCTCTGACCAACCTGGTCTGGTTGAAGGTGTCCCTGCTCATTGTAGGGGGATTGGACTAGATGACCTGTAAAGGTCCCTTCCAACCCAAACCGTTCCATGACCCTACGATTCCAAGTGCACGGAGGTTGCTCTGGAATAAGCGTGGCAGGTGGCACGGCGGTTGCTATGTCGGACCTGGCCACAGGAGGGTACCACAGACAGTGACACGGTTTCAGCGTTGGAACCAACACATGTAGGAAGTAATATCACATCTTGCGACTCCATACCCCCTTCTGCCCCGCCGCGACAAGTTTGGGAGTGAAAGTGTCCGAGCTGGGCAGAGCATCAGCCTGTTGTGCCTCCGTATATAAATCCTCTGCGGTGTTTTCTCCCCTGGCTGTTGGGAATCCACCTACAGGATTAAGCCTTCGTGTTGTTCTGGAGGTGAGAGCCAGGAGCTGTGGCTGCTGTGTGACTGCCTGGCACACCATCCGTAGGGAGCAAGGCTGCTTCCCACCCTGCCTTCCTAAAGACACCGAGAATAAAGCGGTCTGTGCAAGAACTGTGTTGCTTGGGGAGTTTGAAATTCAACACATCTTTCTGTTTTCAAGGACTTAAAGCCCACTGCTGAGTGCCAGTACATTCGGTCATCTCCCTGGCGGCTCCAGACATGCTGGGCTCAGCTCCGTGGCTGTGTTTGAGCAGCTGCATGGATTGCACTAGGCAGGAATGAGACTGGCATCGACCAGGGTGGCTTCAGCTGCCTGTAATAGTCCAAAAGCTGGAACAATTTAAAAAATGATGGTTACAAACTTGCTCACAAGCAAATAGTTTTCCCTTGTATGGTTTGTATGAGTCTCTGCTTCCCAAATCTGCCTTCCTGGAAGTGTTGTCTTCTCCCTGCTGCTTGTGGTGTAGGTATGCTTACAGAGCATTCAGTGCTTGACATGAAATATTGGATGTTTTCAGTATTGATACCTCTTATACGTGGTCTGGCCCTAATGCAAGAAGGAGACTTTATTAATTTTATTATTTATATTATATAGTTATATTATATATTTGTATATAAATATATATATATTCTATCCTATTTTCCATATATACTCTATATATATTTTATCTAAATATTTATTTATTCTTTAATCCTGCTTATTATTAATTTTTAAAGTATCTTCTTTAAGGGACATAAGATGTACAGAATATCAGTATTCTTTATGATGAGAGTAAATATTCTGATTTTTTGATAGAGGCCTTTCCCCCCTCCATAAAAGGTGAAAGCAATCTGCCAGCTAAATAAATGCAAACATTTTGTTTCTCATGCTCTCTAATGCAGCATGCAATATGATCCAGCCTCATTTGTGAAGGAACAGTTCTAGTTACACAGATGAAAAATTATACTTAAAAGGCAAAACCAAACAAAACTGTGTAGCTTGTTTGCTTATCTTCAGCTGTGATTGTCCTTTGGAGACTGAAGCCTGGCCCAGAGCTGACATAACACAAGATAGATTGCTTCCATGGACTTCAGTGGGAGTTTGGATTGGACGATGGGAGGTTGCAAAACTATAAATGTCTCTCAGAAGGACTTGAGTATAACTTACTCATGATGGAAAAAGTGGGATATGAACACTGCGGCGCTTGCTTCAGTTTCCCAGATTTCTCTGGGAAAGGTGTATCTAGTGAGTCATGTTGATGATGGCCACTCCCAGAGGAGGATGGGCAAGCAGGATTTTAGGTTTCCCCGCCAAGGAGAACACCTCCATGTGCTCTGTTATCACAGAATCATAGAATGGTTTGGTTTGGAAGGGATCTTTAAAGCTCATCTAGTCTGACCCCTCTGCAGTGAGTGGGGACACCTTCTATTAGATCAGGTTGCTCAAAGCCCCATCCAACCTGACCTTGAATGTTCCCAAGGATGGGGCATCCACAGCTTCTCTGGGCAACCTGTGCCAATGCCTCACCACCTTCATTGTAAAAAATTTCTTCCTTGTATCTAATCTAAATCAACCCTCCTTCAGTTTAAAACCATTATCCCCTGTCCTATCATAGCAGGCCCTACTACAAAGTTTGTCCCTCTCTTTCTCAGAACTTCTCTTCAGGTACTGGAAGGTGCTAAAAGGTCTCCCTGGAACCTTATCTTTTCCAGGCTGAACAATCCCAATTCTCTCAGCCTGTCCCCATAGGAGAGGTACTCCAGCCTTCTGATCATCTTTACATCCTCCTGTCCAACAGGTCTATATCATTCCTTGTGTTGAGGATCCCAGAGCTGGATGCAACACTCCAGGTAGGGTCTCACCAGTGAAAGGTAGAGGGGCAGAATCACCTTCTTTGACCTGCTGCCCACAGTGCTGCCCTCTGGCACGGTGTGAGTTGCCCTGGATGGAGTGTGGATACAGCCATCCCGGGAAGAACAGCAGCCCTCAGCAGAAATCCTTCCTGAGCTTTTCAAGGCAGATGGGATCTGGCAATGGCAGATCATCCACTGAGATCCAGCAAGGGCAGACAGAGAAAACTGAACAGAAGTTAGCTTGGTGCCCCAAGAATAACCTCCTGGGATTTTTTTATATGTCTTGTCACAGAACTGGGACCGAGAAAGCACCTGTGTCCCACAACCAGCCCCAAATTCTGCCTCTTTGCTGAGCTGTCCCAAGCAATTTGCAGCAGCCTTGAGATGACTTCACAGTTTGAAGCAAAGCTGCTATCAGGGCTTGGGAAATGTGAGAGAGCCTGACTTGGGTTATGGAAAACCTACTAGGCAAAAGTATGGAAAGCTTGCTGGTAAATCATTTACAAGAAAATACCTTGCTCAGCATGGGGTTTGCAATGAGGGGGTCATATTTAATGGCCTGCTTCAAATGTTATTATAAATCACTGCTTCCTCACCAGCTAAATCACAGCTGCCTCATACTCTCTGTGCTCTCCCCTAGAAATGTCCCTGACTCATGAACATGCTGGAGTTTGGAGCCACGTGGTGCCATGGGATGGTAGGAAGTGCAGGAAACGTGAGGGGCTGTCAGGCATCCCAGGGGGGTGATGCCCATCCCTGGCTCGGCCGTGCAGCTCCCATGTTTGCGTAGGACTGTCAGCCTCCACAAAATGCAGGACTTTTGGGAGCTTTTTGGCAGATCACTAAATTCAAGTAACCCAAATAAACCCGTGTCCCTGGCGCGGGAGCAGGAACGGTGTTCAGGAGGATAAAGAAGGTGAGTGCTTGGCTTTGGTTGAATGATGCCTGTGACTTATGCAGGGAAACATTTTTCAAACTCCTCAATAGGCCCACCTGGGCAGGCAGCGGAGCTTCCCAATGGAGCCACCCCGGGCAAAACCTCCTAGTCCTCCTCAGGTTAGGCACAATCTGCAGCCAGTTAGAGGTGCAGGAGTGATGGCACCCACGAGTGCATGGCCAGAGGAATGTCTGTGCATGGGACGGGGGAAAGCTCCCTCCCCTTGGAAAACAAACATCGCGCCACTGCAAACATGAGGGAATGAGAGTCCCACATCTATTTCTTGACTATGGATCCACTTTGTGATGGAAGGAGGCTATGGGCTGCTTTCATCTGTTTATTTTACTCAGAGAAGGGGGGGAGAAAAACCTCAGGATGTCAACAAAAAACTGTTAGCTTGTTGCTTTTCTTCTACTTTTGGATCATGACTTAAAAAAGATACATCCCTGTGCATGGCATACTCTTTATCCTTGTTGCCTGTGTGAGAATCTCAGTCAGCAGTACTGTAGGTCATTCACAGAGATTTTATGGTAACAGTATGCCAGTAAAAGCAGTTATTTCTTTGGATGGGTGTATTTAATACAATGATGCTTTTACGCTTTAAAAAATCTGAATAAAGAGCTTTAATCTCTTAAGTCCACAGTAAATATAAAAAGCAAAGACAAAGTGTATTTAAGGCATTAATCTTTCTTAACAGAACTCTCTTAGCCAGGGAGAGGAAACAGGCCTTGGGATCAGCCTTCAAAGTAAATGCACGGTCTTGGATTTGGGGGGAAGATGGAGTAAGAAGGTGTGGAATATTGTGTGAGTGGGAAAACAAACTTCAGCAGAATCACAGCGACCATAAATATAGCTGTAAGATTGCCCAGGGACTTACCCTGACTGGGCTGTCCTGTTCCCCACGCAGAAACCAAGGCTGGTGTTTGCCAAGTCTATGTACATCGTGGTGTGTTTTCCTCAGTCTCCTCTTTTCCCTTCCTTTATGCATGAGTAAGGTTTTAATTTTAGCAGAAATTCTGGTAGGCTTTTTGTGGGCAGGTTGGAGGAAGGAGCTGAAGGCTGGTATTTTTATTTCTCCGTATGAATTCAGGGAGGTTTGTCTGAGCTCAGCTGGCAAGGCCACCATCAGAGAGGTGGCACAAGACTGATTTGCATTTAACTTCCCAGGGAAGTTATTGAGAAGAGAATATTCGGAGTCACCGTGCGTGGGCAGACACAGAACTTACACCATTCATACAAGGGTGGTCTGTGGATTGTACACTGGTTCGTTGATAAAATTCAGCCAGGTTTGTCTGACTGTGCCCATGGTTGGACAGGAGGACTCCCAGCTCCAGCTCCTGCTATGATGTGGCTCCATGCAAGCAGCACTTGTTAAGAAGTATGAAACTGTGCTTATACATTTTGCTGCTCTGATGGGCCTACGTCTGCCTGGACTGTAGAGGTATCTCACTGACCAGAGTAATTCATCCAGAGGCCGAATTTCCTTCATGTTGTGCTGCTTCAGTACTAATGCAAGTGGGATGATCTCTGGATGGGTTTAACCCCAGCAAAACAGGTAACTAAGGTGATCTCACCAGTCCAAATAAGGACCTCAGACACCTGTATCAGTGTCTGGTGTGAAAGCAGAGAGAAAATAGCACAGGGTTTCTCTTGACTCCTACACCACTGACGTATGCAGGAGTCCAAGACACCCCTGCCCGCTGTTTGTTTGTTCAGCCTTTGTAACTCCTGTTTACTCACCAACACAAGGGACACTGGCTCATTTGGCAGCCTCTACTGACAGCTTAAGGCTCACCACCCCGTACTAATTCTGTGGTGTTAAAAATACACATTTTTCCAAGTGAGGAATAGCAGCAAGCAAATGCAGGGAATGGCTCTTCTCTAGTTCACAGCGTGTTTGCTTTGTCCCACACCTTTGTTTTGGGAGATGCTGTTTTCGTGGAAAATGAGTACACAGAGTAAGGGGTGAGTCTAAGTCAGCTCTTTCTAAGTATATTTTCTGGGGATTATCATGTTGGCTGGAAAACAGGCTGCTTCTCACAGCCAAAAATGTGAGCTGAAAATGAGTTCAAGAACCATTGATTATGAGGTGAGTGGTGGCCTTTCACTTGAGATTGGCCACAGTGCTGTAGGATGACTATTACTGGTCAGACACTTCCTGAAATGCTCAACAACTCCCAGAGAGTGCTGTCAGGAGCTAAAATTACCAACATTTCTGTGGGGTTTTAAAAGTAATTCTTACTCTGTTCCATCAGCCACTGAATCAGTGGTGACCAATATTTTTCCCTATATTGGTACAAGTGGAAATAACCAGAAGAATAGTCAATGAGCTATTTATAAAGACATACTGCAATGCACACTCATCTGCTCCTGGTGAGAGGGTCTGGCCATCAGCAAAAACATGAGGTCTTAGAGGAGAAAATGGCTTTGTGTTTCATTTTGTACTTTGAGTATTTGACTTAATGCTGTTCCAACATCTATGGACTGCAGAAAGTTTAATCATCAAGCACCGATCTCCTATTTTCAGGTGATGTCTGCTCTATTGGTATGGTGGTCTTGTAACACTTAAAAATACTTGGGAATATTTAGTAATTTTTTTAATGAAAATAAATATTACTTTCAGTGGGAATAGACGACCCTTTGTGCTGTCTGAAGCTGCAACACTAAATTAATGCTGTATTTGCGCTCCTCTCTCTGATTTGTCTTAGACAGTCATTTCATTTGGCATCCTTGTTGGGTAATTCACTATATATCCATCTATAAAAGTAACTTTTTATCCATTCATGTAGGAATTGGTTAAACCAGGTAGACATTGCCATCATGTTGATAAAGAAACAGTGTCAGTTCCTGGCCATGGCTGGGATCTCTAAGTGGGGGATCTGGCTAGTGAGGGCCCTGCTGTGCTCTCATGTTTGTGCACACTCAGATTTATCGAAGAGCAAACAAAAGTGCCTTTTGGCCTCCAGCATATCATGTTCTGGTGATCAGTATGTGGTTGTGTTTGAGTTTGGGATGAATAACCACCTAGAGCAACTCGCTCCTCTCACTGGAGAATTTTGTTTCCAACCCCAGGTGTGTCTCTGCCTGAATTCACCCAAAATGGGCTTAGGGTGCCTTTTGGTCTCCAGGTTGTGGTATCTTCTCATGATGAGGTGGAGAGGCATGGATGGCTACTGGAGTTTGCTACAGGAGCTGGAGTAGAAAGTGTTATCTTGTGTCTATAGGTCCATAGTCAGGACCGCCTGTTATCTCTGCTTTTGGGGAATACAGCATCAACCAAAGCAGTTGTGACCAAAAACCACAACTAGGTCCCTCTGTCTCAGTCTCCCTCAGCGGGGACTTGGGGCTGAGACTGATTGTTTTGTGAGCCCACTAAGCATGTATGCACACATGTAAATTATCTGGTGATCCAGATGCCCTCCTCCAGACAACTCGATGAAAAAATGACTTCATAAAGGAAAGATGTATTTTTCATGTCTGGCTCTCCAACATTGTTTTTCAGTTGCATGGTGCTTTCTGTAATTAGCAACAAAAATTCAGGCACAAGAATATAGTGTGTGTTTGTTCCACGAAGAGCTGAGACCATTTTGAAATTTTGGAAAAAAAAAAAAAAAAAGAAAAGCTCATTTAATACCAGCCCAGCTATTTATACCTCTTGCACAAACTTAAACATAACAAAAAGTGCAACATAACTCATGAAGCAAAGGAGTGTCTCTGCCAAATGTAATATTTGTGTTTGGAAACGTGGTCTATATTGTATGAAGCAGTAGCTTTCTAACTGCCTCCAAGGTTTCTTTTGGCTGATGTTTATCCAAACAGTCTTGCTCTTCATTCATTTTAATGGCTGAAAGGGAGCTGAGTGTTTTTACACGGTGAGACTGGCACAGCTCAGCCCCTGCTCCTTCAGCTGGCGCCGGATGCCTCCTCCATGATCCCGGGAGATCCCGGCCACGGGATGATGTGCACAGCCCCTGTGCTGCCACTCCTCCACTGCATCCCAACACTTTATACTTGGATGTCTCTTCTCTCTTCTTCTACCTTTGGTTTTGCCCTATGTGTCCTGCAGATCCAGCACGATGGGAACAAGTCACGGCACCCTTGTCTAAAGGAGGTGCTGCCCTTTGCTGTCACAGCCATGGATGACTTGAGCAGAACCACTGGATGTGAGAGAAGCACCGGTGCCATCAGGAGGTCTGGAATTGGGAAACATCCATGGGCTCCTGATCAGAAGGTGACAGTGGTCAGGTAGAGAGTGGGAAATGTGTTCTCCTTGCTTTTTAACTACCTGATTTTGTAAAATTTGGGCGTTCCTTACCTCATATGTGAGGCTAATGTCCTTGTCAGTCTTTTCCCCCTCTAGAAGAGATTAACAAATATTCCCAGCTCTTTATTGCCCTCTTTAAATTCTCTCTTAAAAGTAATAATTATAAGTAATTATAATAATTATTAATACTACTTATCATCATCAAATCCAATAGAGGTCTTGTCTGGACTACCAGACTGCATTTAAGCCACATCCTTTGGGCAAGCTGAATTAATTTAGGGACAGATGAAATTAAGCACACACCTAAACAACTTCAATCTTTCCAAATCCATGCCCTGAAGAGCCCAAGACATCGGGGTGATTTCAAGGGGACTCTAAAACACAAAATAACAAAGCTTTTGGGAACGATGCATTCAGGAATAAGACACAATTGCTGCACAAAGCAGTGGGAGGAGGGAAGACGCAAGTCATTCAAATCCGAATCGAAGAGGAATATTAGTAATGGAAACTTAGGAATAAACAAAGACCAAGCCATGTTTTTCTCTCTGCTTTTGCCATCTGTCAGTTATGTAGCACGTTACCGTTGGCCTCGCTGGCCCGGACACTATCACAGCAGCCATTTCTTCATATGGATGAGCTGTTCCTAAAAAATGTAGTTGGCACAGACCACTCTTATTTTTCACACAAGGAATGCAGGTCTTCCTGTTCCACATATTTTTCTTCAATGAGCGTAGTTATTGTTGTCACTGGGAGGAAAATCCTCCGTCTGTCTGCTAAAATACTTGAGAGGGGGAGATAAAGCATGAAATCTTTTTGTTGTGGCTGAGGATTTCCTCTGCAAGGCTCCACTTCAGTGATTCACAGCTCTTTTCCAGAAGAAATGCAAAGCTGGGATGAGTATTACTTAGGATTTGCAGTCCTGGGCTAAATACATGGCTGGTGTAAGTCAGATATTCTCCAGCACCTATGAGGGAGATTTAGGCTGGATTAGTGATCAGAGCTCCATTATGTGCCACATCCTCATTCTGCTCCAGGCTCAGGGATGTGCCCTCATGCTGCCTTGGGAGGGCTGCTGGGTGCTGTTGGTGTTGAGGGGCATTGCCAGGTACGGGTACACCATTTTGCCATCCTCTTTGGAATGTCCATGGCAAAGCTCAAGGCATTACCTGGAAAACTCTCTTCAGAAGCCTCCTGCCAATCCATATCACAGCGTGGAATCTGCTTCTGTATTTTTTCTCTTTTAGTGCAAGAAAACTATGCAGCTGATGGAATACTAACAAATTTTGGCAGGGTTGAAGCAAAAAACACAGAGGCAAGTGTTCTGATTTTTCTCTAAAGTTAGAGCTATTGTTCATCTGGGCAATTTCTGTGTATGAAATGAAGGCAGAGATCTGTGTTTTGAGGGAGAGCCACAGTGTGGATAAGTGCAAAGGAATTCTGCCACAGCTTCACCATGAATTATATGTTGTCTGAAGGATTTAACAATATCACAAAGTTCATCGAGAACAGGAACACTCATTTTCCTATCTTTTCCTGCCAGCAAAATGAACAAGCGATTTAGCTTCCTTAAAGAAATTCCACCCGGTAGCTGTGCCAGCTCTGTCTTCCTCATGTTCGTGTGCGTTTGCTTTGTTCCTGAGTCCCAGATGGATTTCTGAAAATGGCACAGGGTTGCCAAAACGCATCTGAAGACACATATCATCAGTATGCACAAATTGTAAAGAATGCAGCCCCTGGAGCGATGGGTGATTTCATCAAAAGTGACTTTCCAGCTACGCTGAAACCTTTCATGTCTCTTGTGCAATCTGCAATGCTAAAGCAAACAATTCCAGTGCCAGATTGTCATAAGGATCTGAATACTTCAGCTTATTAAAGGGCCATGATCTTATCAAATCACAGAAGATATGAAGTCTCAAAGAAGATTAAGTTGCTATAAATACACCCAGGTAGATATAATTGATTTCTCTCCCCTACAGATAAAACCCCAAAACACCCAAACACTTTTAAACCCCTCAGGGATTTTTAATTAAAGCACCAAGGTCTACTTGCCAAACCTTTGGTTTTCTGGAGCCCTTGAGCTACATTTTTTGATGCTGTGCTTCTGGTGCTGTCCAGGGAGTTTGTTCAATGTTTCACCTGGGAAGGAGTGAGGAGATTTGGGATTTTTGATGGAGCCATATAGTGTTATTGCCTATTTTTTTTTTTTTTGGTTTGGATGTGGCAGCCTCTATAGTGTTAGGTTATGAAAATAAAAAAATTAACAGAGGAAAATGGATTCTGGGTGAGTTATGGATAGTTTTCCAAAGGGTATGTTGGCACCAGGGAGATGTGCTCTGAGGTACGCTCTGAACCTGGAACAAGTGCAGGACTGTGTTGGAGCTGGGGGGCACTGGGACAAAAATGTATCCACAAAAGTGTACCCTGACAGAGAAACCCCCGTGGGATTGGGCACCACATTTTGTGGAAAGTGAGAAGAAATGAGGAACATTTCTTCTGAGGACAAGAGTAAGGGCTTGGAGCAGTGACAAGCTCCAGCTCCATCGAGGATGTCTGCAAGGAGAGAGGGAAGGCATTGCTCTCTGTTTCTGTCTGTTAGAAAAGGGTACATGGCCTTGGAAGCAGAAAGGGAGGAATCTTACTGGTGAGGAAGATGACTTCCTCAGGTGTGGAGTAAAACCTCCATCAGCAGAAACTTCTCAATGTATATGGAACAAATCTGCTAGAAACAGGGTTTGACCTGCTTTAAGGCAGGACAAAGCACCAGACCTCCTTGTGAGGGCCACTGGAGCACAGTTTTCCTCTCATTAGCAGCACTACCACAGCCACTGACCCCTGTCGTGGTGCCATTTTCCAGTGTAGTGTCTGGAAGAAGGCAACATCTCAACACAGGGATTTGGATATGGTGCCTGCATTTTTCCCCTCTCTGTCCTTTTCCAGGCTTTGGGAACAAATCTTAAATGCTCATCAAGCTTCAAGACAACAAATTAAGTAGGTCACGTCATAACTTTGCCAGCCTATTTATTTTAAAAGAGTAAACCAGTGATGAATTCCATACAGCCTGTCTCTTTCAGTAAAGGCACCATCTCCTCTCCAACTCAATTTACAATGTTAGAAGGTCGATATTTTCATGGCACTTCTCTTCGACTTAAAAGGAGATTTTTATGAAGACACTTCAGTCACTTTCTTTCTTCTATGTTTTTTCTAAATAAATTAGGAAGGTTTTTTGTGTTCAAAGGCAGTGCTTATGTTCTGGTTGGAAACTTCTTTTTCTTTTTTTTTTCCCCTTGCTGAGGATTTCAGCTGGATCAGCTTCCTGAATTGAATTGCTGAATTAACACCAGGGCGAACGCAGAGGCTGGCAGGAGAAAGGCAGTGAGCACATCTGGCTGGAGGCAGGGGGTAAGGAAAAGAGACAGTCTGAGTGAGGAGAACAAAGGGAATCCAACCCCTGGTTGCTCTCCTTAGGGTCTACCTACCCCGCCAAAGGCACTCACAGCCGTGGGGTGGAAACTCATGAGCGATGGCAACGTAAAGGCACAGCTGTCCCTGGAGCCGATTTTAAACTGTAGCCTTTGTTTTCCTTCCAGATCCTGTGGGGATACGAGCAGGTTCCTCTCTGAGGTCAAGACATCTCTGCCACAGCAGCAGCAGCAGCAGCACCTGCAGGTGTTTGCTCCCCCTTTCCTCTCCCCTGGTGCTGCTCCGTGGACATCCTTGTTTTTCCCAAGCATGAGCCAGTCAATCAGGGTCGGTGCAGAGGAGAGGCAGGATCCCGTGCTGGCGAGTGGCCGCCTGTCCTGCTGCAGCTCCCGTGGTCGGGCAGGTGTTTAATCCCAGTGAAGGTTTTGGAGTCTGCTGAGCAGAAGGGTCAGGAAAATGCTGCCCAGCTGGAACCAGGACATGCTGCAGCCCTTGCTTCCGTACGCTCCGCATCCCGCTGTCAGAGCTGTCTGCAGGCTGCGCGCTGCGAAGGTGTCCTGTGCCAGGAGCTTCTATTGGGGGAACTTTAGGGACACTCGCCCTTCTTCTCCTCCCTTTCCCATTTCCCAACTTATCTTTTAAAAGGGGGCTCAGGGGACAGACTGTCTGCCTGAGCCCTGTCTGGCACCAGGTGGGTAGTGATGGATGGGGCTATGCCCCAACCTGTCCCCATGCCCCAACCTGTGCCCATCCAAAGGCCATTGCCAGACCCCAGCAATCCCCCATGAGGGCAGTGCATGTCCTGTGTGCTTTCATCATTTGTGTGCTTACACAACTGGCTTTGTGACTCACCCTTCTGGCTTCTGCAGTTGCGTTTAATAAACTGAAGGCTGAGGTTTCACCCCACAGAGAACAAAGCCCTCCTGGATGCAGGAGCTGTATCATCCATGAGCAGCACATTCCCGAGAGCTGCTGAGAGCAAATGCCTGCACCGGCTGTGTCCACCCCATTCCCTGCTCTTTGAGGCACAGAGGATTTGTCTGTGTGCTGCTCTGAGGTGTGGACAGTGTTTAATATGGGCACAGGCTTTTTTCTGCCTCACACAACCTGGTGGCTGCTCAGTTTCTGTCTAAACTAGTGGTGGATATAAGACACAATCACTGAAATCTTAGGAAAAACCACTTATGTTTCAGTGATCTTCCATAGTAGTGCTTAAACCTCAAGAAGTAAGATGGATACCTATAGGAAAAGGGATTTACAGTCATGTCCCAGTTTTGCCACAGCCCTTCCTCTCTGACTTTACCCGGGTTAATTCTCTTGATACCATGAGTTTCCCTAAAAATCATGAGGATAATATTAATTTTCATGATATAAAACTGCAGGGAAGTTAGGTAGTGAATATTTGTTGAGCTGAGATCTCCAACAAGGATTTACAGAGGTTTTGCAATGTGGCATAGAAATGTTCTGAGTATGGAGATCATTGCAAACCCTGCTGCCCAAGCCTTCCTGTCCCACCCAAGGGCGTGCAGGGCCTGACTGTGGCTCATAAGAAACATCAATAGATCATTGATTTTGGGTTTAACATAAAGAGAAAGGCTATGTTAGTGGAAAGGGCCCAGCTCCATTTTGTCTGGAAATCCTGCCTGTGCTGGAGGGTGTGATTTGGTGGGCTTGGCTGTATTCCGTCAGAGGTTGGACTTATGGTCTTAGAGGTCTTTTCCAACCTTAATGATTCTAGGATTCTATGAATGCTCTCAGGAAGGGCTTTGCTCTATGAGTATAGTTAAGCTATAGCAGCTTGTAGCCCCCTGAAACCTTTTGGTGCCAATACCCTGATGGATTTGAATTACTGGTGCCTATGGCTGTAGGCAAGTTCCTCTGCATTGAAGCATTAAAATCTTCACCCATATGTATTCGTGTGGGATCCCCAAAAACCAGCAGAGCCTTCCTGTCTGCTCAGGCTTTGAGCTCTTTGTCTACAGCGCTGGTTACAACAGGCTTTTGCAGTGGGGCTGCTTGTCCTTGGGAATTGAAGTGGGACCCTCAAATGGTCCCAGTTAGCTATGGTCTGGTGTAGCGGTGGTGCCAGGAGAGCTGATCCTGTTTTATTCCCAGGGAGAATATGGAGTACTGCAAAATGTGCAATGTTCCTTTGGCCTTTTCCTGGGTTTTCCCTCCCTCAGTGAACCCATCTCACCTTTCTTTCTGAATTTTTTTCATTACCAGGGCATAATGCAGTGTGGACATGCAGGTGAGGAGCTCCAGCTCCAGGCGAAGGGGACTTGTGGGTTGACAGCAGACATCTGCCCAAGGAGGGCACAGGACCAGATATTGCTTTGGTTTTGTTATAGGGCTCCTCTGTGACCACCAACAGCTCTGGAAACTGCCCTCTGTTTCCAGTTCATTGCTTCCTAAACCATTTGCTTTGCAAAACTGTTGCAGAGTTTGATTCACAAAAGTGCTCTGAGGCCTTGGGTGTGAAATATTATGACAAAAGAAGGCATTCCAGCTCTTTATTGCATCGCACATTTTAAATCATGGAAAATTGGACTAAAATACAGTAAATTTAGCATAAAAAGGACTGCTTTCCAATTGCCTGTCAGGATCCCTTCAGCCTCATAACTGTTTTCGTGTGAAGAAATGAGTGTAATGCCTGTTGATAGTTGTTTGTTCCCTTGTTGTCTTGAAGTTGCTGGAAGCAATTTACAAGTTACTCTTGCTTAACATCTAGGAAGAGAAGAGGATGGAAAAATGTTTACTTGTTTCTTCTTGGTAAAGAGTTGATTCCCGAAACAACAGGCTGGGATGATTTGAGACTTGCCATTGGCTTTGGAGGGTGAAGGCTCTGGCCCTTTGTATCCCCACTGCTTGGCATGGGAGGCACCGAGCAGAAATGTGAGTGTCAGGCCCAAGTTCCCATTGTTGCCTTTGTGTTTGTGCCATTCCCATTAAGGAGAAGGTTATTGTGGAGAGAGATGTTATCTGAAGGACAGGATCATTTACTGTTTGATACCACAAAATCTCTGTGTTGGCACAGAGATTCTTTCCCTCCAGCGTGTGGTACAGTCACACTCATCCCACCCGCTCTCACTCTGGCTGTGCCACTGTCCCTTTACTGCCAAACCCAGCATTTTGCTCACCTTGTGCAAATCTGAAGACAACATTTTCAAACATTTTTATCAG
Source organism: Lepidothrix coronata (assembly GCF_001604755.1). Classification (NCBI taxonomy): domain Eukaryota; kingdom Metazoa; phylum Chordata; class Aves; order Passeriformes; family Pipridae; genus Lepidothrix; species Lepidothrix coronata. The sequence continues at coordinate 5,731,963 of NW_016690251.1, forward strand.
CCAGGGTTTGGTTTTGCATGTTATCTTTGCATGTGCACGTCTCTTCATTGGCTGGCCAGGTTGGATGGGGCCAACCTGGTCTGGGGGTGCCATCCCTGCCCGTGGCAGGGGGATTGGAATTAGATCATCTCTAAAGTCCTTTCCAACCCAAACCATCCTATGACTCTATGACTGAGGAATGGCATTTGGAGCTGCAGCTCAATGACAGAGTTTCTGAGGGCTTTTTAAACCACATGCTCCCTTCACAACCTGCCCAGGGATGACAACTAATACTGTGGGGAAGATGTGATCATCTCCCGGGGACTGCACAGCTCCCACAGCACTGAAAGCATCACAATTTGTTCTTTTTGACTTCCTGCAGACGGTCTAATTATACGAAAAAAGCATCGCCTTCCATTTGGTCAGAAGATGTATTCTGAGCTAAGTTTACCTAATGCTTTCCTGATTTGTGTGGTTTTTGCTCTTTTTTTTCTCCCCCCTTAAGCTGGACAACAATGTGATCTTAGTCCAGCAATCAAACATGAAAGAGAGCCCATATGTATAAAGTACCCTCCTCATGCTGGAACTTATCCAAAACAGAAAAATTGTCTTCATACAGGAGGTCTGGATTTGCCTCTTTCCAATTAAAAAAAAATGAAAAATCTGGCATGAGAAGTGTCTTGGGATAAATCAGGGCAGTGCAGTGGCCATTGTCAGTGGTACTGAGCTGTGCTGCCAGACCTGAGAGCTCAGGGATGAAGTGAAACCATTGCCACGTGCAACTGTGTTTGTGCAAAGCTGACGCAGGGAAGTTTAGCGGTAGGAGGGGGGCTGTCACTTGTCCCCTGTCCCCCAGGGTGAGCACCAAACATATTGGATTAATGTCTCTCAGAGAAGGGTTTCAAACCTTTTCACTGAAGTCCACACTTGGCTTGACCTGAAAATCTCGGCCAGTGGGTAGGAAGGCTGGGAGTGTTGGCACAAAGAAGGGCCTGACAGCTCTTGGCAGTTTTGGGGGTGCAGTGATGCGGTGGATGTTATTGAGCTGTTGGGGGGTGATAGTGCTACTGCTACCCTTCTATGTTTTGCTGCCAGACAATGAACCTCTCAAGCCAGGCTGGATGAAGCTCTGAGCAGCCTGTTCTGATGGAAGGTGTCCGTGCCCATGGGATGGTGTGTGGAACTGGATGATCTTTAAGGTCCGTTCCAACCCAAACCATTCTATGACTCTATGGTTTCTGTGACATCTATGATTCTGTGACTCCCTGGAAGGTTCTGGCCTTGAAGAGGTTGGAGAACAGCTGTGCACCTGCTGAAAGTGGTGGAAAACTTTGCAGAAGGCAAATCTGTGGGAGAAACACATGGATATTCTCGGGAGGAAAAATCTCACTGTCTCTATCAAATTTGCTGTTCCCTATTCAAGCTCTGTTTAAACATGCTTTGGCAGCTCACAGTAGAACTGCCAGGTGGAGTAGATAGTCCTGTGGGACTCCCTGGCCTTGCAGATCTCCTCTTCTAAAGCCAGAGTTATCTGGTCTCACCTCCTTTCTAAGGTTTGTTTGCTGACCAAACAGCCCCCAACAGTGACTTAGACATCAAAGCTGGGCTCTCTTTCCATGTGGCCCTCTGGTGTGGGTGAGCCCAGCTCCCTGTGTGGCTGCCTCGGTGCCGTTTCCATCCCAGGGCTGAGATTTGGATTGGCAGTGCTGGATCTTGCATATATTTGGCTCTTAAAGTATGTAGCTCCTGGGGCTTCCCACCTTCCTGCTCCCCATCAGCACTGGTGACCCTCAGAGATGGAGCAAGCTGCTGCTTTCCCTTTGGCTCAGGGACTGGGGACAGTCCCTCTCTCTGCAAAAACAACTCTGCATTTCCAACCAGGCCACCCAACCCCGCAGGGATGGATGCGGTTGTGTTTGAGGCTGAGTCAGCTTCCCCTCCCACCTCCAGCCTCTGCAGCCCTGGTGGCTTCGTGCCTCCTGTCTGTGTGCTAGGAAGGTGAGGCCAGGTCTCCCTTTCCTTGTGGGAAGAGAATCCCAAGCCAATGCTCCGTTGTGCCGTCGGTGGTGCTGGGAGGGGGCAAAACCACTGTCCTGGGTGGTTGATTTGGGGGTGAGGGGAAGGGGGTTGACCATTTGAGCAAAAGCCACACTAAATTACAGGAGTGCTGGCGGCTGTGCCACTATGGGCAAGGGCAAAACATAGTTATTTGTCAAGGTTAACCACTGCCATCGGCCTCTAGCGGGCAGCTAAAAGCTGTGGTGCAGCCACCGCTCTGCCGCGGCCTCTGTGAGCCTGTGGCCAATGTGTGCTTTATTCAGGAAAACAGGCTCAGGAATGTTTCCTCCCCTTTACACCTACCAGCTCTTCCCTTCAATTTGGCTTTTCTGTTGTTGTGTACGTAGTGGTGATTAAACACGTGGTGAAATAGTTGGGGAATGGGTCTGCGAGTGGATGGCCAGGCAAGGGAAGTCCTTAGCCTGCTGGGGATGTAGATGCTGTGGTTTTTTTTGCTCAATTCCTTTTCAAGATTTGCTTTGTTCCTTCTGACTTGTCCCTCTCTGAGACCATCCTCCTTCAGGATATGATTACCCACATGCTGATTTAAATTTTAATCACCCTTAATGAGGCCACTTTGCAACTCAGGGCAATGTTCTTTCCTCCCCAAACTGACCAGAGGTCTTTCCATTCCTGTTACTGCATCCTTTCAACTCAGAGAGACTCCTCCTGTTTCCACACTCTTTTTCTGGCTGTTTGCCAGAGGGGCTGTAAGATGAGGGCTGAGTAGGAGAACTGATGCCCTGAATTCAGGGCATTCAAAGATGGTGGCACACCTTGCCGTGTCTCCAAGCTGTCACTTGCTGGATGCTCTGGAATAGCCAGGACAATTGCACACGAGATGGAGCTGTGCTGTTGGGTGTGCAAAGCCAGGCTGTGCCATGGTTTGGAGCTGCTCCCCATTGACTGCCTGATGGTAAAGGCTGCCAGGCACAGCAGGACACAGGAAGCCAGGTGTCTGCATGGTCCAGTACCTTTTCCGTCTCCTTACCTGACTCAGGGAGCCCTACTCCGGGCAGGCAGAGATTTTCCAAGGCCAGCTGTGCTCTGTCTCTGTGTTTTGTGGCTGAGCAACATCCACTCAATAGCTGCCCTGGGAAGTGGGGAAGGGGGATGGCTGCAGCTGGGATCTGGGGACAAAGAAATGGCCTAAGCATAGCAAATGAGTTAAGCAAATGAGTTAAGCTGTGCAGAGGCAGGAGCCAGCATGGAAGATGGTGCCTGGAGTGGCAGCTTGTTCCCAAGCCTTCTCTGCTCCCCAAACTTTCTGACTCACATCCTGCATCTACCACCATGGTGTGCAGATGCTGTCCCTTGCTTCAGGCATGTTTCAGATTCATACCAGAGCCCTCCTGAAATCCAGAGTGAAGCACTGTTCCACTCTAAGTGAAGCATTGGTCAGGCCCATCATAAACAGTAAGCTCTGACATTTAACACATGTAATACTGTTTGCCCAGTTTTAAAAAGGAAATATTATCTAAGGACTCCTCTAAAGACTAGAGCCACACACACTTAGTTGTGTTAGGTTTGGCCAGTTTGCCCTGTGTAATATTGCTATCACTTCCAGAACATAACATGCCGAACCCCTTATAAATTGTGCCATGTACTGAATGAAAACCTTCTCTGTAAGTTTGAAAATCCCCCCTGCCCCCAGATCCTTCTCATGATAGAGAATAAATAAAGGAAAAATTTATAACTCTCTGAACTGATAGAAAATTAGCACAGTCATAAAAGGCATCTGTGGCTGTAGCAGTGCAGCTGAAAAGGAAAAATGAATAAACCCGCCACTCAGAAAGTAAAAGGCAGAGCTGAGGAATGACTGCTGCCATTTCAGCCTCCTGGCCCTTCTCCCTCTCTGTGCAAGTACAAAAATAGCCTCATCCCCCTGTGTAGGCAGCAAGGAAGTTCTGTGCTGTGGGACCCTTCCTGCAGACACCGTTGTACAGCGCATGACTGGAGGATATCCTAAATTAATTTACATAGAATTATAAATATATGCATGTGTGTGTATTTGGTATGAAATATGAAACCAGCGATTTCTTAGCCAACCCCTTAATTTGTCTGAAACAGCGCAGGCATAATGGAAACTGCCCACACATTTTTCCATTAAAAGTTACAAAGGGAAGGGAGGGGGAAAACTGGTGATAGAAAAACACATGCTTGTCTCAGCTGGCACAGAAATGCCACGCAGCCAGGCGGCAACACGCACTCACTCCAGTTTCCTGGGAAAAGTGTCATCTTAATTCCGGTGCTTGCTGGTGGTCTTCCTGCTGATGCCCTCCCTCCTCAGCACGCTGGGGTTTGTGTTTTTGGAGGGGAGGGACGTGGCTGTGCTGAGGCCTGTGCAGGTGCACGCAGTGAGCACAAAGAAATCCGAGCTTGTTCGTATCCGTTCTGCAGGTTTCCTCTTCTGGGTTAAAAAGAGCCTTGCCATGACACTGCCCCTGATGTGGTATCTGATGGTTGTGTGGGTGACTTGGAGTCTGCAGAGTAGCTGTGCCTGGATGGGTTATGAACAGGCTCCCTGCCCTGCCAGTGTCTTGTCCCTGCTAGGAATGGTATGCTCCAGGTTTCTGCCTAGTCTGTCAAGCCTGAAGGTGAGTAACTTTCTCCAGGGAGAGATGAATACTGCTGAGAGTAAGCCAGGGTGCTGTGAGCCACACTGGCTGCTGGGCAGGTCTAGGGGTGCCCAGATGGAGAACACAGGAAGGGAAGTAAGGGAAGGCCTTGGGGAGCACCAGCAGCTCCTCAGCAGCAGCTCCCAGGGCCATCACCCCGCACTCCCTCGGTGCCTGTGCTCACCACCACAGGTAAGAGACTGTGGCCTTAAGGCTCTTTGTGTCCTGGCAGGGGCAGATTCTTGAACGAGAAAAGGCAACTTTCCCCCTTTCCTGCCTTGGACTGGTCTGACCCCACCCAGCTGGAAGTGTCAGGTGCATCGGTGACTCACTGCAACCACCCCAACCACCTCAGCACAGAACTGCTGTGTCTGGAACAGGCAGCCCTACAAGCTCACCAGCATTTTTCCAAGGAATGCCTTGTGTTGACAGTGCTAACCAGTTTGCACAGCGGGAGGGGGGAAGTGCAGCTGGTAACTAGTGCAGGGCTGTGGGGATTCGGGGGTGTGTGTATGGTTCTGGTTTTCGCTATATTGTCCTATAACCCATGTGCATCACTGTGGGTTATGGCAGTGGAATTTTGCTGCTCAGCAGCTGTCCAGGCAATGTGAAGCCAGGCCCACTCATCTTTTTAACCATCAAAGGTACGATTCAATCCATTTATGGCTGCCTTGGGGCACTGCTCCACACATCTTTCACAGCAGCTGTGCCAGCTTAAGGCGTTCCCACCAACTCAACTCTAAGGCCTGTATCTGTATCTGCTGATTGATTGGGGGTTAAAAATAAATTGGATGACTTGACTGCTTCCTTGTTTCAGTTTCCCTGTTCAGTTCTGCTTGTTTCAATCCCCCTCATATCTTTGGTTGAGTGTTCCAATATGCTTGTTCTGTGGTAGTTTGGAAACATAACAGCATCTTCTCCTAAACACTGACCTGTGTCTGTAAGCCACAAACCCTTCCTCAGGTCTAGTTCTAATATGAACAGCTCTATATTTAAGAAACTGAGCAAATTTTGGCCATGGTAAACTCCAGCACCTTGCTAAGGTCTACTACACAAAGTCATTCTAGGTACAATTTTGATCGTTGGAAAGGAGATAAAGAAAATAGAAAAGAAAAAAAAAGCAGCCCAGCCCTGAGTGGATCGTAATTTATTATAAAGTAGGACAGACTTTGTTTTTTAATAAATACCATTGCTTAAGGTTGCAGAAGTGTGGATATTCTAGATCTGTGCTCCAGAATGCATCCTATGAAACACCTGGTAGGTCCTATCAGAGATTATTAGGCTGCCTCAGAGTTTCCAGCCTTGGCAAATTACAAGCGGTAAGACTTCGTGCGTCATTTCATTTATTAGACTAATTTTTCCTCTTCCCTGACACTTTTTGTGTTATGTTCTGTGTTAACAGTGTAGTAGCATTTCTCAACACCACCATAATTTACTAATCCACAAAGTGCAGGGATGTGTTTTATATTTCAAGAACTGTGATTGTCCTCTCATCTCCCTCCCAGAGAAACCTGAGAATGTTGTTCCCCCACACTCCTAAGTGAAGTAAGAAGAAGAGCTTTCTCCCCCATGTTGCAGATACCTGCCTTCCCTATGAAGGGACTGATCCTGGAGTTCCTTGTGCCTTTCATCCATCTGCTGTCAATTTAACCGCTCCGCTTGCTGGTGGCGCCTTCTTATGACCTTGCAAGAATTTACAAAATCTGGTTTCTATAAAAATTAAGGGGTGATCCCCATGTTTACCCTCTTGCTCAACTAACCATGTTTTGTTACTACCAGCTTGTGGTAGAACACATCCACGCCTCCCCCCACCTCCGACTCAAGCCTGTGTCGAGAAGCTCGGATGACTTGGCCGAGGTTTCCAGCTGCTGAGGTTGCCTCAGCAGACCAGTTGAGGTTGCAGATGTGCAGTAGCCCCTGATTTGGACTACCTGGGCAGACCAACAGAAGCCTGACCCTGCCCAGACTCAGCGGGGTTGCTGTGCCTGTGTTAGTGCTGGGGGCACCCCCTGTCTGTAAGTGGGGTTGCAATCAACCAGACCCAAAATCCCAACAGAGCCAAAGATCTACAGCATCTCATAGAATCCTGCAATGGTTTAGGTTGGAAGGGACCTTAAATATCATCTGTGTGTGTCTGTATATAGCAGAAGGCATTGTCTTGAATCTTTCAGCTCAGGCTGACTGCGACACCGGTCATCTTTGCTGCTGTGTGAGGTTCCACATGCAGGGCACACATGAGTGTCAGACCACATATCCCCAAAACAGGCATTCCTCTGGTAACACTGAGCCTTAGTTTTCCAAATGAAGACACTGACTTGCAGCAAGGCAGTCTTTTGCAGGATGGAACTGTAAGTATTTATTTACCCATGGGTGTAATTTTTATCTTTCATAAGAATGCAGGGATGAGCTGCTTAATGACAGGATTATGTATTTATGTACTTTATAAAAATTTGGAATTAAAACCTTTGCCTAACAACAGTCATGTTCTTGGCAATCAAGTTCCATCTACAGAAACCTTTCATGTTAGAGACATATCTCGCATGTGAGTTATTGTTACAATTCAATAAATACTTTACAAAAATAATGCTAGCTTTTTAAAAAAATTAAAACATTTTAACTCACCAATAGTTCCTCCCAGAGAGCTTCCTTAAAGAATAGCTACTTCTGTAGGACACTGTGCACTCAGCATAAGAAAAATGGGGAGAAAGGGCTGGTTGCATGCTTTATCCCAGGGAAATTCAACATATGGATTCCACTTTTCCTGTCCTTTAAAAAAATAAACTTCTTTATTTTCTTAAAAGAAAGAAACAAGCAGATCCAAACATTCTTCGTATTAAAAACTGGGAAAGAGCTGTGATTTTTTTTTTTTCCTTTGACATGGATTACTTCTCTGGCCTCACTCCTCCAAAGACTCACAGCGTGCTCAGTTCAGAGGTAGCTGCCCTGAAGATCTGCTCCCCAGCATAAGATGGAAACCCTGACAGCTGCAGCTCCATATCTGAGATGGCTCCAAGAGTGGGTTGTTTGTGACTCCACTGCATCGAGACCTTTTCTGGCCTATAGGAAAACCACAGCTACATCTTCCTGCAAGCCTACCCCAGATGGACTGCAAAGACCTGAGCTGGAAGGTAACAGGAAGAATTCCAAGAAAAAATCTCCAGGAATTCTCTGTATTCACTTTTGACTATTACCCTTCCAAAAAAAATTCTTCTCTTCTTAGATATGACTAGTCACGAAATCAATTATAGAGAAAATTGATGGTGTAGGTGCATTAATCTTGTAAACCATTCCCATATGGAAGAGTACATTCTTCAATCCTATTGTTTATAACAACTTTTAAATATGTGCCTCCTCAGCTGGGGCCTTGGGGCCTGATGGTGAAGGCAGCTGCCCACCCCCAACCCCCCATTATGTTACAGTTGGGAAATAAAATGAAATGCACATTATTACATGAATGTTATTGCAGTATAAAATCCTACCAGGACAAGATTTATGTATGTCTGTATGTAAAAATAGGTGTGTGTGAGATAGAGAGATATGTGTTTATAAATTACACACACTATGAAAAATACTTATGTATTATATTACAACTATATACATTCATTAGAAAGGATCTGATCAACCCCTGTCAAGGAGCCAATGCAGCAGCCACCACCAGTACTTTGGCATCCAGGAAACGAATGCTACTTTGTGTCTGAATTTTCTGAGGAGGAAAACCTTCTCAGTATTCCCTTGCTTCTTGAAATTGCTTGTAGTAGTCCTCATCTGAGGGGTTTTCTGTGCACTTCTGCCCATTGTTGGGAGGCCGGGCCTCGTTGTAGCGGCTCCAGTCCCCTTTGCATATGATCCAAGGCAGAATGTCCACTTTGTAATGGAGTTCTGCTGAGAATTCAATGCTGATCAGGTTTGGTGTGCCCGCCCCCTTCCCTCTGGTGATCAGTTGCATGTTGTCATCATAGCAGCAGTGCTGTGCTGCCAGTGTTGTGCTTTCCAGAGAGAGCATGGAGCGGATGCAGTATCGTGCCGTGGGCTTATAGATCTCCAGTTTTTCCTTCGGACCACTTGCATCTTTCCAGCGAAAGTTTTTCCTCTTAAGGCGATCATAGATCTCAGCAGTGCTGTAAGCAACTTCTCTGGGGTAGGAGCATGGGCAGCTGGGAAGATCGTTGACCACTTTGTGCATATATTTCTTCAGGAACTCGCTCTTGCAGCTCATCCATCTTTCACAGCTATCAGTATCTGGTTAAGGGCAGGAAATGGAAACTTAAGATACATTATGCAGCATCCCAGTTGGTGTGATCAGTGATAACAAATGAGTAAAGCCTAACTGTTCAGCACCAATGCTTTGCTTTAGAAAGAATGGGCAGCCACAGTTTGCTGCCCTGCCGGCAGTGTGTTAATGTGCTGTCTTGTCAGATAAAGAAATCACACCTGTGACTGACTTTAGGGCCTCAGGCAATGCTAGTCTGGAGCTACAGTGCAGAACCAGGCCACTCAGAATCTGTGACATTTCTTCTACCTGGCAATTTCTAATTAAGCTGGTGATATCCCCAGGCAGCACAAGAGACACTATTCTGGGTTTAGAAGCAAAAGAAACAGGGAAATCACAGTGATTTGGTGCCAGTCAGAAGACACTCACCTAGTAAGTGTCAGATGTTGAAGGATCAAGTTTCTCATGACAATAAAGATTCCAAGATGGCAAACAAGGCCTGTATTACTTTTCCTGAAGTTTGTTTTAATCTCTAATTCAGTGGTTGTTTTTTTTAAACTAACAAATACTTTTTTCTATTTGGTCTCCATTCCCCCAAAGGGGTATTTCAAGCATCTGTAGTTCAAACATGGAGACTGACATCTTAGCTGGCAAATGCGGCCAAAAGTGATTCAGATTCTAAAAGGGCATATGTGACATAAAATCAGAGTGGCTGTACATTACGAGGATTTAATGGCACCAGAGCCACGACATATAGCTGAGATTAAAGAGATTTATAGACCAGTAGCATATTTAATGCTAGCACTTTATTATTTTGCAAGAGTCTTGGGAGAATCCAGTTAAACATCTCCTACATAAAACATTATTTAAGGTGTCTATATCATGCCATGGGCTGTCAAAACCCCCCTGCATATCTCGCTCCACACTTATTTAACATGACTCTGCAGTAGAGTAACTAACCGGGACCTAAAACTCTTACAGCAAACATTCTTGCAAAATATTTACTTAGTGATCTGTGTCCTGTTTTTCTATCTCCTTAAAGAGTTCTGTCCTGGCTGTCATTAACTATTGTGCTCTGACACCATGGGAGGGAGGTGCTGGGTTACACTATTTATTCAATTAGTCCAGCATCCAGTGTCTCTGAGTGGCCACACTATGGATTCATTGGAGGGATGAAATCAGAATATTACAGAGGTTGGGCTGAGTTTTAGACACATCAGAACCAACCCATGCACTATAAAATTTCAGCAGCAGCACACACAGCTATAAAAGCTATGCATGCTCATAAAAGTCATTGCCTTTTTTTTTTTTATGTGACAGCTGTATCTAAAATGCTTTTATAGTGTCTTCAATTCAAGGCTATTTCAGCAAAATGCTAAAGAGTGTTTGATTTTTTTTTTCCCCTCTATTAGTGTGGAGCTCTCTTCTGAATTAGGACAGAGAATAACCATTTTATAATGAAAGAAGTACAGGAATTTGCTAAGACTGAAGCAAACTAAGGTTCAGGTCATAAATATAAGCAAGACAATAAATAGCTGTTATTACTGACATTTTTAATGGTAAGCTCAATATCTTGGTCCCAAGAAAAACCTAAGGAAGTCTCTTATCTATTACTGAAAGATTGACTAGGCTGCTTACCAACTTCAAACAGTTTGGTGGCATTGAAGTCTTCACTCCCTGCAAGCAAGCTCACCTCCGTGGCAGCTGTCCGGAAGGTGTCTTCAATCCCTAAGACAAACACGTGTTAGAGGTGCTGGCATTTTCCTATTAAAACACAATGGAATCAGCTGCCTCCTCGCCATCCCCTCCTTCCTCAGGCTCTGCAAGGTGCTTTTGTCTGGCAGGGAAGCAATCTGAAAGTTGCTGCTGGATGGAGTGTTCCTTTAAAAGCATAAGGACCGAGGAGTCTGTGGTGTTAGGAAGGTAAAACAGAGATATCCACCTGGAGACAGGTGGATAAGTTCATCTCTGTACGTGGGCAACCATTTTTCAGGAATTACAAGGAGGAATGATGCTGTTACAAGATGACTGGTGATTGTCAGCCTCTCCCAGTGCCAGGGAGTTGAAAGGTGAGAGCAGATGAAACTAAACTCTTCAAGCAATTCCATCCTCACCCCTTATAGCTACCTAATAAAATATCAAGATCTTAATATATCAGGATGTTCCAGCAACCTCCAGTAAAGTGTTTGCTATCAGTAGAGACACAGAGAGATTGCCAGAAAAATGTATTAATTGATCTTGCCAAAGTAAACATCCTTTTGTTGCTGCTTTAGTCCAGCCTGTAGGACAGCCTAATGTTTCCCTAATGTTTCTGTGCCATGTAGCCTTAAAACAAATATCTCCCCAAAGAAGCATTTGAACAGGTTTGGGTTATTTTTTTTTTCCTCTCCGTTGAATTAAAGACCTCTAAAGAGAGCAGAAAGATCTTTAATATATGATAACTATATGGTTAATAATGAAGTCTATTCACCATCCATCTCCTTGCCAATGAACTTTCTCCTGATCTCCTGAACTGGGGCATAATAGTGGCTTGCAAAGCTTCAAAACAGCCTCAGGCCACTTTTCAATAAAATTATCATAGGGTTTTGCCTTAACTGCAGCACTAGATGCAGAATAATAGATACCCAAGAACCCATTACAAGGCAGTAATTCACTGCTGGAATTATAAACAGCAGAAGCTGAGCTTTGCCCTTGTAATTTTAAAAATGTCAGCACAGCCTCAAAGAGTGAATATATTTTTCTTGCTGATCGTTGGAGGTCTGTTATATGACATAATATATTCTTTCAAGTTTGCCACTGTTTGATGCTAGCTGGTAATAAATACTGAAGAATATAACTGGGGGCTACATGCTTTCTTCTGGTATTAACCCCTTATTATTGAGGTTTTAGGATGTGTGAAGAGCATCCAGAAACAATTTTCTCCTGAACTGCCTAGCAGCCATCGCCTTGCAACGGAGACACACATCTATCTGTGAGTGAGAAACTTCTCTCTAACTCTCTCACCAAGTCTGCTAAGTCTCCTCTCCAGCACTTCTGACATTTTACTTCTGACATTTCCCATTAAAAAAGGCCTGACCTCCAGTTTAAGAATTTCTGCCTTTCTGAGTCATAAAGTAAACTCGGTGTAATGCAAACAACCATGGCTTGCTTTCACTGCTCTCTGATCTTGGGAAGTAATGAACTTGCACCCATCCCATGTGTTGTGGCAGCTACTGCATGACAAACTGGTCTAAATCCAAACACACAGCATCATTTAAAGAACATCACGGGAAAGTTTTCCATAGCAGCTTTAAATTTTTATGATGTAGGTTTGAGCACTCAGCCCTGCTTTTGCCAAAGTGAAGACTGTGGGATAGTAAGGACACTTTAAATGTCAATGAGTGTGGATGGGTAGGAGCCATATTTTCTGAACATATTCAAGCCAAAACTATACATTCCTTCATCCCTGCTCATCATGCAGGCATTCCCATTCACTGCACAGCAAAACAGGAGCTCGCTGAGGTAACAGCACAGCTGCTGTGAAATTCTAAAACGAATACAAATTTGTTTTAAGAGAGTAGATGACATCCTTTGGAATAAAAAATGCCTGCGCACAAAATGACCTAAAGAAAGCCTGTACTTGTCTTTTAAGTCCCAGGGGATAGTGGACTGCATCTACCAGCATATTATTACTATGAAAGGACCTGCCATTTCATAAATGGCGTTGAAAACCAGCGTGCCTTTTCCCGCCGGAACTCTTACCTTGCCAGGGAACAAACAGGCCCTGGTCTTTGTGTCCAGGAGCTCTGAGATCACCTCTCCCCACTCCCCCTGACAGCAGTTCACGTGAACACGAGCACACCTGGGCAGTTGGGCCTGTCACAGGTCCGGGACTCGGTGGCTGTGCAGGCGTATCCGCAGGACCGCGTCCGCTTCTGGTTCCCGCTCCCGCAGGTGACGCTGCAGAGGGACCACGGGCTCCAGTCGCCCTCACCATCAATATAATCTGTGCAAGAACAAAGATGAGGAAGGAAATGAAGAAACAAAAATCCTACTGCCCAAAAACTACTGTGTAGTGTTTTTTATTACGAAGGCAAAACAAGAATGGGTTCCAGATGTCTCTACCTGAAGCTTGGGCTGAACGCCAGGCGCAAGCCTGCTGTTTAAATGGTTTTCACACTTGATGTTCCTCAGGGAAATGCATGCAACATTATTTGAAAAAATATTTCCTTTCTCTCTTGACCTTTTGTCAGCTGAGAATCCTCAGCTGCAAAGCTGGGTCTTGAACTAAGAGTCTATTCACATAATTTTCTTGCATATAGGAATATGTTTGCTGACCACAGCCTAATCAGGCACGGGATAAATTAAGTTTTCTTTTTTATCTTTTCAAAACACACAGAAATAGCACAACAGTACTCATTTAATTTTTAGGGCAAGATGCGTGTTGGGCTATGGGAAGCTGGGGGTCATGCGTGAAAATTGCAATTTTGCTTTTCAGTCCTTTGAACAGGGAACAGATACTTCAGGAATACTGCTATGAGTACAGGGAACCACATGCACATTTTGCACTGAGAATGACATGCAATTTGTAGTGTTTCATGTGAATTATTAAATAACATCAAATCTAACTGTTTAAGCAAATCGAACTCTTTATTAGCAGGCACCTTCTGAAAATGAAACATGACTTCATTTTCTTCTGGTAGAAAGCCAAAGGCACAGGATACCAAGTCTGCACCACCACAGCTCGGTGCCCCTGTAAGTATCTAAACCCCTCAGCACTAGTCTCCTCTGTTTGCTGTTGCACATCCCACCTGGTGAAGGCCACCAAACAGAGCCCATGAACAGATCCCAGTTGTCTTGCCTCCCTAGCTGAGGGAGGAACATTTGGCTTAATGGTTACCTCTGTGACCCACAGGAGATATTTAACTGCCCTGTGATCATAACTTGCGGCTGTAGCTCCTTTGGGTTACGCCAGCACTGGTAGCAAAGCAAAATCTGGTTCAGTGGCTTTGAGCCAGCCCTGCTCCACAGCTATAGGTGAGAGTACCTAAGCTACACAAGACCCAGGGACAGATCCCTGCCTTCCCTGGCCTCTGTGCTACACGTCATTCCCGCTCCCCCAACAGCCCTGCTGTCTGTGGGCTTCCTGAGCTGGTTAGTAGAACATGTAACTTGATTTGTACCATATGTAATGACTGACGACAACTCTGTGGGGTGCTATTAAACATTTATTGCCAGGAGTATGGGAAGGTTATATATCTCACTCGTAGCAAGCTGCCTGAGATGTGAGTTCCCCGTGGCAGGAACCTTATGTGTTTCTCCTCCTTTTCTTACATGGCTGACAACTGGGAAGCCACCACACTGGAATCAGTGTCCATGGTGTGATGAGGACCATGGTCAGCATCCACGTGTAAGACCCATGGTTCTGGGATTTGCCAACAGGTAGGCACTACAACAGTCTGAAAAGGCATCAAATGTCTTAGGAAAATGTGATCTGCCCTCTATGCCTGGCTCTTCTCTCCTGTCCAGGTCTTTTCCAACTCCGAGTTTTTTCTCCCTGTGGCTGGCAAGGAATAGGGCAGGTGAGCAGGTGCAGCGCCTGTCAAAGAGGCTTGGAGGCCCAGGAAGGGCAAGCAGAGTGTGCAGGGATTTTTGGTAGGGCAGGAGCAGGGAGACAGAGCCATGAAAGGGGTGATGAGCAGGTCAATGGGAGGAATGAGCTTCAAAGCCCCACAGGGGCAGGATCTGCTGCTACATCCTCCTGGACAAGGCCAATGGCATGTGGCATTTTAGGTTAGTCAGAAGGCCAGAAGCTTTTCCAATTAATAGGATGGTGTGCAGCAGAGAGCTCTAGGAAAAGTTTTAGACCTATCTACCTAGTGTTTCCACTGCATTATGAAACACATTATTGAATATATCACATTAGATTTTCAGCTGGAGCTCAACCTGTTCTTCCTATTTTTGTATTTGTAATTCTCACTATTTTTTTTCCTACCACAATTACTTATGAAAGCAATTTTATTTAACTTAAATGAATAACTACCTAAGATGTGAATTCTTGGCAATAAACCCATCCCACAAATAAATGTAGGTGCAAAATGAAGGGATAGACTTCAATCTTCTGGCCACAAAATTTAATACATATGTATGTGTTTAAAGAGACCATTCCAAAAAAAAAGGCTCTTCTGATTGTTAAGGCTCTAGGACTTAAAGTTAACCAAATCACGGGAAAAATAAGACTGAATCAGTGCATGACAGCCACGCTGGAGAACACAAAAGTGCCAGGGTAAAAGTACTGTGGTTTGGAAACTTCGTTCTGACTAGAAGTTGCCTGTATTTACATTCAACTTAAATCCAAGGGGCTCTGAGCTTCCTGTGAGCACAGTTTAGCTCACCTCCCTTGAGTCATTCCCATGTGGATGGTTACAGCCCATCAGGGCAGTGAATAGCTGTAGCTCCTCTCTGTTTCTAGTTTCTGCAACTGTTTCATACAACAAGCTGAAAACAATTGTTTTCGCTGTGACACATCTGGAAGAGAATTACACACGCAAATACACAATGTTCCTGCTGCATATGCCACTCCCCACACATGCACCAACATAATTCATCTTATTTGTGTATCCACCAAATACTACCACGTTTTAGATCTTGCTTATTTATCCAATAGTTGTATTTTGGTTCCCAAACCACCGCACGATTCTAAATTTGTACTTACCCTTACTCTAAAAATAAATACGAAACCTTGTTTCCTTTGCTTTCAAAAAAAGCACACTTTGGACTAAAAAAAGGTCCTCTTCTGGGATAACTGGTATGATTTGCAAGATTATAGACTTACTAGTGGAATGCAGCTACCACAGTACAGCTTGTGCATCTGCACAGATTTGTATTTAAAAGCTGATGAACAAAAGCCACATGGTGAAAAATTCTATTTTGCTTGGCCTGCTCTCAGCGATGCCTCACCATTCTCATTTCCCCCAAGCTCATTTTTACAATCCCAAGGTGCCCATGAGAGGCCTGGAACGCAAACTCACCATACTCTGGCTGCTCCTTGGACTCGAATGTCCGGTGACCGGGTGCATGACCATCCCACCCACCGAGAGGGTTTAGGAAGTTGCTGTCCTCAGTAGTGCTGTCATACTTGTAGTCCTGGTCACCACTGCTCATGCGAGTCAAGGTGGAGGACCTCTGCCACCAGCTCCTCCAGTCAGGTGATGGGACTGGCCAGCTGGGCTTGCTGCTCTCCTTCTGCAGATCCTTGTCTGTCTCGGTGTCGGGGCCATCCACCACTTCAATGGTAACCTGTGGGGTTCGAAACAGGCCAGCCTGGCTGTCAGTACCTCCTCCTAGTCAGTGGGAAACTTTCTAGACAGCAAAGACAAATGCCTGGTCCTGCCTTGCAGAGGGGCTGCGCGACACCGTCGGGTTCACATGTTTTGAACCATCTGGGGATTACTGAGCCCAGAGATATGCGGCGGCTGAGTGGTTCCTTCTGCTACCTCTGCTGAATCAGACCTTGGAACAAAGGCTCGGAAAAATCCTGCACAAAATAATAACCCATGCTGTGCTTAAACCTTTGCAGAAGAGTTTTCTGCCTTATGGGGAAAAGATGTTTAGAGCTGAAGATACACGAGCAGGAAAAAGAAAACCAAATCTGTACTCTAATTATGCTGAGCCTGAATTTGAGGAAAGTATGAAGCACATGAGAGTGCAGAGCCCATTCCAAGGACTTGGACTGACTCAAGATGGGGCTAAGTAAGCCCATGAGTGTGAAGGTGAAGATGCAGAGCCCAGGATATCTCAGGGTTTGCATCTGTCTTGTCCTCTGGCAGCAGCCCAGCTGTTACCGCTACATGAAACCACACTCTGAGGCAATGATGGGAGTCAGCAGCTCCTTTGACCATCAACTTGCTGCAAAGCCCTATGAAGGAGGTCCTTTTTTCATGCTGGAGAGCATAATGACCTGTTATGGTCAACCTGTTTATGGTTTCTACAGAAGTCCAGAGCCAAAATTCAAAGTTTGCTACCCCATTCCCTCACAGACATCATGAATGTAAATATGATTCTGTGTAGGAGAAACACTTGATTGTTGCTTTTCTGTGCTGAACAATGTGTAATTGTGAAATTCTTGGATGAACACTATGTGTGCACATAGGTGGCTATTTAAGTAGAAGCAGGGACTAGCCATTGGAAACCTTGGCAACAGATAACTAATAAAATGCTCTGATGTTTCATGCTAACGTGGTTCAGGGATTACGTTGGACTGGCTAAACAATGAGAAATGGCTATCAGATATGTCTGTGAAGTTGAATAGAGGCATTCTCAATGTTTTATAGATTTGCAAAGCAGTCTTTCAAAATCACGTTGTAAAAACCCAGAAAAAACAGAGTAACGTACTATTATGCTAAAAAAGTCATTTAAGTGGCTCTGTGGATGTGCACCGTGGATAAAACGTTAGTTTTATACAATTCTTATTAGTAACATCACAAGACACTCACAAGAAAAAGAAAGAAAGGGTCACAGCCACCTGAAATCTACAGAGGAGTGTGGCATAGGAAGCAAAGCAGAAGTGCTGCCATATCTTCGTAGCTGCAGGCACAGACAATGCCCACATATCCTTTTTTTGGAGAAAGGAGATTTTGAACCTATTTCACGCTTTGCATTTGACCACAGACAAAGCCATTGAAATGAAACAACTTTGAGGATACTATGAAGGTCCACTGGGAGACAGGGCAAGAGCAAGGGAAAGTGCAGTTGTCAGCCTAATAGCATCTTTACACAAGAGGGATTTCACTCCCAGGCTACACATGGAACTGGAATGATTACTTCATTAAACCTCAGTTTCTACAGACCAAGAATTAAAATGGATTTCATAATTTTGAAAACATCGGGGTTAGTTCAGGGATTCAAAATTGCTGCATCTATCCAAGCAAAACAGAGTTTTCACAATAAGTGAAAGGAAATCACGTTACTGAGCGGCAAACACTGCACTGCTGGCCAGTAGTGGGGCTTTGCTGCTCCCCACCTGAAAATTAGCACGACTCCAGTACTTTGGTAGCAAGTATTTTTAAGACCACACCAACTCTGTAAGCAATGACTCAGCAAAGTGGAAAGACCAAACAAAACGAAAAACCCAAACCAAACCCTCTGATAAAAACCAATGATAATCATTCCATTTGCTCTGCTAATCTGCAGTTGTGTGACAGTCAGTCAGCAAGAACTCACATTATTTCAGCCTGAATAACCATAGGGATTTGATTTTAAATACTAATTAACGATGCCAAGTCAGTTTAAGGAAAAGAGGGTTTGTAGGGACAGAGAAATTCCTGTAGAGTTTGGTGCTAACACTGGTGAGGAAAGGCAGGTGGAACACACACACTTCCAACATCGTCAGACCTCATCAGACCTTCAACTGCACTGTCACTAGTTTACTTTCAAGACATACCTGTGCAATCAGATATCCCTTTCAGTCTGTTTTTACCATTAAGGAAGCTTATTACAAAGGCCTTTAAAAGGAGTTTTCCAACATACAGACTATTTAAAAACCCCAAAATAGCAAAAGTAAAATGCAATGTGGTAGCCTGACACACACCTGTGTCCCTCTCTCTGCTGCTTTAAGTTTTTGTTACCAAGGTGTTTGTTTAATATGTAGCATAAAAACCATGGAGTGAAAGAAACTCTATAAAGAATCCTGGGATTGTCTGGACTGCCACTGTCAGAAATGAGGAGGCAGCTTCAGTCAGCTCTGTTGCAGATTTTGCAGGGACTTGGCTGTGCTCTGCCCAGTTCCGTTTAACTTTATGGACCTTCCAGAGGCAGGGAGGAAATCAGTGGCTAATCCTAGTAATGCCTCCATCACAGGACCTGAAAGTTAGGGCAGAGGTGTGAGAAGAGGCTGCTGCTTCAGGCAATCAATTGCTCCTCTATCCCAGTGTAAAATTTGGAAAAAATCAGCATTCATTGAATTCTTCCTAGTACTTAGGGATAGACTTAACACCATTAGTCCATGGCTGTGCATACATATATATATATATATATATACATACATACTTGTACATATATACGGTCCTCAAACATGGAACTTGTTTGATCAGTTTCTATACTGGAGGCTGTTTATATGAAGGAAAAAAGAAATCAGATCTAGAACCAGAATCATAAAAAGCGGGCATTTAGAGCAGCTCTGGAAGAGTTTTCACGCTCTATAGCTATTCCAACAAAAACATGTCCCTCTTAAAAATTAAAAAATAGATCTGGTTTAGTATTTCTATCTTGGAGCCGGTTTCAAAGACTGATTTCTTCTTTCAGTGATTATCAAAACTGTAAAGATTTTATTTTCCCTCAAGCTTCCCAAAATGTCTGTGGTAACACAGTTCTTGTATAAATCCACAATCATCCCCAGAAGTATTCAAACCTAAAATGAAGCCACTTCGTTTATGGTTGTATAAGCTATGAATTAAGGACATTCCTCTAAAAACTGTTAAAAGCAATTGGTGTAGGTATGTTAAAACAACAGATTTGCAGTCAATTTCTAATGAAACAAGTGTATCAAGCACAGATGTCTTCAGACACCAACATCCAATTTTTTCCTGGCCAAAAATATACAGAAGATAAATATTATCCCCGCCTGTTGGAGCGCACAAAGAGTTCTGTGTTCTTCATCCTGTTTACTGAGACAATGTTTTTGAATTCACTTTACTGGTGTAAACACTGCTCTAAGCAACTGGAAGATTATGTTTCAAGAAAAACTACATTTACACTATTGTGCAAGCAGTGGATCCTATGATATTTCTGTCCTTTGTTTCTTTTGTGCAATTGATGCATATTCTTAATGCAGAACTTGCCATTCTGTAAAGATGAATCTGTGCAAGTCAGCAATGAGGTAACTATAATAGGAGAATAGAAACGAGTTCATTATAAGAGACTACAATGGTAAAATTAGCATTACACCACTTAACAACTTCAATTAAAATGCTATCAGTAATGATACCAATTTACTTTTGATTGTCTCAATGTCACTTAGGACAGTTTTCTGGACTTGATGGAAAGTGAAGGACCCTCAAAATCTGCTAGGAGCAAAAAGGACAAAGTGACTCAAAACCCGAAATTTATATTTTACTGCTGTCAATCCTATTTGTAATCTCTGATGGGCCAAACTGAACTCCAGAGAGCTCTGAATTTTGCACTCTGCAGTGAGCTCCTATTACATACACCATGACATTAAGAAAACTGCACAGAGGTAGCAACAGTTAAACCACTTTCAATACCAATTTCTGGTAATCTCTCCAGCTTGCCAGAGGACTAGAGAGATCCTGAAGGCTACATCAGTGCTTCCAGTGCTTTGCTACTACCTCAAATTATTAAGCCTTACAGAAATCACAAGAAACAAGCACTACTGGAACCTTCCAGTTCTCCCTGTGCTAAACTAGAGATGAGACTTACTGGTCAGATACTATTGAGTCTTTTGTGATAATACCAAGAGGGTGTTGCTTTCTAATGCAGTGAAACCAGCAGCTTCAAATGACAAATATAAAATGATATTTAAAAAACACATCTAATAAAATGTGTGAAAAGTGACACACGGTATAGGTGGAGGTGAGGGAAATGGCCATGGGGAAGAGTTAATTTGAAATCTGCAGTTCTTTTTTAAAAGCAGATCATAAAGCCTTATTTGTACCTGTGTATGTTCCCAAAGTGAGTGGTTCTGGGTGGATGTTTTTTTAAGAGAAGGTAGCAACTGGAGATATTGAAGAGAGAAAGTAGGTAACAAACAGATAACAGATAGATAACAAATTGATAACAAACAGATAACAAATAGGTAACAGATAACAAAGCTAACACAGCAACACTGGAGTGGCATGACTAGTGGCTATAGCCACAGGCTTCATGCAAAATTATAAAGATGACACATCACCAAGCAGGCAGCACTAACTTCTGGCTTCAAATCACTCATGAATTACTACCAATCCTGTGACTCAAAGCAAGGATAAAAATCCCAACAGATTTAATCGTACACTGATTTACTTCAGTTTTCCAGGGCACATCAACATGGTTTTAGACTGGAATCCTGTCTGTTTCTGTGCAGGTTTCACTTGGAACTTGTCACCTCATCCAAAATGTTTAACACATCCATCGCAACTGGAGCTCACCCAGCTGTGTTTCAGGTCTATTGGTCGTGAGGCTTGACCAAGTTCTCTGAAGAGCATTAATACCAACCAAATGCCCTCATTGCCCAGAGAGGTTGTGGACTCCCCATCCTTGGAGGAGTGACCAGGCTGGAGGGGGCTCTGAATAAACTGATCTAGTGGAAGGTGTCCCTGCCCATGGAAGGGTGGTTGGAACTAGATCTTTAAGGTCCTTTCTAACCCCAAACCATTCCATGGTTCTGTGAGTTTTCCCTTTTCTGCCCATTCATCATGGTGTTGAGCACTGCTAGGGAAGCAGCAAAGCAGTGGGACAACAGAGAGCAGTACACTACCTGCACCTGTTACAGTCCACAAGCCTGGGAAACCAGCAGTAAAAAGAAAAAGAGAGGGACAAGAACAAAAGTTCACTTGCAAGTTGAAACACCTGGCTCCAAAAAGAGGGTCGGCTGCAAAGAGCAGATGTTGTAGAAGGCTGGTTGGAACAGACAAGAGAAACCCATCAGAAATGGAAAATAGGCAGGTTCCTGTACACCTCCCATGTGACATCACTCTGCTACTCAGGGGTAAAAACAGTTCCTTCTCTGAATAATAACCCTGCCCAATTACAATAGGCATCCCTTGGCTGGTTCATCAAATGAGTGCAAACCAAGACAAAAGGGATCTTCCACTTGAGAAAGGAGATCTGAAGAAAATGCGTAATTACTTTTTGTAATCACATTCTCATCCAGAGGTCTTCCAGGCACTGACAGAGTTGTTAAAATGACAAAAAAGAAGCAAACAAAATACCCCAAACCAAAGAGCCAGGCTTTGCTCAACAGCAGCTACTGCGGTTACTCTCAAACAATCAGTGTGGAAGCAACGCTAAAGCCTAAAATGCCACTTGAAAAGATGGGAGATTTTACAAGGCTAGAACACCACAGGAAGGCCAGTAAGTGTTGTCCCGGTCTTGCATGCAAAGAATCAAGTTGCATTTGAATTACTGCAGCTCTGGCTGTTGTTTCTGAGGGTTTTCTAGTCTGCTGTACTTATATTTGATTGTTTATCATCTGATAAATACAGCAGTACCTGGGGCACATGGGTAGCTTTCTGAATTCTTGTGATGGTGTTCTGATATTCACCACTTCTACCCTGAAAGAAGACACATCAGGGCATCATACAGCAAGTGCCATCTCACAGGAACCAGATAAGGAATGGCCACAAAGACAACTCACTGGAGTACCTTTTCCACCTGCTTTATCGTCTGAATTTTATGTCTCTTCCTTAGATATTTAAAATTTCCAGGTATAATTTCCTTCAAAAAATGTTATTTTTGGTCTAGGAAAGTTTATACCCCAGGAGAAGGGAAAAGAGGCTGTGAGTTTTTGAAAAGAAAATGTGGCAATTGTGCTATCTTAACACATAGGCTTTTTTTTTTTTTTCTCCTTTCCAACCTCACAGTCCCAGGAGGACTTTTAAATCAACACCCCCAGGAATGTAACTTCCATAGTCTGAAGCCATTGTGCAAAAAGACAAATGAACATCTATTCTGCTCTTACCTGCCAAACAGCTGATGAGAAATTTGCAAGTCAACAAGCGTCACTATTTCTGTTCAGGTCAATATGGTAAAGAGCAAGAGTTCACTATAACCCTATTTTTCTAAAAGAATAGGCCACCTTTTATGGCCTTTAGGCAAAGAAATAAACTTTCTCTGACTCTGCAAGGAATTAATGGGAGTTTTATTTCCATGAGGCTTGACCTACTGCAGGACTATCAACCAGGAACTTAAAGAACTTTTGTATATCCCTATTTACACACCTAAGTAAGCAGAATAAATGCAGAGTAAATATAATGCAGGACTTAGGGAGTCTGTTTCTGAAAGAGCTCATCCTTGTGCATAAGAGCTCTGGGATCAATGTTGCCCAATGTTTTCCAGTTTACAGGACTAGTCTTCCCAATTCTCAGAGTCCAGCAAAACTGCTGACATAGTTGCTGACACATTTCCAAGATCAGGTGGTGGAAAAAGAGGTCATAGCAGCAGCAGTTACTACAAAGACAAGCCAGGGAACTGTTTCCATCTCTTTTATCTGTTCCCTGGGTCTAAACATCGTGTGCTGTTACCAATCAGAGAAGGTTTTTGTTTCTTCCTGTCCTTCTCTGTGGCTTACATACTGTTCAAATAATGATGTACATTATTTACCTCATGCCACAATCTGTGGCCCTTATAGCTTCCCAACCATCCCTTCCTAAGGCTTTCTGAAAGGGTTTTCCTACCTAGTGTGAGAGATGTGTTCGGTCACCACACGTTGAACATGTTTCCTACCTTGGCCCCTCAAGTATTAGACTCACACCTGACCCAAATCTGTGAGGCTTCTAAATGTTGCAAGTCATCTGTGGTGAGTGCAATGGAGCGACAACGTGAAGGCAGCTTGTTCTCATCCAATCACAGAATCATGGAATGGTTTGGGTTGGAAGAGACCTTAAGGATCATCTTGTTCCAACCCCTTGACATGGGCAGGGGCACCTCCCACCAGAACAGGTGGCTCAAAGCCCCATCCAAGCTGGCTTTGAACACTTGCAGTGATGGGGCATCCACAGCTTCCCTGGCCAACCTGTGCCAGGGCCTCACCACCCTCACAGTAAAGAAATTCTTCCTAAAACTAACCTAAACTTACCCTCTGGCAGTTTAAAGCTATTCCCCCTTGTCCTATGACTACATGTCCTTGTAAAAAGTCCCTCTCCAGCTCTCTTGTAGCCCCTTTAGGTACTGGAAGAGGCTCTAAGGTCTCCCTTCTCTTCTCTAGGCTCAGCAGCCCCAGCTCTCCCAGCCTGTCCTCACAGGAGAGGTGCTCCAGCCCTGTGAGCATGTTGGCCTCTCACCAGTAGATCTATTACATCTTTACATACATACTTCTTAGACATATCAAAAGCATGGTAATTTTGTGGGCTGGGGGACTATAAGAAGCCAGGAATTAATTTAACCAGAAAACCAGATCTATTAGTGTATTGTTTTTATAAGCACATCTTAGGCAGAACAACATTTGAATTTATTGTTTTGGTTAAAAAGGACTGCTTATTAATGCCAATTTTGCTTTAAGGCTCTGAATTAAAAACAAATCACTCATTTTTTCCTCTTTCCAATCCTTGAAGTTTCAAGATGTAAGTGGCTTGTAAGAGGCTGTTCCAAACCCAAGAACAGTTTGAGGAATAACATATAACAAAGTTTCTTGCACACAACCTTTTTTTTTACTCCATGCAGCTGCTGCAGAAATTAACTCTAAATCTTGGTTCCATACAGCACTTTTGAGCTGAGACTAAAAGACTTATTCTCTTACAACCTTTGGAGATGATTCCATTTTATAATAGCATACTAAAAGAGGATCTGTTCGCAAACAAATTTTACAACAGTAAATTGAAGATAGAAATTAAAATACCCATTTATTATCAATGAAGATAATATGCTCCAAAATGGCAATCCCAAAGATGGGCTTAGTATCATCAACAGGTCTGCACTGATCCCCACATTCATGCAATCAACAGTATCCAAGGAGAAATTCAGAAAAAAATTGAAATATGTGCAATTACTTAGAGACAAAAAGTATATAGTAGATATGTTTTATATATATATTATATTTTATATATAATGCTATGCTGCATAATATTAAATTATACCGTATACATTCTCTCTTGGTTGCTATTGGTAGAGGCAGATTGTTCTGACTGCGTGTCATGGAAGCCAGGCTGAAAGTTGTCTTGGTTTAGTAAAATAACTTTGTGCAAGACACAGAAAAGGTCAGATATTAACATGAATTTGTACCTGAATGTTGGGGTTCTGCCCATTGATGTCTGCTTTTGATAGGTCGGGGAAGTTTGGGAGATCCAGGAGGAAAGATCTGGGTCCATCTCTTTGCAGGGACGTGTGCCCGTTTTCCTGCCGGAATCGCTGTTTAGGGAATGGTCGGTGGGCAGCCTGGAGATCGGGGTATTCCCTGTGGTCCTCGGGGTTCAGGGTGAAGCTGTCTTCAGGAGAATGGTCATCTGCACTCAGTGTGTTCTGGGGAAGAAAAGCAACAACACATTATAACAACAACTGAGAGAGTGTCAGTCCTGCCAGTGCCCCCATCCATCTGCTGGCTGCAGCCTTGCAGCACCCAGACCCACTGCTCACTACTGGGAAAGAAATCTCTGACCATCTGACACGATATAAAACTGAGTCATCCTTGGAGGTTTAGCTGTTCCAGGTTCCTGAACCATTCCAGCCTTGGTGTGAGCACCCACATGTTGCCACAAACACCAGACTTAACACAAACGTAGAAACGTGAAGCTCTGAAGTGACCCCTGGGAAATCAAACTGTATCCCCTTAAATGAGTCCCTAAAAATGGTGAAAGGTATCCTTCTTATAAATCATTTTGAGTTTGCTTTGTTCCAAAGTGAAGCAAAACCACTGACTGCTCAGTCCGTGTTGAAATTTATGGTATTAAAAGATCCTACCGCTGAGCTGGCAACCTCCCCTTCCCTCCCCTCAGTCTGCAGCAACTTCCATCTCGTCGCCTGTGTTCCTCACCCAATTTCTCTGGTCTTGAACATCTGAACCTTCCTTCCTCTGGGATCTCATTTTCATGTTTGCCTAATGGTGGGATTGAATTTCACCAAGCTGTGGGTCAGCGGTTAATGCTTTTGTTATTGTTGAGCGTACTTTGGTGTTTTGTAGTACATTGCAGCAGGCTGCCCCCGCACCAGTAGCACTGCTGCCACTGCCTTTGACCTCACCAAGGAGACACATTTAGTATCAAAACACTGCCTCCCTGGGTTAGGACTGGCCTGGGGACTCGGGGGAATAAAACAGCAGAGAAGTCCAATGTTCTTACGGCTACAAAAGAAAAGCACGAGGCAGACTCAGCACAGGTTTTGGTTTTGACTCAGCTGAAAAGTTTCAGGCTTGAGGTCTTAGTATGACTGCCTGGGGAGTTTTTATTTTCAGTTCATAAAGAGACAGCAAGCATGGAGAGGGTAAATGTTAAAGACCTATCTTTTAAAACAAGCACAATTAAAGTGGAATGGCCACATGTGGTTCTGGCTCTACTGAAGCATATTTTTGCCAGCATTTCTGGTTAAATGCAATCTCCATCCAGCTCTCCTGGTTCAAATTAAGCCATAGCATACCTTTAGCTAAGCTCTCAGATAGATAACAGCTCCAATGCCTTTTATTTTGTGTTTATTTGCTTAGAAGGTTCTAAATTGACCTTTAAAGAGACTTTACAATATAATCTGTGCACATTACAGGAAAATATTCAGTGAGCTAAATGAACTAAGATTTAAGAGTTAATCTGGGACTAAGTGAGACTGTCTCAAGCAACAACAAAGGTGGTTCTCCTCTCCCCTTCTCGCCGCACTCCATTTGTGGAGTCCAAAAATCAGATTCAGCAGAATTAATGTTGTCTTGGTACTGTCATACCCAAAAGGATAATTTTATATATCTGTCTACAGCATAGATGCATAAACATTGTTCTGAATCAGTGTATGTGTGCAGTGCTAAAAATGTATGTGCTCCTGACAATCTGCATTATTTGAGAGCTAAAACATAGACCCTTCTCTTTTCTGAACATCAGGAAGGACTTTCAGATGCCTTTGGTGGCTCATCTATTACTCAATATAAAGCAGATCACACGGCAGTGAGCTCTGGGAAACAAAATTGAGGGTCAGTAAGACAACCTTAGGTTCCTTACTCATATGTGCTTTAACTTCACAGTTTTCAAATAGAATTTAACCATAAACTTTGTGGTGGCTTCTCAGTTATGTCTGACTAACAACAAGGTGTGATTGTGCTGTTATTAAATTACTTCAGTCAGGAACCAAAAAAAAAATGTGGTACTTAACTACTTTTAGTGGGATATCATGCCCATAATCTTACCTTTATTAAAAATAAAGTAAGGTTTTATTAAAAAATAATAAAATTCTCACATACAATTTCATACTTTCCCTATTTGCTTGCCACTTGATTCTCCACATTAACATACCATGCAGCTAGAGCTGGTTGAAGACTTAAAGACCTATATTTAATTCCCTGATAAGACTTGTTGTGTGATCCTGACAGGTCATGGTCTGTCTGTGCCTCGGTGGGGATAACAGCACTTCCCTTCCTCACTGTGATGTTTGCGGGGAGCTCAGCAACTACAATAATAAGGGCTATATAAAAAGTTTTTAATAGTGTCAGACAGATGGAATATCACATGGAGTTAGTTAGGAAATTGTCATGGTGAAGTAATGACATCAGGCTGATCGGGCCCACTACCAAGCTGCTTGGGGCAGGGACTGTCATGAATTAAAGTCTGAACGAGATGGGGTTTAATGTTAAAAAGAAAAATAGAGGGAGGACAAGATAACTGCTCTATCCCAAAGGCTGCTGCAGGGAAGGGAGGATGGACCACTCTGCTTGCTCAGGGTGGACACGACCCAAAGACCCCAGCTGATCGTTGGGTGCACATTTCTAACGTCAGCGACAGACGAGTTCCAGAGCAGCCTTTGAGAAGGACATGGAGCTTGGCTTTAAGAGAAGGGCTGACTAATGCCTGGCAGGAATGACACAGGTTAACCAGTGTGTGCTCTGCCTAAAGGCAGTGTTATCTCTTGCAGTCCCTTTTGCACTAGGACAAGCCCAAGCTATTCCTCCTTGGGGCTCCTGTGTCTTATTGCAACACAGGCAAAGGGGAATGCTCAATATGTGTGATCATTCCAGTTATCTGCTCATAGTACCAGGAGCAAAAGGCCATTTCTAAAATGAGAGAGACTGCCCATTTTTTAGGTAGATACTTCTTGGTGTAGTGTCTAAGCTGATTTGCAGTAATACTAGAAATGTATATTTCTGGTGAAAAGATAAAAGTGAGCTTGAACTGCATGTGAAGAGAAGAATATGCTCACTCTGTTCTACTGCATTAGCTCAGCAAAGGTTCTTCCAACACCCATCTAGCAGGAAAAATGTGTCCTTACTGCAGTGCCAGCATCCTTTCTGAAGAAAACAGGGGTTGTGTTCCAAAGCTAATAGATGAAATTTAATTAAGGTTTTTGGTTTTTAAGGGGAATATTCTTCTCTTCTTATTTCTACGTTATTTCCCATGTTTATATTTCACACTATTTATTTTTAGGTGTACACCATTTGTGTTCCTGATGCTTTTTGGAAAGCAGGGTTGCTTGCCTTCCTTTAAAAGCTATGTCACTTCATTCTGAACTACTGACTCAGTTTCTTTGAAGTTATGACATTTCTAATTCAGGCACATTGGTTTCTAACTCAAATGATGCATCTGCTCTAAATATTTTAAGATAAAACACTTTCTTTCCTTCATTAAACGGGATTATTCACAACTTCTAAACTTTCCATTAAGATGATTTTAAGAGGTTACTCATGCTGGCTGTCAGCTACAGTTCTGCAGCCCCATGGGATCAGACAATTATAGAGGTTCCTAATACAAAAACAGCTTAGGATTTTTGAATGTTCCAAGTGTGGACAGTATATAAGGGCAGGAACATATTATCCATAGTTGTTTGACAAGGCAATGAATTAAATCCTTCAGAGAAAATCTGCCATACTCTTTGAGTTACAGAATAACAGACCTTGCAACACCCATCACTGAAAAAGGGAGGGCAATAGGTCAGTGCATATCAGTGCCTTTGTGTCTATCTATAAACCATGGAAGAAGAGCAATTCACAGGGATTTTGTGAGGATAATTTTACATGTTGGTGATCCAGGAGGGACTTGCACCACGGCATCCACCACTGGCATCATGGTTTAAGGCACCAAGAGACAATGCAGGAGAAATGTTCTACCTGATACTGCAGTTTAACTCTTCAGTAATCAAATGGGTATTTTAACTCCCC
Organism: Lepidothrix coronata; assembly: GCF_001604755.1. Lineage (NCBI taxonomy): Eukaryota > Metazoa > Chordata > Aves > Passeriformes > Pipridae > Lepidothrix > Lepidothrix coronata. The sequence goes on from NW_016690251.1 coordinate 5,760,797, forward strand.
CCTTGGCCTTCACATTTTGTTTCTCCCTCTGTCATGATAGACATGAGCTGCAGGGAACTTACTCTTCTCTTCCCCGCAGAGAAACTAAGCAGAAATGGGAACTTGTAAAAATACCAAACTAGGGGGAAAGGGAATTTTTCTGCAATTTTAGCAAGCAAGGAATTCTTTCTTCCTTATTTTAATCCCATCTCCAGTTCTGGAAAAACAACCGAGACAGAGAATAAGCAAGAAATTACTGTAGCTACAGAAAATATTCTGAAGCAGCTGCTCTTTCTCTGTCCTTCATATTTGTTACCTTCCTTCATTCCCTCCCCACTTTCCAAACTAAGGGTGCATTTGCAAGTACTACTAATTATGGAGTTGAAAGAATTTGGGAAAACTGATGCAACTTATATGCTAACAGCTCCCAGACAGCAAGGGAATCTATTACTAAATCCCTGCTGCAGCTACATTGCTTTTTTTATTTCTTGTATACTCCTTTGAAATATCTTGTAAAATGATCTTGACAAGAGGTTTTGAACTGAAACCCGACGGTCTGCCAGTGCACTTTCATGATGCACCTGTACAGCATCTTCAACCACCAGCAACAAGGAACATTTATTTATTAGGAAACTTCACAGACGCTATAAAAGATTATATTGCTATGAGAGACAAAATGAGGCCTGGGGCCTTCACAGAAAACCATTACAGCCATTAGGACTGGTTTCATTTCCCACCTGCCTAAACAGATTGTTTTCATTTTGAAGGCTGTCGTGTGTTTCCAGGTTAGTGCTAAATGATCACTTTAAAATTAACCGGCCTGGGGAGGCCGAATAACACACTGGGACACTACACGAGACTTCCACCTCCACAGATCCAGGATCTGTAATGAACTTGGGTGATCTAATTCCTGGTTTGTGTTTTTTTTTTTTTTTTTTTTTTTTGGTTTATCATGAGTATAAATAGCACAGGACCTACCAGGATGAGGTATGAGGACAGTGTCAGAGGAGCAGGCAGTGATGTTAAAAGCTGAGAAGAATTATCAGAGATACACAGAGAAAGATTTCTCTTATGATTAATACCACAAACAGTCCAGGCAGTCAGACAGAAGTCAGACCAGAGGGGTGTCACATCAACCACTCAGCTAAGACAATCTCATTTTTCCTTAAAATGTGCTTGCCCCTCACTCATATAAGGCAATGAAGTGAAAGGCCTTATTTATCTTTAGAGAACTGCATAGACTAATTGTTTCAATAATTAATAGCACATTTTAGATAATCACTGTTCATAAATAATTTAAACCAGACTACACTGGCTTGCATGCACACAATTGCTTTCACTAAGGGGCTCCAAAACAGAGCATCTGCTTTAAACATTGTGCAAATAGAAGATGAATAACTGGTTACAGTTGGTGGTAGTAGTAGTAGTAGTAGTAATAATAATAATAATAATAATAATAATAATAATAATAATAATAATGTTCTGTTAATTATGGTCTAGTTTTGAACAATTCTCCATTTAGTCCAGCAAAATCTGTAAAATGACAGTGTATCCAGTTTAAACTTGCAGTACATCTGCCTTTGTGAGCAATTGGCCATGGAAAGACCAAGCCCAGTCACCCCAGAGCACACTGCTATGAGACACATTAGCTTTGGTGGCTCTTGAAGTGATTTTGTTTCTGAGGAGAACAGGATGGAGTCACAAATACTGCTGCACTTAAGACAGCAGAAATTCAGGGTAGACGCGTTGATCCGCAGTCACTGTTGGAGCAGCAGTCCACAGTGAGGCAGTGAGGGGCTTGGGATGCCCCAGGACACACCCAGTCCACCACAGCTGGTTTTCTGCCATATGATCAAATAGCTCTCAGGAGCTGCATCCAGCAGAACCAGAATCTCAAAGCATCTGGGTACATTTATGGCAGAATCACAGCTTTTGAATTTTAGGGGTTTCACACTAAAAACTTCCAGCCTTCATAGTTATGCAGGAAATCCTGAGCACTGGATGTGCAGCCAGGATGTGTGTTACGACTGCAGAGGCTGTAGTGTTGAAGCCCCCTCACATCCAAGGTCTAGGAATTCCCAGGCAGCTCTTCCGAGGCATGTGGTCAACACTAAGTCAGGACCCTCCGTGGTGGAGGAAAAGGCTTGAATTGCCTTGTTGAACCTTCTGAGCTGATCCATCCCAAGTGCCACACCATTCCTCCCCCACTGAGCCTGCTTACTGACTTGCAGTCCCCAAGCTTTGGTCCATCCCTCATTCAGACTCTGCCTGGGAGTTCCTCTCACCAAGCTCCCTGTCTCCTCCACACCGCTAATAAACAGCGGGTCCACATTTGAACTGCTCTGGCAGACCATATTTTTTCCTCCAAGCTTAAGGAGAAAACCAACCATAGTATACTCAGATCTGGCAACCTTTTGCTACATGTTGTGGACACACATTTCACATCACAGCTCTTTTTTATGCTCTGTTGTTTGCTTGTATTTCATGTTTTCATTCAGCTGGAAAATACAAACAGTATGGTTCAGCTTGGAGGTGAAGAACTGCCAGTTTGTATAAACACTTTGATAATAGAGACTTGGTGGTGATTACAGCTCAATGTCTGCTGGAAAAAACAGAGGCCCTTTAGTAAATTTTTAATGTAGTACACACTGGTGCTTTGTTCTTCAGCAGATACTCAGCCATCCAGGGGACAGCCAAGCACACAGAATTAAATTGTGTAGGGCTTTGACAGATGTTCAGTGCCAAGTTTTGCTTGTAGTTAACAGATATTTTCAGTTGCCTTAGCTGGTGGTAAACATTTAGTTGTTCTTCACGACTCTGAAGATCTTCCCTGTAATCACTGCCTGGCCTGAGCTCTCCACACTGGACACATTGATTTAGTGGCTGAACAGGCAAATGTACAACTGAAGAGTAGCCCAACTATTCCACTCCAATAACCTGTGGTGCCAAAATGCAAATTCTTTGAAAGTTCTAATTCTTTTTAGGCTTTATTAAACGCTTGCATAAAATCAGTAGTATAATAAAGCTTTAAGTAGAATTCGTTTATACCCTGGCTGAGTTTAATTGAACTAGTCTAATCTCACTCATCATTTGAAATCTGTATAATAATTTACACATGAAGTTCCAACAGAATGGCAAAATCTGCCATAAGCTGCAATCGAAACTGCAAAGGAAATCCAGAATACTAATACTTTTTGTACACAGCTCTTTGGTCAGGCTTTGCAGGCCAGCACACACCAAGTCAGTGTAAATGAAAGAGAGCAAACATACATCTGAAATTATTTTCCTTGGGTTTTAAACGATGTTCTTTTGCAAGTTTTTTCACTAAATCACTATGGCTAGGATTTCACTAGGTGAACCAGCTTTAATAAACAAAGTTTTCATCTCTCCCTAGCTGAAACAGTAACCTTACTTGAAGCCTTTTCCATTTCCAAAGTTGCCTTCAGCTTGTTAGTTTCCAAGAAACAGCTATTCCCAGCCTCCGTGTCTCCCTCTCATATGCCACTGAATATCCACCCTATGCTTTCAAAAGTGTCTGTGACTCTGGCTGTGTTAACTGGCAGATGTTTTTAGAGACTAGAAAGTGTTTAGTCCCTGTGGACTAAGAGTTACATGATGACTTCATCACATAAGCAAAAGCTAATAACGGGAAAGCAAGAAAGCAGACAAGTGTTATATTCCAAAAACACGATGTTTCCTGTGCTTCTGGCAGTTACTTCTGTGCCTGAAAAAAGGCAAATCCCTTGAGTCTTGATGCTCAAAACACACCCCCCCCATCGAATTGCTGCAAGATAATTTACTCAACGCTCCCTTAGCTGCCTTCCCCACCAATACGCACTTTCCTTGGGATGGAAAGTGAGAGGGTGAAGGCAGAGGAAAGGCAGTGTTCGTTTACCTTCAATATTTGCGCTCCAACTCCGTGCCTCACAACACTCACTGCACCCAGGAGTTTGTAGCTAAACAGCAGCAGAAATCTGACCGGCAGCCTCAGGACTGCTCACCTCTGCTCCTGCAGTGAAATATTCTTTCAAGTGTACAGTTTTACCCTCTCCATTTAAATAGAAAACTTTGGAGAGTGATACATGAGCAACTGGAAGTCATTAAACATAAATGGCATCTGCACACGCAGTGCAATACTTGCCTTGGTTTTGTATCAAGCCACCGGCAGTGGACATTGTGCCCTCTCTCTACATCTCCCTGAACTGCCCGAGTGACACATCAGGAAACCAGAGGAAGCAGATACACAGGAGAAAGGCCTCCCTCCAGTGACATGATGGGGAAGAAGAGCAAGTGATTAGACAGGCAGCACACCGTGGCAAGACAATGTGAAGACCCTTCTCTGTCTAGGAGGGGAGAAAGGATTTGCCCCGGAGAGAAGCGTGGGCTTTCTGTATTATGAATTCTATGCATGTATATATAAGTTTTCTTAGAACAGTAAGGGAGAGGGCTATTTCCTAGAGCTGATTAAAGAAGCATGACTCGATTTTCAATTTGAAACGACTCGGGGGGCATTCCAATCGACTGCAGACAGGAAATGAATACCATACATGCACTGAACAAGGCAGATGCTTTTGAATCTGACACTTACGTGAAATGAAAATATCTTCATTTCTGTCTCCCCTCCGCCCCATGATCACTAGTTAGTTCTGAGCTATTTTTAGGATAAATGGTTTTATTTTTCAAACTTGTTATAATCTTAGCATGTGCCTGAAGCCACCCAGACGCCACTGACAATAAACTGCATGGAGCAGGCCAAATGCATCTTTAGATTAGTCCCAGCAGCCTGACACAGCAGCAAGGTAGGAGAGGAAAGATAAGCAGTTCAGGTTTGAGATATCCTCACCTCCTCTGGTGAGGCACAGAGATGGTGAACATGCCAGATCCCAGGGAGGGAGAACAGCTCTGTACAAAGAGAGATCCCAAAGCACATACAGCAGAAGCACTGCAGAGCAGGTTGGAAGAGCAATTCCTTTTAGGCTGTGACACGGAACTCACTTCCAGCTACTTAACTCTGATAGAGAGATAAATACGTATATTTTCTCCTCATACAGCTCTTACAAGCAACTGCAATAATTGTCATGGGAGTATTATGGTGTTTATAACCTGACTACAATGTAATTGTGGCTCCTTTCATCAACGGCAGCAGTGCATATCAGGGAATTTGTATATGCAGCTCTTTTTTCCCACTTAGTCCATGTGTGTGCAAACACATGATTTCAGCTGCATACTCATCTTGTATTTTATTGTGGGAATACTTAAATAGGATAAAGAAAAAAAATCAGAGAGGTGGTATTAATCTGGCCCTTACTCTGATGTTATGCAGATAATTAGTTCATTTTATCTTGATGTTAAGACAGTCAGAGTCTAAGAACATGAAAAAATGATCCTCTTAGGAGACAGACAGGAGAAGAAGAAAGAGGGATGGGTAGGTGAGAAAGGCAGCTCTGATCTACATTATTCGCAAAGCCATGAATGCCAGATCAAAGAAGAGCAGGAATCAAATTCACTGCCACTGAAGGATTTCAGCAGCTTTTTCAGAGCTATTGATCTCTCAAGGGCAAACCCTTTTAAACACTAGGTGATGCCTCTAACTAGCCAGAACTCCCACCTTATACCGGCTGAGCCTTACGTGGTTTGCTTTCATCAGCTGGGGAAAGCAGAAACAGCTCAGACACTGCTGTATCTGGGTTCGATGAAGGAGACATAGAGCAGAGCACACAAATAGCACGTGTGTGTTTTCTGCACCAGATGTTCCCTTTCTAATGGCCATCATGGTAGATGTTAACTAAAAAAACAATTCCTCACTGACAAGCTGTGCCTTCGGTGACCAAAAATACCGTGGCTGAGGACAGAGCACTGTCACCTTGGTGAGAGCTCTGGGCAGGGTCTGTTTGCTCAGTGCTGACTTACTGATAAAAGTGACCTCATATTTTGTGGGGGATGAAGGTGGGATAAGACATCTAAGGAGCTAGTGCAGCTCAGCTGGCAAGCAGTGACTTGTTCATGAGTTTGGACTCCTGAACACCCAGAAGGCACATGATCCAACCCTAAATCAAGTACTGCATTGTCAAATGAACTACAGATTGGCTTCCCCCCTACACCCCTTCCCTTCCTTAGGTCAGGTGTCTTTGGAGTCTGGTAGACAAGATTCCAGGTGGTTTTGCCTTGTTGGGACACTTCAGGATCATGCCTTAAGCAAGAGCCACTGGAATTGGGTGCAGTAAAGCAATTTCACCTGATGCATCCCTGGATGATTTCCTGAGAGCTGCCTCTGGGCTTCTGATATGGGTCCCCTTGCAGCAGGCTCGTTGCTGCTGCCATCACTGCATCCCTGGGAACACTCCACTCATCCTGCCTTCCATATCTGCTACACTACACACATGGCTGCAACAGCACATGATGGGTTATTCTGCCCTTTCCAAGCCCTGCTCACAACGCAAAGCCTACCTGCTCCCACCAGCACTCAGAGCAATTTGGTACCTTAAACATTTTCAGGAAGTGGATGAGCATTTTCCTCCTGCATGTTTGGGTCGGGAGGTAGTGCTGCTACCATACAAATGCATACCAGAAGCTCCAGGACTCTATCAGGCTAAACAGCTCATTTGAAACCTTTGGCACTGTTGTTCTGGCACGCCTGAAGGCACAGGCACAGTGTGGCTGCCCTAGGTCCCTTCTGAGGTATATATTCAAAATGTTAGACATATGCATATCCACCCCCTATTCTTTCCTTATAAAAGCTTGGACTCCAAAGCACAAGGTGAGGAATACATACTCCACTGGCCAGCTGCAGCAAGCCTTTCATAAAGAACACAACAATCAACCCCTATAATGGAAAACGATACTCCAGAAGCTCTGTCCTGACAAACATCTGTTTTCCTATTGTAGGAAGGAATAAGAACATAGGAAAAGTTAAATGCTGAATGCCTAAACAGACTGAATTAAGAAGAGATGGTAGGAGTAATGATGGATGAATTGTAAACCACCTGCAAATGCTAGAATTGCTGCACTCTTCTGCAGACCATTATATGCAGTCTATACTGCAAACCTCCAATAGACAAGCACTGTGCTCTATAAAAATCATGATGAATGCAGGCTTGTTTTTATATTATAGAGGTCCTAATCCTCCTCCTCCTCTGTCTTTGCTCTATTGTTACAACATCAAAGACCAACTGCTGGCCGAGATACAGTCAATATGAAAAGGGCGACCAGCAAATTTACTGCTTGACTTCATTCCCTTTAAATGGAATAGGCACCATGGCCCTTTTTCAAAGTCCAATCGCAGACATATATCTTTTTTATTGGACATCATGTACAATAAAGTGAAGCTGTAACTTGGAAAAAAAAATAGAACACCTTCAAAAAATCCCATGAGGTGAACATTCCTTTATAAAAATATCACTGTGGTTACATGTTTAGAAAAACCCCGGGCACTCCTCAGGGCAAAAGGCATGGGCTGGCTAGGTTATAGTTTAGCTAAGATGCAGACCCATGCCTAATACTGAGCTGGTTTCAAAAAAACCCAAACCCAACCAACTAATAAAAAGTGATATATTTAACCCAGAATGCCAGTGTCATTCAAATAAACCGAAATGGCAGCATTCATGTCACAAGAATCTTTAACTGCTTTGTTACAGCCTGCTCTGTGCAGTGAACCTTTACAGACTTCTTCAGTCCAGGGAATCTTAAAATCAGCAGCACAAAATGCCAATATACACATGGCATCTTAAAAAACTCCAGTCTGATTACTGAGGTAACTTTCAGAGACGCTCTCAGAGATGAGAGCTGTAGCTGTAGACATTAAAGTCAGGGACAGTTTTATTGCTGTTGTATTGCTAAATAGAGGCTAAATAATTTCTGGCTATGAAATTAAATAGTGTATAAGCAACTCAAATAATGTAGGTGGTGAGTATAGTGTAGCGTTACAGAATCCACGTTAAGTAGCTATGGTTTTTATTTTTTTATGTTTGTTTTAAACTACTTAAACTATTAATCCTTTTTGTTTCTTTGGGTAACTTGTGCAAACAGACATTACTAAATATCTGGTTACTAGTGTTATATCTAGACCAATCCCATACAGATTTTAAAATCCTGCACTGATGTATGTACGTGGCAGGTAAAACCAGGCAAATTTATGTTTTGTTACACCCATAGTAAACTTCAGCAGCTGGTTCCAGTGGAGTAATTATAGTTTCCTCACGGCAAACACTGCTGCTGCTGGGTTACTTCTAAGGCAATAAAGATACCAAAGCTGTGTAACTAATTTTTGAAGCACTAGCTTAAAAAAGATAGCCATCCTATCATTAGGTCCTCTTCACTGCTCTGTCTGTTACAATATGCTCTGTCTTCAGTCACCTCCTCTTTCCATCACATCCTACAGCAAAGCTCGTCTGGTGCAAGAGCCTCACCTCCTACTCAGCATTCCTGGCACACAGGAAAAAAAGTGTTTCAATGACAATATTCAGTTGTTCAACAACTGAGTGCCCAACTCAATGGGAATGCAAAGGCAAGATGCCCAAAGGAAGCTTTGTGGAAGTTAAACCTGGCCCATGGACAACATGGACTCAGTAAGTGCTCCCTAGAAAGGGAGGAACCCGCTTTTGGGGCACACTATTTGGGTGGGTTTTATAGATACTTACACCGTACTAAATGGTTTGAGTACTCAAGTACTGATCCCAACAGCCATGCAGGCAAAGAGGAAATGTTAAATTCCCAAGGAAGAGCAACTATTGTGGAATAAACAGGCCAGGATTTTTTAGTGGGTATGAAACTAACACTGAAACGTAACAGATGGGAATTAATTCATGCAGTGGGAAGAAAGCTGCACACCAAAGCCCAGCTTGCCTTTAGGCACGGGGGTCCCCTGTAGTATGTGCATATCAGTTCTGTAGAAAAACTGAGCTGTGAAAGATTCATATTCAAGAGGATCTTGGGTATGCAGCCAGCACAAGGCACTGACTTTGTGGAAGTCAGTGGAGCAAGGTCAATTTAAACACTCTGAGATCGCAGGTCTGGCGCAGCGGCGTAAAAGTCAAGGGATGTTTGAGCTTCTCCTTTCAACATATGCTAACTCCACCAAGAGTGCTGAGAGAAAGATTTCACCTCTGATTTTCCTCTCTCATCTTTAGGAACACCTCCATAACATTAAAAGCTTGGAGGCGAACAACTCCAGGCCCGCTTTCATCCTGCTGACTGCTAGAAGAGAGGAATAAAAAAGATACGACCCACGGCCATGAGTTCTCCAAGCACTGAAAAACAAGGACAAAAGGATAAAGGAACTGCTTACCAGTACCGCCCACACCAGCTCCTCTAACCAAGCATTACAGTGCCACACAACCGACCGCTGTGGTGAGCCATCCCTTATTACAATAATAAGTTACATTTTACTTTGTTTTCTTTCTTTTTCTGGTATTTCAAATCAAAAGTACATGGAAATACCAACACTGGAAACATTCTGCTCTTGCTGATGTATCAATGAGCTCACTACGCTACTTCTTGGAAATGTTATTCATCTCTACTATGAATTTAGCCTGGCATTTACTGTCTTCAAAACTTGTAAAATAGGCACAATGGTCTTAAAGTGCAACATTAATAACCACTGCATCATTTAATGCTTCCTTCTGCCTCTTACTAAAGCACTTTGTATTTTTCTCTTTAAAGTTACGCTCCATTATTCACTTGTGACAGTGCCTACAGCCTCCATTCAGGCTGGAGACCCTTTTTACACTACACATCCTTCACAAGCTCCACCACAAGGCTGGAATCTCAACCTCAATAAGCCAGGGTTGAGATTTTAAAAATAAAATAAGAAAAAGACCCACTCCCACTGAAAAATAACACTTTTAAAAAGTCATCCTTTATGAAGAACATTATTCAGTCAATCCAAAGAGCTGTTAATTAGTGTAGTCTTAAAGCAGATAGCAAGATAAGAATCGTAACAAAAGGGAAAAACAACCACTAACCAACACATTGAACAGAAAAAAAATTACCCAGCACAACTGAGTAATACCACATTTGCAAGGAGGACTGGCAAAAACACACAGAAGAGCACAAAGCAACCAACTTTGACAGCTGAACCTGCCAAGTCTAGTCTATCACTATACTTTCAGGATGCAAGCACAAAGAAAAACTAAATTGCTTCAATTTTTGAGGTTTATGCTTGTGTAAGGAAACAGTTGTCTGCATATACATTTGAAGTATGAGTGCATTTCAAGATTTTAAAGTGGCACAGAAAAATGTTAGCACAAGAAAAGCATGGCAAAATAACTTCCTACCGTTACTTGCATTCTGTGCACCTTTACATAACGAAAGAAAACAAATGAGAAATCCTAAAGCACGAATATTTGCAAATCTGTGCATCTTAAAAAAAGAGGCTTTCCAACTGATTTTTCCTTCCCACCGGAATACATGCCAATGACTTGGTTTTCCGAAGTCATGTCTATCTCTGTCCCATATGATTTTAGAAAGCTTTTCAAACATGCCTAGCGTATGTATTAAGTGGCAGGCAAAGCCTGCGTCATCTGCATCATTATCAATACCACTGACTTCTGCACTTCACTTTCTGTGAAGTTTTCAGATGTGTGACACAACGCAGCCGGAGTTCTCACCTAATCAATCATTCTTTCACCGTTCCTTGTTTTCTTTGAAGATCTTTTCCACCGTCTTGGGACAGTTCAGCATTGATTACTAATACACAGGTGTCGTAGATATGAGTAGAGACAAAAGAACAATGCTGAATTCAAACCATGGTTCCCGGTTTATATCCAACACAATCTGGATTGGTTAAACAGATGTCTCCCCAGCAAAGGAATTCCACAGCAGGGCAAGGTGTGGAAAAGCTTAGTATGCTGAACCTTTAAGTACTGGGGCTCAGTTACCTATTAGCAGGTCATAAGGTGTATGTTAAAAATCATGAGGGAGTACACAGTGACCAGCACCAGACAGCACGAAGATGATGAAATTGTTGGGGTCATAAAAACAAACAGCAGAGCTTCAGCTCTAGGTTTCCTGTTTTCTGTGGACAGCTGGAATCAGGAGAGGAAAGATCTGGGAAATCTGACTGAACCTAAGGGTTGACAACCAAAGCTGGAGGAGATTGCGCCAATCACGTAAGAGCAAAGGGTCAGCAGCAGCGTGGTTGTATCACTGTTATAGCTGTGATGGACCAACGGTGTCATTCTGTGGAGAATAAACTTCCCTACACAATCAACAAAGACCACAAAATAAAAGCTACTCCAGAACTAGTGCTGACTGTCCCAGTTAGATGAACCAATGTGGAAAGTACCAACCCAGCTCCATCCAGGACCTCTCTGTACCCATGCCTGGCCTCTCTACTCTCATTGTCATCAAGGGTGATCCTTACAGCTTTCCTGGGTTACTTTCCCAGGGACCAGTCTCAAACCCAGCACTCCTTGCATTGCCATAAGTCAGCCCTCTGGCCACCATAGGGTTCAGAATCCCTGTTAGCAGGCTTCCCTTTAACCACTCCCTTCACACACAGGTAAGGATGGACTGAGAAGAGAAAGGCAAAAGGAGGAATGTCTCTGGGACCTCTCCTTGTAGTAGTCACTGTGGTTTGTGGCTGGCTCGAGGCCCATGGGAATGGACATGAGAACACCATGATGGCCCAGAGTTTAGAATTTAGAACAACGCCCACTCTGCTTTTTTTCACACAAATAGCCCAATACTATAAAGGGAAATGATCCTAAATCTTGCTCAAATCATAAAATCTGTATACTCCTCTTCAGTATAAAGCACTGGGAAAAATCTTCTCTGAGCTATAGTTACAGAGACAAAATTGAGAGGCACCCTGTGATTTAATGCCAGGTATTTATCAGTGGTGACCCAAGATGAACAGTACAGTAACTGTTAGCTGTTGAGCTGAAGAGATGCTCAGCAAAATATGCCTCATCCAAACATCTTGGTCAAATTTAATGTAGGAAGTTCCTTTTGTACCTGCCTAACATTGCTCCTTGCAGCCATAACTGAATACAATATTCTTGGATCCCTGTTCTGAATTATTGCAGTAGTCTACGATACTAGAAAGCTCGTCAGATCCTACCCTGAAGGTGTGGTAGCCCTTTTCCACCAAAGATGCTTTAGTTTGCTAGGAAATTAATTAAAGTGATAGGTATGAAGTTTAATTAATACTTTCTGGAGTTTTCCTGGAGCTAAGCTGGAAAGGTGAAAGAATCTCTCCTGGGAGCAATGGATGCCAGAAAATGGTGCTCTGCTCAGTGCAGCAACCTCAGTCCTTCATCCTTGTTTCCCGTTTTATCCTTTGCTTCCATGCATGCAGCAGCAGCACACGTAAGCTAATGACTCTTCCCTCCCCCTCGATCCTGGAACAAGCCACAGCCCACTAGCAAAACCACTAAAGAGCACACATAATTCTCTCCCTTGGGAGATGAGAGAATGAACTGCACATGGTCTAAGTCATTCCTAAAGCTTAGTGCACAACTGGAGGAACATATGCCAAAGGGTGAGCTTTAGCTAAGAGCCTGCACAGCAAAGCCTGCCGAGACCAGGCAGGTTTTACTGTCCCTGCCAGAAAGCACGGAACAGGATCTTCTGCGGTGAGGAACCACCTCACCAAAAGAGATTTTGGTTTGCAGAGGATCAGTCTGCCTCATTCACAAAACACCTGCTCTGAAAGTTATTCATATGAACTGCTCTTAAGGCAGAGAAGGATTTAGTGTTCGTATTAAACACACGATGTACATCCACTTATTGGCATCTCACATAGGCTAAGGCCAGTCTGGAAAACGGGAATGCAGAACGTGGAGTCGACAGTTTTTCAAGGACGACTTAGACGATCGGTTCCTATTAGAACTAACCAAATGTAAAGCTCCAGAGCTCAAATAAGCTTTAAAAAAACTCAGTCTAAAACTCTCCCAAAGTAAACAGCTTGAGTCCTACTTAACCGAGGAAGCCAGAAAGCTGAAATATGCCACTGTATCCGACTGGAGATCGTTTTGCAAATTGCCTGAGTGTAGAACAAGGGTCAGTAAGAACGCACAGGCCCTGAAAAGAGTGAAGTGCACCCCAACAAAGGCAGCAGACAGCACACACCATTGCTGAGCCTCTCATGGCGTTGAGCTGTGGACCTTCAGAGAAAATTTAAGAGCTCAGCTCCATAAAGGGCTCCTCACGAGCCTTGGAGAGCGACTCCTGTGCAACCATTTGTGAGCAGCAGAATGTGTTTCTCCTGGTAGGGCTCAGGGAACGTTTCTGACACGCTGTAATTGCTAACATGCTCATTGAGGAGGGGGGCAAGGACAGGAGAAGGGTGATTAAAGGGAAAAATCTGTTTTCAGCACTGTGCTCCTTTTCGAATTATGTTCTCTTACATGGCTCCAGTTTTAAGCACAATTACCGAGCTTCAGGCTAATGTAATACTGCTGCAAGGACCGCAGTGGAGAGTCTGACTTCATGTGCTATGGCATATATTGTTGGTGGCTCTGTTACTGCATTTTACAAGGTCATTTTTCTTGGTATGGGAACACTGTTTTTCTTGGTGTGCAAGGCCTGCTATGGAAAAATTAGAAGTGAGGGGAATAAACTTCTTGATGAAATATTTTCTCTCAGAATGAAAGGACAGATTTTAAAGCATCGTAAAGTATTACAAATGTCTTCCAAAATTTATGTTCAAGCCTTCCCTTCATTTTAGAACTATGTAAAAAGACAAAAACATACCAAAGCAGCATTTTTCCATCTCTTAATACAACTTCACTTGCTCTTCTTCAGAAGCAAAAGTTTGTACCTCCTTAATTTACAAATATACTCCACAACAGATTCTGGATGCTAATTAAATTAGACCTAGAAATCTCACCAGAAAAAAAACCAAAATCTCCTCCCTCTCCAAATCTCCTTTTCTTTTTCTTTTTTTTTTTTTTCCTTTGGAAGAGACGGAAGAAAGGGAATAAAATCTGATTGAGAAACACAAGGTTGATTCCCTCTCATAACTCAAGACTGTGAGATATTTTACAACTCCAATCTGGATTTCCCATCTTGTGTTAGTTTACACTACCACAACCCAATTCTAACAGCAGGCCCAGCAACCATTTCTGCAGCAGTGAACTGAGGGAGCCTGTGCCTGTATCTCACCCATCCCAAAGAGGACCAGAGGAGTACATTAGGATTTTCTCCTCAGCGCTGCTCCATTGCAACAAGACACAGTGACACAAGACAATCCCAGACATCTGGGATCTCTGGAGACACACACAGAGCGGGGAAGGGCACCAAAAGGAAAAATCAGAGGGAGGAAGAAACGATTTGTTTAATTTTAGGATTGAAAGGATTTTTTTCTGTATTTCTTTCATCTATCAGTCTAATTAATTGCAGGGGTCAACGCGATTGAAAGACCAAAAGAAATCAAAACCTATCCTCCAAAATCCTTCCTTCATTTGAAGGACCAAGGGATGGGAGAAACAGCAGCTCTTCCTCCCTTAATGAATCAGACTTCAAAATGCTTACAGGTCTATATTTTAAACTATTTAAATCTTCAACAATATTTTAAGATTACTAAGGATTCCTCCTGAATCTGTTTTATGTAAAAACGACCCAATTCTGACCACTTCATTTGTGCAAATTGACTGCCTAAGCCCCCCAAAATACCATGTATTGATAATTGAGGGGCTTTTGATACAAATTTGCCATGTCAAAAGACACCTATAAACAGTTGCTGCAAAGATTACTCTTTCATGAGAAGTTACCTAATCACTTCTTCCGATCTTTTCTCTCCACAGACCTACTAAGACAGAAAAAACCTGAGAGAATTCTAAGTGCTTTTGTCAACAAGTCTGGGGTTGTGCAGTTTTGCTTTCCACACTGATTCTCTAGCTTGGAGTGCAGGGCACTAGGATTTTGCGTTTCACTTCAGCATGTGCCACGATACAGCCACAAACCCCCAAATCCCACCAAAATCAGGAGATCCCAGTGCAAACTTGCCATCGAGATCTATACTATGATGCTCTGAATGGAAGTATCTGCCTGTCAGAGTGCAACTTCCTAAAGCAGGTTACAAGATTTTCCAGCTAGTAATAGAATCCATGGAAGTCACGAAACCAAAAAAATTGATAGGCTTCCATCTGTTTAACCGATTGCTCTAATCAATATCCTTTCCCCCTGTAATGTCTTGTACAGACACACTCTCTCAAATGCATAACTGCAGAATCAATTCAGTTGGGAAGTATATAAAAATTTCAATTCTACAAATGGCAAAACACAATGAAAATATGAACTGTTAAAGCTATCACGATGCTTAAAGGCACAGAGTTGATTAAAGTAATCTGTAAAAAAAAATCACTGGACAGAAAAAATTCTTGAAGTCAATAATTAACAGATATTCACGAGACAACCAGCTACAATGACAATAATCCAGGATAATTATCTGAGGATGACTTTCCTCTTGGTTCACCCTAACCTTACAACAGTGCTCTAAATGGAGCTCCTTGGGGAAATGGCATCACCCGGAGTTCCCACCTGCCCAGATGTTTCCCTCATTATGTTACAAGCCTGTCAAGAAAAGGCAAATTCAAGGTTATTCTAATGATAGCAAACACCTCATAAAAAACCTCTCCAAATTTACTTTTCCAAGGAACATCATGTCAAAAGGCATTTCGAGTGCCCATGAGGAAAGAAAGCATCATTTATAAAACATTATGACCAAAAATCTTGCAGATATTAAAAAAAAAAAATCTTGGAATGTCGAGCTGGTGATAAAACTGCGGCTCAAAAGAGAGACAGGTGGGGCCTTACCCAAAGTGCTGAGCACTCCCAAGCAGGACTCCCACCAAGTCCAGCAGGAGGTATTCTGAGTTAAGAAGAACTGACTCCAGTTTGTGACTGGGATGCTGAGTCTGCAGATCTGGGTTCCCTCCTGCAGCTGGTGGGTTCACTTTGTGCAAACAGAGTGACCAGTACAGCCTGGTCTCTCCTTAATTCTCCTTGTGCCTTATGGAAATGTGCCCTGCTGGGACCATGATTCTTTCCAGGATGATAGAGCAGTTTACGTAAATTTATGGTGATAATAATTATACGTTTTCTGTCAACTTGGTGGTTGAGTTTTCTTTAACACTTGGATGCAGGGGAAAAAAAGTTGGTCAGGGCTCATGCAGCTGACGGGAGATTTACAAGCTTTGCCTGGGGAGGTTGATGATTCTGTGGCTTTGATCACTGTCTCCAACCATTACAAATGAATGGCAACGTGTGATACTGAATAAAAAAGTATCACCTGCGAAAATAAGGAAACAGAATAAAAAAGTCCTTTACCTCTGCTGGACATAATACACCGTCGGGTTTCATGGGATCAGAAGACTCAAATGGGCTGGCTAGGTCACAAGCACCTATGACTCTATGTTTCTCAGCTATTTCAAGACTAAATGTCAACCCGTCTCTTGATGCTTTCCAAGGAAAGCCATACGATTTCTTCTGGTATTTCCCATCACCATACACTTGTGTGTTCCCCTCTCGCTCTGGGGAATGCTGTGCCCTCACAAAGAGGTGCCCTGGGTGGGATATGCCTCCATCCCTCGCTTGCCCCAGAAGCGCTCCCCAAGTGTCGTCGTCCCTGCAACCCACCTGTGACCCAGCGGTGACACGCGTAGGAGCCGCCCCGACGCCTCTAGCGCGGCGTCGAACCGCGGCTCGGGGAGCTTTGCCCTCGACAGTGTAAAGGCAAGGAGGGCAGAGGACGCTCAGGGAAAGCCCTGGGGCGGGGGAACCCTGGGGGTCGGGACAGCGCGGCTGGAGGGGGCAGGAGGAGGAGGAGGCGGCAGCGGCCGGGGCAGGTGCACGGCGGCGGCTCCCGACAGCCCGGCCGGCCCCGCGCCCCCCGTCCGCCCCCGACGGCCCCGGGGGATGCGGGTGTGTGTTGGGGGAGGCGGGGCGGCACTCACCTGCCGCTGGCTGTGGTTGCCGGCGCCCGTGGGGGCGTGAGGCTCCCCGCCGCCGCGCAGCACGGTGATGTGCAGGGTGAGCAGGAGCAGCCCCAGCAGCAGCAGCAGCTCGGCCGCCAGCCGCACCATCCTCTTGAGCCGGGCGGCTTTAGGGCCCCGCGGCGGCGGCCGCGGAGGAGGCGGAGGCGGAGGAGGAGCCGCGGCGGCCGCCGCCGCAGCCGCCACCGGGGCCGCCGCCGCCGGAGCGGCCCCGGCCGCGGCCCCGGGAGTCGCAGGACGGGCGGCGGGGACCGCGGCGCTCTCGGCGTCGGCGGGGCGGGCGGCGGGCGCGGGGCAGCGGCGGCAGCAGCAGCAGCAGCAGCGGGGGCCGCCGCCCCACGGCGGAGCCACGTCGGGGCGGGACGGCGCGGCGGCCGCCAGAGTCCCGGCGGTGCCCGGCGGCGGGCGGCAGGTACCCGCGGCGGGGCCGCGGGCCGGCGGCGTCTCTGCGGGCGGCCCTGCAAGAGCCCAGAGGCACCGCGGGCCGTCGGAGCGAGGGAGCGGGCGGCCGAGCCCCCGCCGCCTCGGGGAGCCGCGGCCGGCGCGGAGCAGCGGGGCTCGGCGGCCGGCGGGGAGACGCTGCGAGGACGGGGGGAGCCGGCAGCGTGTGTGCGAGGGAGAGGGAGGAGGGAGGGAGGGCGAAGCGGGGGGGCCGGGGACGAGTCTCACATGGCGGGGAAGCCGGGACGCTCCGAGGGGAGGAGAGAGCTCGGGGCTATCGCCTCCCTCCGCGCGCGGGGATGGGGGTGGCCCCTGGACCAGCTTCTTCCCCCCCTCCCGCCGCCGTGTCCTCGCCCGCCCCGCCGCTCCCCCCTCCCCTCGCGACGCCCGTCGAGGCGTCGCCCTGCCCTGCCCTGCCCGCCCCGCCGGGCCCGCTCTGTCCCGCGTCCCCCCGGCGGGGGTGGCACCGCTACCCCCGCCCGCTCTCAGACCTCGACGGGGCGGCTGCAGCTCCCCTGGGGAAAAGAGGGGCAGATCGCTGCTTCCTGACCCCCTTCCTCCTCCTCTCTACCTCCTGGCTCGGCCGTGGGAAATGGAATGGGGGCGCGGAGGGCGAGGGGCTGCAAAAAGCTTCAGCTGCCCGCTGTCCTCCCGGGGAGCTGGATACCTGGCTCCATCTCTCCTCTCTCTTCCCTCCAGTGCCCTAGGGCTGGCAGGGGCAGTGCCGCACTCTCTCCTGCCACCGTGCGTGCGTGTTTGCAAGCGGCCGCCGCGCCTCCTGGCTCCTGCTGCTGCTGCTGCTTCCAGACCCACTTTCTCGCCCCCTCGCTCTGTGTCGGGAGAGGTATGTGTCGGATGCTTTTATACTGCCCTGCCTCCCTCCCCTGCTGTCCTCTCCCCTTGCTCCCCCCCCTTTCCTTTCTCCCTTTCTGCAGCTCATGCTCCAGCCTAGCGTGTCCCCCCCCACACCCTGCTCCCCTCCTCCCTGTGCCGACCTGCCCCTCTGCAAGCCCTGCTTTGCCAGGACACCCCACTGCTGCACCCACACCCCTGTCCCACAGACAGCTGCACCTTGTGTCCCGACTGCCACCACTGCTCCCCTGGGACAGAGCTGCACTGAAGTGACACATCCCCTTCAGTGGTCTGTGTGTCCCTGGTAGGACTCAGGCCACTGGGGTTTGACATTCCTCACTCTTATTTCCCTTCCTCTTGCTTGCTGGCTACCTCAGTGCCAAGGAGAAAAAATTCTCTCTTAGATGGGAGGCCCCCAAATTTAAAAGTAACGTGGATTTGAAAATACGTGAAAGTCAGGCTTGGATTATCACTTGCTGTAAGTCAGTATCTTTGCATCCAGTCTGAGGGAACCAGACCTCTTTCTGAGTGCTCAAGATACAACTCAGTGTAACAAGAACAAATACAGCTCAAATCAGTTTGAAGCATAAATAAAGTCACCTATCAAAAGACGGGAGTTTTGGAATCTTTGCCGTCGTTCTTCACAATTGGGAAGGTTGTGTATGAGAATGAGGATACAAGCAATCATGGCCTGTGTGAGCGTGTCAGAGCTGGGAGGCTGAATTGGTACCAAAAGGTTCAAATGGGGAAAAAGTATTCCAAAACATTTTCAGCCTGAGACCAATGTACTCAACAGGGTTCCTGCAATGTGAGGGTGAGATGTTCTTCCAGCGTACGGTGCCAGCTGGGACTGAGGTGATCGTGGGAGCCTCAGCCCACAGTGTGCCCGACCTGGAAAGCTGGCACATTTGGGGCATGAGGAGAGTTAGAGCTCGTGGGAGGTTTCTTGCATGTTTTGGTGCATCTGAAGGCTGTGGTCATGAATGAGTTGGAATGATGTCCCATACCCTTCCAGTCAGATGGTTTTCCCTTCCAGTGATAACCACTGTCTGTGAATATGCAGGAATCAGGCAGGAATACGGTTAAAATAATTGCACTGGCGTATTGTTCAAGATGTGACCAAAAGCCACAAACCCCAAACCTTCAGATTTAAGGATTTCTAATCCACAAACATGTTCTGTGATAGCACTGCAGTAGGAACAGTCAGCTCAGGGGATCGTGCGGGGTAGGGACTTCCATAGGGCTGCCCTGAGCACGTCAGAGTGAGGTACAACCCCTCCATCTCATGAAATCACTCGTTAATAAATACCCAGTATCACACTGATACTCTTGGTTATGCAGCAAATCATCCAGACCTATTCCATATTACATAAAGCCATAACAGCCTGTGGGACTGTCATGTGGCTTTTAAAAAATGTGGTGCTTTTTTTTTTTTTTTTTTTAACCCAAACATTCCTTGGGCTAATCAAAATACTGAGAAGATAAAAACACTGATGTGCTTCAGCTGTCATCGCTCGGCCTGGGCTCTCCTCCTGCCACCATCGCTGTGATCCTGGTGCCAGGCATGGCAGCGAGCACAAAATGGGGTGGTTACGGAGGCAGTGAAGAGGCACAAGTGTCCCCCAGGTTTGCCAAAGCCTGACTGTACCTAGTGGCTGTCAGTGGATCCCGGCTGCTGAAGGAAAGTGGAAACTTGGCATGTGAGATCTGTATTTCAGAGCTTAATAGTACAAATCGACAGCCAGAGTGAGACTGAAGGCTCGTAATGCGAAACAGTCCGAGTGACAGCCTGGTGGAAAACACACACATGGATCTGCTGCCGAGCTCTGGGTAACGCAAGTTCTCCCTCGCCTTAGGAAACTGAACCAAGAGACATCTTTAATCCAGATGAGATGGGCCCGAGCTGGTGCGCATTTCCTCGTGGCACATTCGTGCATTAAGCTGTTGTGCAAAGCCAGAGAGGGGCAGAGCGATGCAGCCACTGGCATGGAGAAACTGAAGCCTCTTCCCACTGGAAGAAGTTGGTGTGAAAGTGGGGCTTGGGATAATGAATGCCTGCGTGGCTGTGCTGGGGGTGACTGGGCAGTGTGCACGCTGATGGGGGTGACTGCACAGTGTGCACACACGTGCACCAGAGATGCCCATTTAAATTCACGAACACTGTTAAATCAGCAGATGATTTCATCGGTGAATCCAGAAGGCTGAATCGCAACCTGGAGGGAAATGGGTTTAAAGGCAAAGGGGGAAGATCTCTTTTCCTGGCTGGGTGAACACTTGCTCCAGCAGCCACCATCTAGTCCCTGGAAAATGAAGTCAGGGTTCATCCGGGGAAGGAGATCCATCAGTAGCCTGAGTGGGATGCTGCTCCTGGGATATGGTTCTGGGCACTCAGCAGGGAGGTGGGTCTGACAGTGGTGCCGGAGTAAGGGAGGTGTGTTCCTTTGATAGCTCCTTCCCTGTGAAGGTACACAGCTCGCACCTCACTCCTCCACCTCCATCTTTTACCTTCCACTTCCCTTTGGTGATAAAGGCAGACTCAGCTCCTGTGCACTCACAGTTCCTCACCAGTGCCAGGGGAAACACACTGAGTCCAAGCTCTTCAAAACAGAGTTAGTCGCACACCTTTATGCAGCACCTGTGACACGATGAGTGTGGTACATGGTCAGGCAGTGCAGCTCAGCTGATGTGAGAGGAGTCAGTAAGCTGTGGTAGCTCACCTGGTGTCCTGCCTCTCCCCAAGCTTCCCAAGTTCTCATTGCACAGCTTCCAGAGGGGGTTGTGGCTGTCCATGTTGCAGCCTCTACCATGTGGGGAGGACTGTCTCACAGGGAGATGTTTCAGGGGTCTGTTGGCTCCAGTCATGACACTGCCAGATGAAAGTCCCCATAGTCTCCCCTACACCAGCCTGTTAACAAAAATGCCCAGCAGTTGTCCACAGCCACTGTGCCACCTTCAGTGTTCCAGGCCAGTGTTCCAGTGTCCAGGGCTGAATTTGTGATGTCCTGCTGGTGGTGTTCCTGTCTCCTGCCATGGCCATCGTGTCTGAACACCCCATGTGCTGTCCACCACGCTGCCCAGGGCCAACCCCTCTGCATCACTGGTGCAGGCACCTACACTTGGTGTTAAGAGTCCTGAAAAAACAGAATATTGCCTGAGACACAGCACATTACAGAGGCTGGGTGGTCCTAGTGACTGAAATGAACAGTAGATCGATTGTACCTGGTCAAGTGTGAAAAATCCTCACTTTGGATGAGTGCCACCAGGTGACAACCTTCCAGGCCAGCATGAGAATAGCTGGATAAGGAGTGGAGAGAGAAAAAAAAATCAGTATGATATAATATAAAACAACATAACTCACTCTATATGCTTTATGTCAGAAGTGAGGAGGACACAGAGGTAGGAGCACCACTGGGTTTTATGTCAGAGTATCACTTGGGTCCTATGCCCCAGCTTTCCCAGCAGTTAAAAAGTGCTTACCTGCTTGTCCACTTTACCCCTTTCCTGTCCATCCTGGCATTGCTCCAGGACTGTGGAGGCATCCTGTCTGTAAGATCTGACAGCTTTTCAGAGCAGCATTGCTGGTAGAGCCCCATCTGCCCTCCTCAGCCTGCGCCCACTCCCAGGATGCCGTCGTTTCATCTTTAAGCCTGGGGGTTGCTTTAAAATTATCAGGGATGAAAACCTGGCTCCACTGAAGTCCTTGGCAAAGCTCCCATTGACTTCAGAGGAGCCAGGATTTCACCCTAAGACGCTTTGTAGATTATTGGTGAATGGAAAGCATACGTCTGGCTTCTTGAGGGTTATTATTGTTGGTGGTGACCTCTGCTCTGGCAAGCATTGAGCAAGGCTGGGTTGAGACAGATGGCTAAAGCTTTCCCTGCCACTTCCCCTGCTTCCTCACAGGGGCTTTGCTTTACGGCTCATCATCTTGGATGCTGCTTATCAAGGAATACCTTCCCCGTCGCCTGCCGGTGGAATTTAATGCCTGTTTGCCCACATTCCCCTTCCCCCAACGCCAGCAGATCAGCAGATAGGAGACAGAATGGCTGATTAGCTTCTAGCTCCAACCTCTTAGCTATAAGCTGCAAATGCACACACAAGGGTCTTCTTAAAAAAAAAAAATAAGAGGGAAAAAAAAAAGAATAACATTCCCCTGCAGGCAACCTAAGTCTTTCTGTGACTCATGGTTCCTTTATCTCAATAAATTACAACTTGAATAGTAGTCACCCTCTTTTTAAAAGAACTGATTAGCTTAGAGTTCTCCATTTTCCTGCTTCTTCTAGTGCTTTCCTTCCCATCTACGTATTTTGCCACCAGCTGGGGTCAAGATTTCTGAATTCTGCGGTGCCTTGTGTGACAGGCTGGAAATTCATCGGCCACTTTATTAAAATTTGCAGCAAAAGGGGAAATGTATAACGAGTCTGAATTATGGGATATGGAAATGGAGAAAACTGTCCAGCCCAGTCTCCCAACTGTTAGGTGTTGGGTTTTTTTTTAAATACCAAATTCTGTTTCTTTTACACTCTGCCACATTTTCACTTTTCAATATGCTGCACATTTTTGTACTGATGATGTGCAACTGCAGTGTAGCATTTGCCAAGATGTGGCAGTAAGGGACTGTGGGAATCAGCATGCCGGGCAGTGCTTTTCCAAAGTGCCCAAAGAGCCTGAATTCCGCTGACTTTCACAAGAGCTTGCCACAAGGCAATTTTTGCCTCTTTAGAGAAATACAGTGAAACCAGCAACCCCCTTCCCTCTGAACACAGTTCAGGCACTGCAGAAGTGCCTGAATTGGCATAGTGGACCCAAGTGTTCAAGAGTAAAAGCTCGGTTCCCTGATTGAGTCACCTTGTTCGGTGAGTCACAGCACATCAGCTGAGGCTTTCCCGGTGGTTTTCCAGCATCAGTGCCAGGCATGTGGCAGAACTGGCCCCCCGGCCCAGAGAAGAGAGGCAGCCCCCTGTTTTGCCAGCAGTGAGCCATTAAATTGGCTCATCCACTGAACCAACTCAGCCAAACTTGTCATTAAATTGAAATTATTACATATAATAACAAATAATGTGGCAGCTCACCCTGTGCGTACCTACACAGGCAGTGGGTTCTGAAGGGAAAGTGCTTTACAGGAACACTGGTGGGAGCCAAGAGCAGAATGAGGAGGTGATCCTGGCCCAGCTGATGGCTGAAAAAGTTGTAAATCACCCTAAGGGGTTGTGTGACTGAGGTTTGAGTTGCCTGATCACTTCTGACAGGTCTTGCACTATGTTCAGCAGTGTAGCAGAGGAGCAGCCAGCCTTTCTAATAGTAAAAAAAAAATAGACAAACACACCAATTCACACCTTCCACAACTATGGTTTTCAACCTTTCACCTCCCCAGGGAAAATATCACATTACTGACTTGCAATTGGCTTTTTTTCAAGACTACTTTTGTGACTCTGGAGATCAGAAGCTTAAATAAATAAATAAATAAATAAAATAATAATAGAACCAGAAAGCCAGCTGAGGCTGAAGGACAGCTCTGCAGTAGGAAAGGAGGATTTCATAGCAACTGCTATGATGGTGGGTGAGATGAAGGGCTGCCTCCTAAAGGAGACGTTGACAGAAGGCCTTCATTCCCACGGGTGAAGAAAAGCCACCATTTATTGGTGGCTTCAGATGATATCACCTGAATTCACTTAGGTGATTTAACACAGCCGTAGCACAGCCTGTGCAAGGTGACTAGAATTGCTACTGTGTTGCTGCCCTGGCACAGGCAAGGATCTGCCTGGTCTAGTTATGCCTCCTGGACAGGGGATTTGGGGATTTTATTTTGTTGGGTTTACTCAGTGGGTTCCTCTGCTTGATAGTTGACACTTTGTATTTCCTAATATCTTTGTGTAGTGCTTTGTCAGGTCAAAATTATGCCACATCAATGAAACATTCCGTTTTGAAACCTGCATATTCTAATGCCTCTCATGCTCAAGTGCTGAATTTACACTGAGGTTTCTCAGCTCAGCTTTGAGCCAGTGCTTTAGTAATCAAATAGTATTAATGATAAACATCCCCTTCTATAAAGCAAATGTTTCCAGATAAACACTGCACACCACAAACTGACGCAAGTGGAAAAATGCCACAATCCTGTCATTAAAGAAGGACTTTGTTCAACAAAGGTGACAGAAACATGAAGAGTGAGGGCAGCTTTTTTCCCCTGCCATTTGCCTCTTTCCCCAGATCTGAGCCTGATGACAAATGCTATATTCCCTGTGGAGACATCTGAATGATCGGCAACAGGTCTTTTAAAACATCCATGTTTTCTGAGATGCAGGGAAAAAGCTCTTAGGGGAAGGAAATCTTTGTTCTGTAGGGATTGTGACAACGAGCTCAGCAAAGGCATTTCTGTTACACAGACATTTGGCTGTAAGGAAACAGTAAGAACAGTTACTACTGCAGGTGAAGAAATCATTTAAATTAGCACGTGTCCCTTAAAATTTATTTTTTTTTTAAGCTGCTGAGGTCTAAATTAATTTCTCCTGGACTAAGGATGGTCGTTTGGATTAGATGCTTCTTCTGCCAGATTGGTTTTTGTTCCTCCCGTAGGGCAGCATTTTGCCTGCGATAGCAAACAGTGAGGGACTCCCTGGGGAATGCCCCAGCTAGTAGAGGACAGGAATAACTTGAAATATGCCTTTAAAGGAGGGTGACATTATGTCAAATAAGGCAACAGAGAAAGAAAACAGAGATTCTGGGGCCTCTCATCTAAAGTATTCAATTCTAAGAAAATCGTTCTCTGCTACCCAAGTTCAAGTGTGCTGTCTGGCAAACAAATGTGCACATTGCTGGTGCTCTCAGGCACAGTTTGGATAGCAACAGCTTCACCTACTGTCCACGGTGGGATGTAAAAGTCTGAGTGGATCTGGGTGAGATGGTCAGAGCACAGAGAGAAGCTTCAGAAAGGTGCTCTGACTCCTGGAGTGTGCTAGTAAATAGCGGGCACGGAGCACAGACATCCACCAAGCACTGGGGAAATCACACAGACGTCTCTCCTGGTCCTGCCAGAAGCAGAACTTGTGGACAAGGTGCTGCAGACACACGTCTGGGCTGGCTGGAGGCTCCTCTCTGCACAGCTGTGCTGGCTTTACGGCCACCTCGGGAGAGAGGGAGGGAGGGCAGAGAACGGATTGAACGTGCAGTACCTTGGTGCCTGCGGCTTGAGGACATCGCTAAGATCAAAGCTCGTGTTCATTCAGGGCAGCTGACCTGTCTGTGGAAGATTTTGGCTCCTCTAGTACCCTGAAGACAACAGCAAGTGTGAAACAAACCGGCTCGGAAAAAGCAATACCTGGAGCTCCACCTTGCTGCATGAGACAGTTATTTGCTGCTAGTGAACAACTAAGAGTTTTCTTCCCTCTTTATTCGTAACATCCTCGCACAGTAAGAACTGGCTTCAGGAGGAGGTGCCACCCTACACAAATCCTCCCGGGAGGCTTTAGAAAGACTGGTACAAAAAAGGGGGGCGTGAGTCACTGTAAACAGCACAGCCCCATCTGATCAAGCCTTGTTAAATAACATTGTTCATTTTATGCAGTTATATCATGTAACAGTTTATACATTTCCAGTGCATTTTCTTATACATAATGTCATTCTTTCAAAATGTGTGATGTGTGGGCTTATTGTTGCTTATTGAAGCTGCTGGCAGTGTTTTTTTTCTGGAAAGCCAACCAGTCTGACCAGCTGGCAGGGCAGTCAGGCCAGCCCCTTGCAGTCTTAGTTCCAGTCACCTTTTCACAAGATTAAAAACTCAGAGGCAGTTTCTAGCCCTAGATCCACAAAGCAGGTGGTTGATAAGATTGTTGGCTCAAGAAAATAGGAACTTTGTGGCTGGGCCAGCTATAAAAGGAAATTCTTTTCCATGATTTACAAATAAATGAACTTCAGTGGAGGCAGGATCAGACTCTGTGTATGAAGAACTCTTTTTACTGTATATGGAGACAGTAGAGAGATCTTTTTTAAACAAGAAACAACTTCAAACAGAATGAGAAATAGAGAGAAGGGATGGGGGGGGAGTAAATTAACCCTTTTTTGACTTCTGGTACTTAACCTCAAGTAGCTTTTTCATAGATCCCCGGAGGAGTTTTTCTGTAAAATACTACAATTTACAAGTAGGTTTAACTACAACATGTTGCTTTTCAACCACAGAGAGAGGGGAAAAGATCCAATTGACACCTGCTTCAGACAACAAATGGGACACAAAAGATGAAACTCATTTCAAAGGGTCTATTTGTTTGTCCCTTGTCATGGATTAAACCAGAGGGGCCACTATTTCGGGATGGATTCTGCTCCTATTCCAGTCAATGGAAAAAAAAAGCCTATTTGTGTGAATAAGGCAGAACCGGCCCCTTGGCGAGGAAACGAGTCGGTTGTTGCTGAAGTTTTACTGACAATTCTGTAGTAAGCGGGATATAGTACTTCTGAAATGCTCGATTTGCAAGCCAGATGTTTGAAATATGAATATTCACACTTGCAGAACTTTAAACAGACCGATGAAAGTTTACTGAAAAACAATTGGGAATACAGGAATTTTTTTTAAGAATGCAAGGCACCACAGTACGTTTTAGAAATAGGTTTTCAATTATTTGATTCAAGTCTAACTTAATTTAGAAAATTCTTCCTGTCTAAAGCAATTTCTTCCTGTCTAAAGCAATTTGTGTGTGTATGCGTAAGAAGAGAGAAAAAATTGCTGAAATTATGCTTTTCAGAAATTCAAACCCAATGAAAAAAACACGACTACTTCATTGCCAGTAGTTTCATTAAAGGACATAACGAGACGCCGAAGCAAAAACTCCAAATATCAATATCCTTAACAGTTCGTGTGCAGGGGTTGTGTTTGCAGAGCTCCCCTAGACACGTGCCCCTCTTTGCACTTTCGGTCCTGGCGTCCCCCTCCCTGGGTGTGGGTGAGGTCGGGAGCTGCTCAGCTCCAACCCAGCTCTGTCCGCCCAAAGGAGAAGGAAAAAAACCCCAAAACCCTGACATGAACGTTTTGGCAGCTCTTTGTTTCAAAGAGAACAGAACTTTGTCTACCGCTTGCTGCCCTTCGGTTTTTCATGCATGTGTCGGTGGACGGGGTTTCCAAATCCCTGTCCCTGCGAAGCAGCAAACCAGATTTTGTCCTCGGATACCTGTCTTTAATCCCCTGGAGCTGTGCTGAGTTTGGTCCACACATTAACTTTTGCTTGTCTATTTAATCACTGGGGGGGGTTGTGGTAGTTCGAGCCTGGACTGTTATCTGCTGTTCTGCTCTTGTGATTAATCTCACAGTCGCTTTTTTTTCCTTTTCTTTAAGCCTTCAAACTTCAACCTACATAAGTGGGATATTTATTTAAACTTGCATTGCTAATGCTGACATGTATAGAGGAAACAATGAAGTCCAAGAGCCTCCAAAGCAGAAGGTAAACCCCGGTAGCCGCAGATTTTAACTCCCACCCCCTCAGCCCTGAACGCTCTGGCCTCAAAGCTGCATTTGGGAGTCTCACCCATGGTGGCATTTGCTGCTGCAGAACACCCAGAGTTTGGAGGCCACCACAGTCAGAGGAGGCTGCAGAAAGTGGACTGTGTAGACAACGGAGGAGCAGCCAAATCCATAACTGGTGTGTCACACAGCAGCAGCTCCAACACACGCATGAGAAGGTGGTGATGGTGCACAGGGAAGTGCTAACTATGAATTTCCTGCCTTTTGTAGCCCCTCCCAACAGCGTTAAAATGCCATTAAGAAATAATTTTGTGCTAAATGCTAGGTTTTGGCATCCGTTTACTGAGGTGCTTGAAATCTGATTTCTGCCCTTTTAACTCCCGATGGTTCCTCGAGGCTAAAGGACACACGGGTTTTGCAGTCAGTTCAACTCTTCTAATTTGAAAATAGTACAGCTTAAATAATGGGGTGTAACTGCTCCCTTTCTGCAGGTAGGGATGATGCAAACATAAAGCGTGTTCCAATCTGCGGGAATGATCTATATGAGTATAAAGCACCTTTAGCTGTTAACTCACCTTCGTTAGGGTTTTCATTAATTTAACAGTTTCAATTAAAAAAAATCATACCTCCTGACTGAAATAGATAAAAACAATCTGTGTGTAAATAGATTATATAAAAGGACTGGAAGGCATGGTAATTCCTGCTTAATAATGCAATTAGAGACACTAGGGCTGAAGAGATCATTTGGATGTGTGTGAAATTCAAGCTGCTGATTGTAGATGCATTAGATATCAAAAAATAGCAATGGTTAAGGGTGCTGAGCCTGAATCCTGCCCCAAGAATGCCAAGAGAAGTCAGCCATGTTATAATTAATAACTAATAAATAAACTAATTTAAAGTGGACAGCATTTAGCATTGGGTGGGGGGAATGAATATGTAAATGTTTAAATTGGTTTGCCTCCTTCTTGTAATCATCAAGCCTACAGTATCTTTACAAATGGCAGCTTTCATTCTGGCTCTAGAAAACACATGGCAATCCTCTCAGAAGCAGATCCCCTCGGAAGCAGTCAGACTACAAACAGTTCTGGTTTGTGTAGTGCAGTGGTTATATCTGTAATGACATCTACTTAATGTAGAAATCAGTACCAAGTCAAATAGTTGATACAATCCTTAAAGAAATAGAGGACTTGCAAGCTTAACATGAAAAGAGAGATGATACCTCTCCAGTCCACTGGCATTCTTCGACTGTTCCAGCCAAATACCAGACAAAGCTTACCTGGCCTTGCAGAAAGACTCCTACCTGAGGTGATTAAATGAACTGAGCAATCGTGGTTGAGAGGGCAAAACTCTGCCACTGACTGAAAATTATTTAAACAATAAATATTAAAAAAGTAGAATAATTAATTAATCTACATGTGTGTCTACTCATCTATCTATCTATAAAAACCTGAGATGTGATTGTTACATTTAGCAGGTAACACAAAATGATAAAGCTAAACGGAGCTGAAGGAAAATCGGAACAAACTCCATTCCAAGTAGACAATGCAACAACGTAGAAAGTCCAAGCAGAAAAATTTAGCGGAAATGATGTTGCAAAAATACTCCCATGCATTGCTTGATGCTCAGGGAAACCTCCTAACCTGGGTGCCAGCATGAATGATCAGCAGTTTGTGACAGAGCTGGGAAGAGCTCAGAAGAAAAAGCTGTGAAGGATAGGGAGAAAACAATGCTGAAAATATCCTCTTGCTGTCATTTCAGTTAGTATCTTAAGTGGTAACTCTATATCAAAACTAGAAACAAAGAGATAAAATCCACAGGACAAGTGGGGCCAAGGGAACTTTTGTGTGAGAAGAGGCCTAGACAGACCAAAAGGGAGGAAGGGAGAACACACACTCGTGGACAGAATAAGGTCTACTAAAATAGCAACTGGTTTGCACAAAGGAGAATGATCTCTTCCATCCTATCGGACAGAGACAACACAGCATCTTTAATTGACATCACTTCTGAAAGCAAAAAGGACCATGCTTTTTTATAAATAATACCCAGCACTGTAGAAATGAGTTGTGGGATTCAGACAGGAAAGTGCTGAAACCAGAAGAATAAAGAATTTCTCTGTAAACCTAAGCATTTTTACAAGACCAAAATCTCTTCCCCAGATAGCATAATATTAGCAGAATCAGTGGTGTTCCATCTGGTTTTTCATGTGGACTCTTGCATTTTTTTCCAGTAGGCACATGGATCCCTGTGCAGTTCCTGAGCCTACTGACATTGCTTTTGCTTTTCTCAGCTGCCTGTTGCTGCCCCACAGATTCATAAACTGCCGCCTGAAAGTCTCCTTTCTAAAGGATTTCAGCCCTGAGAGCTCAGGACACAGTCATCTCAAGACCAATTAAAAAAAAAAACAACTAGTGATGGGAATGGAAAGATTCTCCATTGGACTTAATTATCTAGGGCAAGGAGAAAACATCCCTTTCATCCAGGAATTGCATAATTGTTTATTATGGGCTACAGTCTCTGCTTTAAAATGAATGACAAAACTCATATTGAATTAAATGGAAGGAGGATTTGACCCATGAGGGCTCAGACATTTTGAAGCATCTGATTTGCTGATCACTGACAAAAAAGAACCTGGCAAAAACAGTTCAGTACTTAGACAATATACTTGCAACGTCTGATAAGCCTCTCTCTCCCCCCAAAAACCCAAACCAAACAAGAAACCTTGGCTGATT
This sequence comes from Lepidothrix coronata, assembly GCF_001604755.1. Taxonomy (NCBI): domain Eukaryota; kingdom Metazoa; phylum Chordata; class Aves; order Passeriformes; family Pipridae; genus Lepidothrix; species Lepidothrix coronata. The sequence continues at coordinate 5,791,177 of NW_016690251.1, forward strand.
CTGCCTGTCTTCATAGTGTATGTGTGAATTTATGAGAGAAACTAAGTTTGCCTATTGCCCAAGTGGAAGTCCAGGCCACACAGAGCAAATAAACTTTGCATGTAATTTGGGGGTTTCCTTAGGCCTGGGAATGTGTTCATTTATATCTTATAAAGTAGAGGTAGAGCATAGGAAATCCAGAAATAATCAACACTCAAAAGACTGGTCAAGGCTATCATTACAAATAAAGAAACCAGGCTAAGAGACCAGTCGTAGGCCATGTTAGGCTGACAAACTGGATTTTAAATTAAGTTTTAGCTGGAATGAGTTTCTGAAGTTATTTTTAGCCTCAGCCATGTGAGAAGCACATGGCTCCATAAATACATTCATTCCCCTCAAGAATAAGTTAACGGGGGTGGGGTGTGTGGAAGGAAACAACCTAAACAATTCATTTAAAGTTAATAACCCAGTCGAGAATTTTATGGCTTTGTTTTTGAAACATTTGTCATAAAAGTGATTCATTTTTGCACTAACATGCATTCACAGACCAACAGTGAATGGGACAGTAGAGTAATGGGAGGATCCAAATGGGCCTTTCTTAGCCTACAGCATCCATGGTCCCCCCACCGAGCTCACAAGAGCATTTTGGTGCAGCTGTGGTGGGCTCTGGCTCTGAAACACCCCACAAAGGAACCTGCCCTTTCCTCTGCTCTTACAGAAAGGGCTTGGGGAGAGTCAGCCTGCATGAAACCCTCCAGGCATCATTTTGGAAAACTGCACACAAGGAAAAAAGTAAAGAACAGAACAGTCATGCAATAATGTTCATTTTCCCCAAATATACAGGGAGGGACTCGCTGAACGCCCTGAACACATTTAGTCTTCCAGTGGAAGAGGGCTCTTCCAAGAGAAAGGACTTGTGCAACAGAGATCTAGTCTGTTTTCCCAGCTACATCAGCAGATCTTACAGAAAGGCAGTAACTCCTCTACCAACCTCTCTCCTTTGTGTGGAGATAAAGATGACAAAGGACTAGTGCAATTAAAGTGTATCATTATGTCCTCAGTCTGCAAGCGTTTCAGTCAGGAGATGCTCCTCAGCTTTAGAAAACAAAACAAAAAAAAAAGGGAAAAATAAAAAGGAGAGATAAATGGGCCTATGGAGCTTGTTTATTCTGGTTCATCCCCTGACCCAAGAGGTCACAGGCCGGTTGCTTTGGTGTTGCAGCTCCCTGGGTCTGAAGGTTGGTGAGCATATTCAATCCTGGTAGGAGAGCAGACACACAGGGCTTGGCTGCTTCTGCAAGACAGAGGCATTTGGGGTTTTCTGTGAAGCTGAAAGAGGCACCAAATTGCTGACGTGAAGGTGAATTTGGCACCCTGTCTGGAGGTGACACTCTGAGGGGTCTCCAGGACCATCTGTGGCCAAAGGGGTCATGAAACAAGGGCAGCTGGAGCTCTGTGCTGGTGAAGGGCCTGGAGGACCTTAGCTGGCCACTCCAGTTTTGCAGCTTTATTGTTTATTTTTGTCATGCTGGCTGGGAGGTGTAAGGATTTTTCCCCTCATTTTTCACAACTGCTTTGTTACATTGGATTTCCTCTGGCAGATGATCCACATAAAGGTTAAAATAAATGCAGTTCTACGAAAGCAACAAAAGGGACTTCATTGGGTGAAATGGCAATGAACTGTAGTCTTTGGCATGCTGAAGCCTGGGTTTCACCTCTCTGCTCTGTATGTCCATGTGTGTATCTCTGACTATGGACTTGATTTTCTTAAACTCTACAGAGGAGTTTATCTTTGGTTACTTCTACTGTGGACTACTGGCTTTGCCCCTTTTCAACTCACAGATCAAAGGTGCTATGTAAAAACAGTGGAATTATGACTAAAATAAACACTTTAAACTCTGTGATTTCATCCAGTTTTTTTCTCCTAGGTTTGTATTAACACTCGTGTGACTCAATCAGCATTGGTAGCAATAAAATACACACGATAATCCCCTGCTGATCCATCATCTGTACCCAGAAGACTCAAGTTGTGCAACTTGTAGTTTATTTCCTTTTTCTAGCCCCTGTCAAAAGTACATGCCCTTATGAAGTGTACATGTGACACTTAGTAATCAAAAGAACAGCTAATTAATTACATCCCACCTCCTCATATGGAAAATGGATCTAAACTAGCATCTAAAACACAATGTGTTTGCTTTAAATAGCCAAATGCTGAGGGACCAGAGTGATCTGTGGGGAATTTTTGGCACCATATGAAGATTCTTTCAGCCCTCGAATCCCCCACCCTTGAATTCTGTGGTGGGTTAGTAGGGAAAGGATATAAAAATGTGGAATTTTTTTTAAAGGCTTTTCTCTTTGTTTTCTATTCTCCTTGGCTGCGCTCTTATATTTTTAATACCGTATAATAGTAAGGAACAAGGAGGGTAATTCAAAAATATTTTTAATCTTTATTAGAAACAGATTTTTTTATTTTGCCTTTTGCTGCTGTCGGACCACATTTACCTACAAAGTCCTAAAATGGTTGAAAGAACTGCAACCATAGCTTCTACTTAGGGGTTTTGAGGGGTGCCCACACAAGTCTGAATGACTGCTGGCAGTGGAGAATACCAGGCTCTCACCAAGTTTTTACGTGCTGCTGACCACTTCAGTACCAAGGCATTTCCCAGGGGTCCAAAATTAGATACCAGAATTGCTCTTTTGCTTCTGAAACAAAAGAGATGCTTTGCTTAGCCCTGACTTTTTCCACTTAGCCCCCCTTTCATTAAGACATATTTAACTTTAATTCACCATGATGGCACAGTGGGATGAATTTAAGGGTTTTGGTGAATGAGGAAGGGACTGCTCATGCATTAATAGCCATGAAGTGCCACAGCAGCAAGAGATGAAGGAAACACTTGGTCTCAGCTGTGATGGGAGTTAGTTCTCTTGCTTCCAAGAGTACATGTACAACTGGGCTTTTTTATGGCTTTATATATACTTGCACTTTCAGACTTAATTCTGTCTGCACCAGAAAAGGAACTTTAAATGTCTGAGGAAGGCTTCTGTAAGGAATAAGAAAGGCATAGGGAATATGAAGTTTTAGAACAGAAGGTTTCATAATTCAGAAGTATTAAGGCTGCCCCAGCCTATTCCAGTAGTGGGGATGGATGCCTATATTTGCTTTTCCTTCATCCCACATGCTGTACAATCCCAGCATTTATTGCCATTGGCAGAAATGAACAATAAAGCCTCCTATCACTGGAATTAATGGATTTCTTCCACCTGTGGGCATTTCTATGTCCTGCCCAGTTTGTAAAGCATAATCCATTCCCCCAGCTTCCAAGCCATGGAGAAGATCTCTCATTTCTATATAAAAGAAGTTAAACTTGCTGCTAATAGTTATTAAGAGTGATTAGATGATCCCAGTGCCTCATTTATGCACACAGGCACAGCTACTGGGAATTGAATTGCTGACATCACCTCCTATACTATTTGGAATGTAACATCAGACTATTAGGAACATTAATATAAACTAGCAGTCATATTTAAAAACAAGTAAACAACAATTAAAAAAACCTCATAAAAATTAGAAACACATAATTTTAAAAGGAGGAGAATGTAAATGTTTACATACAAAAATGTTGACATACAAAAAAAAAAAGGCAATATAAAAAGAACGGCCATTTGCCTTGTGTAACGCATGAAGATGTCTGGGCTTCTCCATTCTTATTTTTGACTTTTAAAAAAATTCTCAGATGATTAGAGAAAAAATAATCATTAAAAAAGCGTAGCCATTTTAAAATCCCAGGAAACATCCTTATTAGACCGTATGCATCCCACCTCATGCTCTTTGATGTAGTTACAATGGAATTTTTTTTTTCTTCATAAAGAATGGGGGAAAGGCAACTCCAGTAAATACTGTGTACCTACAAAAATAAATGGATAAACATCATGTCACTCTGAGTTATCTTGGGAAAAACATCCACCAGAAAATACAGCAACATCACAGACATGCAGACCAAGTATCTTAAACCAGGCAAAGTATCTATGATTGCTTGTTTTTATCTTTCTCTAAAGGGAAGCTATGTTTGACCTCTAAGGAAGGTCAACAACTTAATTATTGTACTCGAGACAAAGCTACTCTGTGCACAGGAAATGAAAGCTAAAGAGAAGCACTTTGAAAAGAAAGACGTTTTACTCTCTTAAATAAATGAGACCTGCAAAATTCAATATTGTTTTCATCCTGACCAAGCCTTCTGGCTGGATGCTAAGTGATGTTCATCGGGTAAAGACAGGAAATCCAGGAGCCTTCCTGCCTTTGCAACACAAGTAGCAGGGCAAAGCAGCTTGGAAGACAGTGAAAGAAAAAAAGGCTGTACAGGGAGGGCTCTCACAATCATACTTCGTTAGAAAGCCAGATCCACTTGCTTGAGGAATGAACACCTTGAGGCATTTTGATTAAAAAAAACCCCATTCACTTCTTATTTTAGGACACTGCTTAGAAGAGGATAGCTTGGATCTTCTGAGGAGATGCAGTTGGAAGAACAAGGAAGAGGAAGAGCAGTTGGGCTCTGTGACGTGCCACCTTCTGACAGAGCACCTAACACTACAGTTAATCCAAATACACCCAAACAGAAAGAAAAACAAACAAACAAACAAATAGATGTGTCACCATCACAAACTATAAGCACTGTGCTCTAGTGCTGAGCTTTATAACTAATACTGCTCTGCCAGCTTGTACCTCAGTTTTCACTTTACTGCCATATGTTGGAGCTATGGGAGGTTTGACTGATCTTTAAAAATGCTGTGCTGTTATTTGAGTCTGAGCTGACTGGTGCTGATCAGCCCAGAAGGAAGGACAGCCTGTAGCTCACTGAAAGCAAGGAAGAGCACAGCAGGAATGTGGAGCATTAGGTTTATGGAGAAAATCCAGCTTCACCCAAAAGCTCAGAAAAGGGATGCTATTCACCAGTGTTGGAAAGCCATAAATCTTTAACTGGAGTGGTCTGGCAAAGGGTAAATCACCAGCCACAAGCTTTTTCCAGAGAAAACATGCCATTTCCAGTGAATAATGCAAAGACTGCAGCCCTGCTCTGGGTAGGGGAGGTGTCCACTTTACCATCAATGTCCAGATAAAAACAATCTTGGAGTGTTCCTAGTCAGAAGAACACGGACAAGCATTTGTGTGTGTGCTACCTCTTTCTAGAGCTTAACAATAACAAACTTTGTGCCCATAAGCAAGAACCTCCACAGAAGTGGCTGGATTGTCACCAGTGCAGTGTTGCAGCTTCTCCTGTGGTTAATGGGAATTGCCAGCAGAGCACACTGTGACAGCCAGGCTGCTTCTGGACTAAAGACCAGATCTCCCACCACCCAGCACTGTAGCATGACCTATTCCCACCCTGGGGCACAGCCAAGAACTGCTGCTCACCAGCACCCCTGGTCCTCCCTCTCAGGCTCTGAAATACCTCCCTGGTGTTGTATGGAGGAGGGTGAGAAGTCCAAGAGGGTGAGGAAATCCCTTCTGGCTCCCTACCTGACATATATCCCCGCCTGTGGGGCTGGCTGCTGCTGCTCATTTTTGGCAGCTTACCTGCTCACTGATGACTTAACTGGATGATGTTTTTTAAGAGCACCCCGGGGATTTACAGCTCATGTTACATTTTAAGTCACAAAGAACTTAGGAGCCTGCATTTAGAGTAATGCAAGTGGCAAATCAATAAGGTAGGGGACCTGTGGAAAAATCAATAGCAGTCATGCAATGGGAAGCTATCTTAACCCCAACTCACAAGGAAAATGATGTTAGTTTGCACGGGTAACTTAATACTGGCATTTCTTACCATTTGAGTACCTGACAAATTTTTTCTTACCTGAAAGGAAGGACAATAAGAACCACTCTGTCTTGAAGGGTTTATGAGCTTTAAGAATGCCAGAGTGACCTTTTCCAATCCAACATCATCATTTATCCAACAGATCTTTTCAGATGTTTTGAACTCTCTGATTTCCAGAGGGCCTTGTTTCTTGTCTTAAAATTGTCAGAGCTGTCCTAAAACTAGACCCCTTCCATGTAATTGGTGTGTGTGATACCTGACAACACTCAGAGATGCAGGATATTCACTACTGATGATAAGGCTTTTCAGAGGGAGAAGAAACAACTAAGTTTCGAGTTCAAACATTCTGCCTTTCTCCAACTTGTGGAAAAATGGGGAAAAATTGTCCTAAGCAGGCAAACTTTTTCAGGAGTTTGTGCAGTGGCTGAGCACAGAGTGGTCTGGCTAATGAGAACAACCGATTATGCAGATTTAACACAAACACATTTTAGGATGGCTAGGATTGGATTCAGTCTGTCCCCATATACATACTGACAAAGCCCACAGCCTGCATCTGGGCCAAGGCTTTCACAGTCACTGGTTCCAGGATGTAAACTGTCATCTGCAGTCTTTGTTCTCAAATGTCCTCAAAAACCTTGCATTTTGCTGGTTTAAAACACATGCTCAGAGGACTTTGCTTTACTGAGTGTTGCAATTTGCCTCACAGACTTGACCTGTCTTGTTTATTTACCACTATGGCATATCTGCAACTTTTCCAGCAGCTGGCTTATTTATTTTTTCCTTTCAAATCCTTCATAACAATAATGAAGAGCTTGGGGGCAAGAACAAATCATTGCAGGACCTTGATAAAAACACCCTCCTGATTTATCAATTTGCTCACTTAATATGTGTAACATTTTAGGTAGTGACGTTTAAAAACTATTTTGTACCACCATTTTTGTTATCAAAACTATGCTAACTGGTGTCATTTATGTCACCATCTCTCTAGCTCAATGTGAACTATTTTGTGCCTCTGATTTCCCTGCAGTTGTCTCAGAACTGACATCGGGTTCACTGGCCTATAATTACTTGGGGAGGCTGGGAGAAGGGAGTCACCTCCTTCATCCTTCTAAAATAATGAAGCATTTGTCCAGTTCTAGGTGTCTGGAATTTCCCCAGTAACTTATGAGGTAAGGAGGTCCCCAAGAGATGTTGATATAAAGTAAAGACTGCTATAAGCAAGAGACAAAAATCTCACCCTTGAGGCTTGGAAACGCTGTTGTAACACTTGGATTCAACCAGATCAGGATGGAAATGGATAATATTTGTTCCTGTGGATTAGTAGCTTGTCCTGCATTTGATTCTGATGTATTCATCAGCCTTAAAAGTACACTCAATTTCTGCAATTTATGTCCATCTAGAATCTCCACTGTCAAATTACTGAGTGGTGCTGACTCCAGCAGCAGCATGATGTGGCTGGATTACCAAGCACTGCCTGCTTTCCACCTGCTACAGTAAATTTTCTGCATTCACACTGAACTGTACCCCAGCCTGGAAACAGCAGCACAACTGACCTAAATTGCAGGATTTTATGAGACCTCCTAAAGTAGGCAGTTTTACCTGGTTTTGAGTTTCATTAGGGAAGCTTTGCTCCAGATTCCACCATTTTTAAGGGTAACAGAGCATCACCATGCCTGCTAAAAATGGGAGGCAAGGATTCATCCTTCAGGAGAACATCACTGCCTGGAGACATCACTAGGAGACAGTGTTTGACAGCAGACATGTTCTTCTAGTTCTTCTGATTTTTTTCTCAACCTAATTTTAAAGACCTAGAAAGGCTTTTCCCTACTTGTCTCCTGTTTTGCACTTGTGTATTTTAAGGCTCTGCATACATGGAACCATTTTAATGGGACAGCAGAGTTGCACTGAAGTCCCAGAGTGCCTCTGACAGATGAAGAGATGGCAAAAAAAGTGAGTAGTAGCCAGAAGATACAGCCCTGAGGAACAGTATGCCCTCCAGTACATGCAGTTATGTCCAGTTGACATTTCTCCTACGTGCACTGGAGAGATATTTATGCTACTGCAAATTATGCCTGTCTTCGACATTAAAACATCTGAAATCAGATCCTAAACTCTGAGGAAAAAGGGTACTTAAACACTGATACAAAATTAAGAGAAATCCAGCAAGAGAGGCCTCTTTGTCTAATGATCTGCTTTAAGAGACCCCCTACAGACTTTCAGAAGACACATAGATTCAGCTACTTTCCCTCTTTCTTGTGGGGGGAACCCCCCCAAAAACAACAACAACAACAACAAAACCCAAAAAAACCTCAGCTAGGAGTGAGAGATCCCTTGTCTTTCTTTTTTTTTTTTGTTGTTAGGGTACCTTCTATCTGTTTGCTCAGGATATTATTTTCCTTTCATCAAGAAGTATGGTTTTCTCAGATACACTGTTTACATGGGCACAGGGTCAATCTCTGTGCATTTTCTTCCACCCCTACAAATGCAAAATTGTACAATCACAGAACAGCTTTCACCACAACTTTTACAGCTGATCCAGTATCAGCATTTCTCTTTCAAGAATAACTCCCACTCTCAACACCACAGAGGTGGTGGTCTTGATTCTTCATTAAACATCCAGAGGGCCAGATACCCTGCTGGAGTGTGTTAGGGTAGAGGATGCTGAGCTCAGAGAGAAAGAGCTCTTTTAGAACTCCTCCAAAGTTCCTTGCAGTTCTTGTGGAATCTGAAGGTTGGTTGCCCCAGATGAAGCTTCAAATGCACCTACAGAGACAGATTCCTAAGGCTGAGAGGCTTCATTTTCACATCTATTTCTTTAAACAAGGTCAAAGTCTTAAACTGATGCCTTTCCACAAGTCAGGAGCACTCCTGTTCAGTGATTATTCCATTGAAATATCGAATTGATCAAAAGGTGTGGTGAACAAGAGTATGTGAGATGTCCCTGTCATTTAGAGAGGGATGGAGAGTTCCAGCTGTAGGCTTCGTGCCTTAAGGTCTGCTATAGAGTTCCTTCTAATCCTTATATGGCATTTCAGGATATTTCATTGATGTTCCTCAAAATTTCAATAAAAAGATTGGACTGAACAGTGATGCAATAATTCAATCAGACCACTCTGGCTCTTGACATTTCTGCAAAGATTTCACTCAACACAAATTTGGGAGCACCAGGTATGACATGAGTGTAATCCATAGCCAGCCTCTCCCTCAAAAATGATAACACTGGAGTCCCAACTGCACTTTCCCTCAGGTACATTATTCAGACCAGGAGTAGGAACCAACTGTAATAACTGCCTGGTTCAGCTAATTTTACTTTTATCACATCTCACACCTTCTCTGACCTAACTGGGTGCAAGCAGTAAGCAAAAATATGCTGGCTCCCTGTTGCAGTATTAATTCTGCAAGCTGTACAGGCATTACTTCAAAAAGATGGAAACCTGCTAAAAAGAACATGTCTTCTCTCTCAGTTAATAACAAAGGGTGGAATTTAACGTTATCTTGACGCATTTGCTGCCAGAAAAGTATCTTCTAAAGTATAAAAAGCCACTGAAAATTGATGTGTTTCATTGACACCTTGTCTGTACATTGTCCATACAGACAAGGGCAAATGCACCAGTTTCTGTCCTTAGCCTGTGTCTTGGGCTGCAGCAAACAAGCACTGCAATTTATACCAGACACTGAAGAATATGAATATTTTCTTTACTACTCAGCTCCAGGAAAAGATAATTATTATAAGCAAAACCAGATGAAAATCTGAGAATATTTTATGATCCACTTTCATTTAAAAAAAGAAGAAAAAAAAAAAAGAAAAAAGTCTATTAGCCTCAGAACAATGGGGCCAAATTCACACTTGGGGTAACATCACTGACATCAGTAGAGCACTGCAATTAATTTGGCCCATGGGATCTACTTGAAAATATAACATACTGTCACAAGAATGACAGCCAAATTCTGAGAAGAAAATCTTTCTATACTGACTAATTTGGCCTTAAAAAGACATCCCAGCTGTACAAGCAGTAATCCACTGGGCTGGATCTTCAAGTGCAACTCTGCTTAATTCTGTACAATAAAGCTGAGTTATAAACACCTGAGAATTTGGCCAAGTGCCTTTTCCAGACCAAATGAGAGATCACAGTGTCAGTATTATTTGGCACCAGAATGGTGCTTACGTGACATTCAGAAAAACAAAGAGAAAGAGACTGGGGGGTAGAATTCAAGAACAACCAGGTAGCCAAAGATCTGAGTGAAATACTGATATCCCTTGCTAATCCCTTCTTATCCTATCTCCTCTCTCTCCCACCAAGCAGTCTCCTGAAGCACGTTAAGCTGCAGGGAGAATCAGAACAAAAAGCAGAAGGCTTTTTTGCTGTTTCTGTCGTCATTTATTTATTTTTAAACAGAAAACTCTTGTCCCTTGCAGTGATGACGTTTTAATGAATCCATCAATCACTGCAAACTCCAAACTAGAATCCTACATAAAAGAGACCTATTTGTAATACGTGACCTAAGCCCATACCTAATGAAATTAGTTCTCAGGGAGACAATGTAGGTCTTTCATTGCTGTCTCCATGGAATCGTAGATGATTAAGCTGGACAGGGCCTTCTGGGTCCTCAAATCCAATCCTGTACACCTAGCATCACTTTATCCTTGCCTTGTTCCCTGGAGTGTGTTATCTAATCCTTTGCTGACTGATTGTGACCCACCTTACAACTCCTCTTCCGTGGGCAAATCTTCATTGTGTGTTGCCTAAGCAAGGTCTTGATTGCCCCTGTAGGTCTTCAGTTCCCCTGCATCAAAGATTTTCAGGGGGTTTGGATCCATGCTATCTCCTCATCCCCTGATTATTTTAAGTCTTCCAACACTGTCTTTTGATTTTCTTGACTTCTTGCTCATTGGCAGCCCATGCTGCATCACACCTCTGCCACCACGTTGGGTTCCTCAGGACACATTCATAGTCAAATCTTTGACTATATTTTGCTGCTCCCATATGCAGTAAATCCCCCAACTTCACTAAACCCTGCCTCAGTTCTTTGCTTCTCTCCTCGTGGCTAACAAACCCATTACAATTTGCTTTCATTACTGTTTCTCTCAGGTTGGTGTTTCAGAGCTCTCACTTAATGCTTTCTTACCACAGCATTGCTTTTCTTTGCCACTCATCCTGTACCTACAGCACCTGAGATTACTTCTTATCCCAGATGGAGAGGATTACTTAACTCCTGGGCTCAAGAGCATCCTCCCTGCCAACTCCTCTTCCTCAAGTTCCACCCCCAGTGACACCACTAAGATGCAAATCCCCAAGACAATCTTCAAAATAAAATCATACTTAGGGAAGACCCTGACTTCACATTCAAAGCTCTCCACTCACTGCTGACTATTGTTTTGGCTGCTGGTAATTTAAACTTATGCAGATGATATAAACATATTCAGTGTGCTACATCCATGGACAAATTCATGGGACAAATATTGCTGCTGGCTTCAGAAGTATCAGAGAAAGCAGTTGCTGCTCCCTCGTGGTCATCAGCATCATCCCTGTTCTGAAAGTTACCATCCCCTAAACTCTGCAGTAATTTACAATCTTTTATCTTCCATCTGTCTACCAAGATGCTTTTTTCTATAGTCTTGTTGAAGTCAAAGCAAAACAGGGTAATAGAGGTTATTACTGAAATGTCTTTAATCTAGCCATGTCAGCAGCCTCATGGGATGGCTTGACAAGACAGATCAGGACACGGTTACAAACAGCAGTTTCTAAAGCAACTGGGTAGTCCTGAACTCAATGATTCCTCTCTGTCTTTTCCCACTTCCTTTTTTACCACTTAGCAAAGTGTTTTCACTGACTACATGTCCTGTCAGTACTGTCTGGCATGACTGTGAAGCAGTTTTAAAACTTAGGTGGCCCCTTGATTTTTGAAGAACAGATAGAGACCAGAACACTTATGTTGTATACAATACAGAAATCAAAGCTTAGATGCTATCACACAGCTGACCTCCTTCTGTGCTCACCATGGATGGCATCACACAGCAAATCTGCAATTATAAAGTGAATGGCAATTCCAAAACCTTTAGAAAAAAATTATCTTCATGTACTGGGACCAGCACAGAATGCTTTGTTGTCAGCATGCCTTTCTTCTTTTGGGGTCCATTGTCCCTTGCTATAATCACTACCAAGATATTTCTTTCCCCATCTGTTAAAACCCAGCATGAAAATCAGACAGGGCTCTTGAACCCTTTTCTCACTATTTTACATGTGAAAGCTGGCTTTCCTCACTGTAAATTCTAGTCCTGGAAGACAAGGATCACAAAGGGCCAAACGGAGACCGCCCTCAGAGAAGGATCTGCTTTAGCTGCCTGTCTCTCAGCAGCTTCCTTCACAGAGCTAGTGCTGAGGAGATATATCACTTTTATTACCTTATCATTCTCCACTGGGACTGCAAGAGTTCTGTGGAAAAAAAATCCAGAGCATTTGTAACTTAAAGCATTGTCCTCTCTCTGTTGGGGTTGTTCTTGACCTGTTTCCACAATATCACTTGTCCTGAATGGAAGACAATCCTTATTTCCATCTGCTTTTCTTATTTCTTTGCTCCTGGTTTACATCTAGTATTCCTATTTATGGAAGAACAGGGAATCTCTCTGCTTTTTGGCTCTACATTGTGCCTCCCTTGTTCTAAACCATCAAGGAACCTGTCTGCTGTCATGGACACCCCTGTCATACTGGTGTGGTGGGATCTCTTCTCCTTCTTGCCTGAAAATCAGTCTGCCTTTTATTTCCCCCTTCTTTCCCCCCCGTGGAGTCTCAATCCTGCCTGTCTCCACTGTCTTGTCATGTTGTCTTTGGGGGGTAGTTTCCCTTCCTTTCTTCTTTGCCTCTGAATTGTCTTTCATCTGCTGTTGAATAAATTTGTTGCTCAAGCTTCATCTCTCCTGCACTAGCTAATTTCATCCTCTCTCTTGCCCTTGGATAGGGTTGTCCCTTGGATATCCCTTTCCACCTTTTTCTTCTCAAGACCAGCTTCTTATTCAAGCACTGTGCTTTAGCATTGCTTTTGCTGTCTCCTCAGGATCACATCTTTGAATTCCTCCCTGAATTTCAAGTTACCTCCACCTTCCTCTTTAGTGCTTGTATCATTTCCTCCATGACTATAGTCAGATTATGTTTCATACCTGTGTATGAAACACCATTTTGTGCCACACTGCACTGATGTGCAGTGGGAAATTCTGCAATCATCCATCTTCTTTGGAACCTTTTCCTCTTTTGTTCCTTTCAAATTATTCTTCAGAAGAGCCTAACAGAGTTAGGTACCAAAATTTCACCAATCCTTGCTAGGTGCATTGGTTTATAACACATGTTAGAGAAATGGGAGACTATCACAAGTTGTTAAGCAATAAAAATCCCTGCAACATAATCTGTTGTGGTTGGACATTTTATTGAAATCCTGGATAGTCATTTGCAAAAAAGCTGACATGCAGGGTTTGGATTTAATCTTCACATTTCCACTCAAACTGTGGCATTGTTTGAACACAACAGCTTTGGGATCCTGGCAAAAGAGTAAAACTGTCCGAGCTGTTCCACTCTGGTTTGAATTATCTTCTTTTTATTTATTTATTTCTAGCTTTGAAGTCTGTGTACTTTAAAAATCAATGAACATCATATTAACAAGCAGACACTAATTACATTTTAACAAACTGGAAAGGCTTGGCTACAAATCTTTGAAAAGATAGATTCACATTTTAAAAAGCTTTCTAATCCAACTGGCATCATTGTAGTAAGACACTGACAAAGCCTGCACAGAATGGAAACGTTAAAGGAATCTGTTTTCCAGAATTTTTTTTCTATGATTTATAATTAGTCTTCATCATTGTACTGTCTCACACACTAAGTCTGGTAAACAGAATAGTCATGACTTTTACAGGATTAATGGAGACATTCTGAGATATAGAAATTAAAAGACCACTCAGATAATAACAACACTTCACTCTTTTGTAGCTCTTCTCATCAGTTCAACTTATTGTTTTACAAACAAATCAGAATCACTATCAGAGTGCTACAGAGGGATAAAAATGAGGCAAGAAATGCTAATGTATGTCATCTGTAATTACTTAGCAGAACAGAGGCAGATCAGAACTGGGTCTCTTGTATCCAGTTCAGAGCTCTAATTCACAGGTTACAGTGGTTCACTGAGCAGTTTTTAAAGCATGGGTATTAGAGTGTGCAGTGGGAGTCAGAGAGTTTGTATTAGGATGATCTGCACACCAGGAAATGCTAAAAGTGTGAATAGACGGTCCTGGAACTATAAAAAAATATCATGCCTCTTCTGACCACTCTGTCTGAGAGTAGCTGTGTCCTTGGTGTGAGGGTTGTTAGAAAAGCAGCTCCCACATGAAAGTAGGATCCCCAGCAATGCACGAAACAGTTTCTGTACAGAGCAGAGAGCCAAGACATCACGAGGTTTGTGTGGTAACAACAAGGGGAGAGTAGGACACAAGGAGGATGCTTGTGTCAGAGCAGGCTCCAGGAAACACACAGGAGAAACTATGCTTTTGAAATGTCCCCACCAATTTCACCACTTCTGTGCTATTCCAGAACAGCTGCTTGAGAGGTAAACAGATGAGGAACCCACTTCAGACAAGAAGTGATCTGCAGCACAGCAAAGCCCCTGTGCCAAGAAACACTTACTCACTGCTGTGCCATGGATCATGTGAGGTCATATCAGACCCCAACAGGCTCAGCTGTCCTCTTCATGCTGTGCTCTGAAGAGAGAGATCTGTCTCTGGCAAGACAGACCTGCTGCTTGCAGTGCTGGGAGGGGAAATACAGATACCAAAGACAAGAGCAACAAACTTGATGGCACTTCATACTTCATGGAATGAGACATCAGTTCTGAGCTCCAGGAACTGGAAGATACATAATATGTTGGCCCACTCACAGGATACCAGAGTCAGTTCATGCTCACAGCAAATTCTTTGAGACAATTTCAGTGGAAGTGAGAGGAAAGGACCATTGCTCCATGACACACACATCAACATTTCTCTGTCTGCTACTACAGGTACTTGACTTACTTGTGAGAACTGATTTTCTAGACTTCCTACAGTGTCCTGCTTTCATGGCCACATCTTCTGGTTGAGCTGAAGTGCCAGAAACTCATCTGCTGGAGTGACCTACGGCCCATGTCCTTCTGTATCTGCAAAGAAGAGGACAGCCTGTCATGCCTGTCCTGGAGCCACATCAGGTACACCTGGCAGAGAAGCACAGGCAGTTGTCACCATACCACAACCACTCCCAGAGGTGGCATCCCAGCAGTGATGCCCAATGAGAGCATCCCAACCATCAGTGATGCTGTACACGCTTGTCACTAGAATGATCTCTGAACAATTTTCAGCATGAGCACAGCTCGTTATAGATGGTGGCTCAAGCATCACTGTAACCTTGGCTACCCCTGCAGCAAAAGCTGTGGAACTTGAGTATATTGATAACAATTAAAACATCTGGAAGTGACTCTCCAAAAAGGTTCTATGAATAGAGTACCAAGTATCAGGGTCATCTGCCATGGCACCTCATCTACCCTTGCTTCTCTTCGTAAAAAAGCAGGAGTAACACATGAAGTGCAATAGCTCTCTTTGCCTACCTTGAAATCACTATTTTGATGTTAAAGACCACATTTTCCACTTTTCCACCCACCTGGTTAAAAAGATTTGACAACTCCTGTAATGCTTGCACCAAAAAATTCTTTCCACACAACTGGATCTAATCTAAGTCTCTGAGTCCACTATGTCTCTCCATCTCCTGTGCCTCTACATTACCCTTTTAACATGATTAGCACATGATAAAAATGGATTTATCAGTGCTCTCTTATGTCACTTGTCAGTGACATGCTATGTATGTGGAAAGAAACACACTCCCCTCTTCAGTAAGTACTGAGCAACCACCCTGATTCAGACCCCAGACTCCTGTTCTGATGGTGCTTAATAGTTTATTTTTGTGTGGTCATACGGGTGGTGGTTTTGGGACCATCTTGACAGGTCTGAAGCTTTGCCTCCCAAATGGATAAAGTGAGTCCTCGTTATCTTGTGACTGATCCGCAGTGAGCACAAACAACACTGGATGTGTGAGTAAATGAGGGAAACACCTAGATACTGTTTTTCAAGGCATCTGGAGGCTCAAATGTTCAGCTGCCAATACCCGCAAGACATCTGCCATTTCTCAGCTGGTGGTGTGGTTTCTTTAAAATTTAGTCCTGATTTGTGTTTTAATTTGAAGAACAATTAAACTTTATGCACAAATAAAAGGCAGATCATATACTGGAGAATCTCTATTGGATTTCTAAGCAGGCTAGAAAGTACATAAACACCTTTAGCACAGACTGCTTTTCTTACATCACTACTTTATTCCCTGTCAGGACATAGAAAAACGTGATACACCTTCAACCAAACACACTTTGAAAAATAAAATAAAATTAAAAAAAAAATCTGAAATCCTACCTTAAATAAATCCACTCCATATCTTGGTCCCCTGTGAAGAGCAGCGGCTGTGAAACAGTCCAGAGACAAGAGTGTTCAAACCCCTCTGAAATAAATGCAGGCAGCTCACCTCACGCTGACAGGTTCCTCTCACGGTTGTACTGGCCTTAAAATAACAGTATTGACTTCAAAGCAAGACTTAACCTGGTCTACACTTGCACAAATGACAGAACAAGCCCATTCTTGGCTCAACAGCTCAGGCAGTTCAGATTCGGTTCAGCGCAGAAATTTCGCACCTTCAGGAGGAAATTTTTATTTGAAAAGGAAAGATTAAAGTCTGCAGGAGCTGATGAGGATACCAGGAAAAGCAGGCAGTGAGGCAATGCCAAAAAGCCAACTGTTGCACTTCAGGTCCTCTGCAGCTGCCAGTCTGCTTTCCCTGAAACATCAGAACAGAGAGAACAATACAAAGACACAGTAGCAGTGGAGGGGGGAACCACCTTGACAAGTTTGATAAGCTCAGGAAATTGAGATTTTCTAAAAGATGAGGTGGGATAATGGTACAGGAAAGGGCAAACAATTCAGATACTCTGTCAAACAGAAACTCTTGAGTCCTCCCATATCATAAAGGTCAATCAAGATTTTATGTAAGATAACGAGATGCAGCTTGACAATAAGAAGTTAGTGTAGTTATACCTGTGTTTCCATTGGATTAAAACATGACAACTTGGCCTTTTTTATTTATTGAAGGCAATTCTTCTTCAAAACCTTCTAAAGCAATTACAGGGAGCTGTATTTCCCAAGAATGTGCATGCCTGAAGATGGAGCACATTCTAGGAAATATGTTTTCCTTATGCTAGAAGTGTTAATTGCCTAATAGATACTCTATCAGTCTTTCTCTTAAACTAGCTAGAATAGAGTTTCCAAATGCTGGTCAACTCTAAATCTACTAAAAGTGATGTAAACCAGGAAAAAGTCCATGCTGGTGAAAAAACAAGCAACAGACCATAACTGAGCCTCATGGGGAAAATCTAAAAGACTGAAGTTCCCACGAGTTTTATTACTGCACCAGTGGAACAGGGATTTCTCCCTAACTGTTCCCCAGCCCAGGGATAGTCAGTCTGTACTTTCTCTAATGTGTAAGGGATGGAAGAAATCAGAAGAGGGCACATAATAAATCAACTGACAGTCTCTGAAAAATAGCTGTCCTGTCTCCTTAATATGAGTGAGAGTAATGTTCTGAGGGCAGGAAGAATTCAGCTTTAGGCCGAAAACATTCCCCTATAGGGGTACAAAAAGTGATCACTCTGTAGTTTAATCAATCTCAGGCCTCTCTTTGAGGGGAAAAAGTGTGTTGCCTGCAACAGCACGTGTAATAATGTTTGCTGAAATATAAACTATGGCCCTATACCACAAGATGGCAGGTCAGAAGTCAACTGAGGATCTGGCCACAGATGTTCAGTAATAGAGATCAAAAAGCAATAGATCAAGTTCAGTACTTCTCCTTTAGGAGCAGGTTGCAGAAATTTCGCATCCCATCTCCTTCACAGTTTAAGTGCACTCACTCTGCATGTAACAAAGCTGTACATCACAAATTGCCGGGTTACTCAAAGTTCATGTTTCCTAACTTCTCCTCGTCCTGTGCTTGAGTATTTAATTATTTATACAGTGAGTTTGCTCTTATCCACAAACACAGCTCCCCTGAACCTCTGCAGTGTTTTTCAAGTCCGTCTACCAAAGTGAAGAATCATATGACACACCATTTAGTCCTCCCCCAGCCCTTGATATATGTTTCCTAAAGCCGACACTTGATATTATGGAATGTGTTGTAATCAATTCTTAAAGTTATAGCACCACTGGATTTTTATTAACTTGCACAACAACAACAACAAAAATCCAACAAAAAATGGGCCCTCATAATCAGTCAGCCTGGTTATATCCTGAAAGCTGCTTTAACAAGCAGGGAGTAATATAGTGTAATTGGTACTCCACAATTTAATTGTTCTGTTCTTAAATCTAATATTGCAGCTGTGGGTTAAGTTTACACCACAGCTTTCAAGAGAACATGAAAGTGTGGTACATCTGTGCAACAGAAAGCTAAACATCTCTCATCTGATGTGTTTACAATGACATTTGATAGCGTGGAATTGTTTGGAGTTCATTCTTAAAGCTGCAGAACTGCTTTTCAATGCTGCAAAGAAAAAAAGGGAAAAGCCTCCAATCTCCTTCCAGCAACTCAGCCCACACAAGCCTGAGGATAATGCTGCTGTGGCCTTGCAGGGAAACTGTTGGCTTTAACAACTCCTTCAGGTGGCTTTGAGCATTGTCACTCAGGCAGGGGACAAGGGGACAAGCACATCTTCCCCCTCAGATGATACAACAATTATTTGAAAAACAAACGACTCAGAATAACTGGACAAATAAAACAACCCCTGACATGCATAAAACAGACAAGAATATTTCAAGAAATGTTATTACACGGATGACTTAAGCACACATAGAAATGATGGAGTTTTCTGTTTAACAGGTGGCAGAACTGCTCATGGTATTGAACTTCACATTCTGTATAACTAACAGCTTCAGCATTATGTACTTGTTAGTGAATTTATTAGGCACATAAGTAGTTCAAGAAACTTAGGAATGGGCCCATAAATGTCATCTGCAGTTTGTGAACTGCAAGTATCTGACTGTTTTGATCAAGGTTTTTACGGGAAAGTTAAATGGTTATTAAAATTATTTACTACTGCTCCACGAAAAGGGAGCAAGCCCTGCCGAAGAACTTACATTGGGAGAAGATGGGATAGGTTGTAGGTCAAATGTGTTGGCACAAAAGCATTTCTGTTCATGTCTAAGCCCAAACTTCTGTACAATTCAAAGCTTAGAGTGCATTTCAGCAGCTGAGAAAAGGTCTGTGGATGGGTGGAGGCATTCTCCCTTTCCCATGATCTGCCATCAGAAACACATGATCTGATCAGGTTACTTCTCTTGTTCTCAGCATTAATCTTTTTCTAACATTTTCTGTCCTTGGAGAAATGCATGATAGTGCAACTTAGTAAAAGAGATCACTTTCTGCTCATTCCTCTGTAGCAGTCCACACCGAGGTCTTGATTTATGCTCTTTAACAGATAAAAGTCAGTCTCACTGATGAAGCTCAGCTATATTACACTGGAATCTATTAATTTTTTTTTAAACTTTATTATTTCAGTCACAATTAAGACTATCTGGAGCCTCTTCATAAAAAGGGGCCATACCAAAAGCTGTACGCTAGCAAGTCGAAAAATGGATGCATTCATCCTGCATCAAAAATACCGTAAGAAGGACAGATCTCCTGGGGAGGCAAATCTGTATCAATATTTCAGTCTCTTGAATACAGAAAATTGATACAACAAGATGCAACACCCGAACTTCCCCTCCTTTCAATTAACTGAGAAATAAAAATTGTCCTTAGAAGGGAAGAAATGCGTTCGTGCTTTCCAGTTTTCGGGTTTTCCGCCCTTTCATAGCGTCATAATGTTCTCTTCAGAGGTGGAAAACTTAATCTTCAAGTTCAAGCCTAGTTTCTTCATACAGTTCAGGATGAGATGACTTGGAATACCGGGAATATTTCAGTTGTAGATAATCACCCAATTCATCCAGAGCATTCAAAACCTGTAAGACCATTTTACTTTGTCAATTCTCTTGGAAAAGAAATGAAGTTCTAGTAACCTCTATTTTACAGCAGAACAAGATTATAAAAAACATCAATTAAAGAAAGTTTAAAGGACAAATGGGTGATTTTTGCATTCATCCCACTGTAGTGAACATCAATGCAGTCACAGATGTACAACAGCATCTTTGAGAACAGAATTTACTCCTTCAGTAGGTTATGGTTTGTTAGTAAGTACATTAATTGAACACAGATGAAAAAAATTACTTTTTCTAAAAACACAGAGATATAACAACCCAGACAACAAGTTATCTTTGCTTGTGTAAAATAAATGTGTAAGGCTATGCTTCAATATTTGCTTATAGTTCCCAAGGACTGGAGTTGCCACTGCAATTTCTCAGCTAGGACTCAGCCCACAGTGCTGATCAGAGTCAACATAAATAGCCTGAATAGTTTAAGATGATTTTAGTGCATTCCATTATCTTAGACTAATATCACAGGCACAATTAATATTATTATTAAGTAATACTGTAATGCAATTTGCTGAGCTGTCCCCCCAGCTCTCAGTAGATTCAAAAAATAGATAAGGAACTTTGTACCACAGAGAGGCAGCTCAGTGTTTTGCAGCATCTAACCCACATTCAAGATCAGTCAACTTTTTGGCATCAAGAAAGAAAACAGCAATTTTGATTTTGAGCCTGTTTCTGTTAAGCCACTAAAACGAGCTCATGAACAAAAAAGAAGTAATTTAGTAATGGTTTATGCAGAGAGATAGCTTCCAGGTCATTAAGGAAGTTATTTTTGGGAGCTTGCCCTTTCATGGATCTTTCCTCTTTAGTTCCAGGCTGAGATTCAAAACAAATTTTGCCAAAGGGAAATGTTTTCATTGTGCTTGTTACCTGTTGTTACCCTGGGTTTAGGCATGTTCACAAAGCATTTGTCTTAAAAGCTTTCCATCTGCAAGTAATTCAGCTCAGGGCATTTCCGTGGACTGTAAGGACATTTAGAGAATGCCACGAGTACTGCAGCAGAAACACAGCATGTTCAGTGACAACTGTGGAGCATTTCAGACCTCCAGTGGTACCAGGAAGCAGCGATGTCCAGGTAATGAACATGAAATGATGGCCCAAAAATGTACTGGGCTTGACATTTGGGAGCGAGGGGAGAGGAAGAAAATCAAAGCAGTGACCTCAAGAGATTAATCTCCAGATCAAGGTCATCACCTATTAGTAGTTACTTAAGCCAAAATCCACACAGCACAACACCCAAAGCTGACAGTGACCAACACAAAAGCTATGCCCTGTCCTATGAAATACTGTCTTTATGGTATTGTACCTTGCTAATAACTACTGCACCTTTAAAAGCAGAAGGAATTTTATGCTGCACACATGCAAGGCAGATTTTTTGATGTTGTTTGAGAGCAATCTACACTGATGTGGGAGCTGGTCAGCAGGGCAGGGCTCCAGCCTCAAGATCCATGTGAATCTCAGGATGCAAACGCAGAGCCAGGAACTCTCTGCAGGCACAGGTGCTTGTCTGCATGAAGAAGTGGCATTTTTAACTCAAATGCCTTCCACCTTCACAGATTTTTTGCTTTGACCATCACACTTGTACAAAGAGAGGAAAAAGAAAGCCTGAAATTTGCCGTTAAGCCTCGGCTTATTCTGAGAATGAAAAACGTATCCAAGCCAGGCCAGAAACACCTTCGGCAAGAAAGGGAGATGGAAAATCTCAAAGAGTTTATTTTAAACACATTTCTGACTGTGTTGGAACGGAGGTTTTTACGATGGAAGTCTCAACATACTCCTAACGGTATTGCTGATATCAGAGAAAGATACAGAACTGAGACAGGCCAGACAGCATCAATTAAACTTAATCAGGTTCAAACAGTTCCAAATACTGTTTGCAATTTCCACCTGTACCCCCAGGGCTGTCCCATATACTTTCTGCAATTCAAGAAACACGTGAAGATAACGGCTATGGAAAACTTGATTTTCAATTATTTCCATATCGTTCCGGGTTTCCTACTCTGATAGTTCTGACCTAGCATTTAACTTTTGTCTTGCTGTGCTCTTCATGTAGGTCTTTATTAGTGATGACAGATTTGGTCACTAGTAGAAATAGAAGAACATAACAAGTTAACTGTCCCATAATTTATTTTAAAAAAGTAAAATATATGTAAGGCTCCAATGCCTTTAAAGATCAAGTGACAAGGCCAGAAAAACAAATGTAAAAATGAATTATTGAGTTTCAGAGTAACAGAGGCACAGCTTCTCCCAACCTCCTTTGCATCTGAAGTTAATTTTGGCAGGACATCTGCTGTGCTTACCGTGTCTAACATCTCCCGTGTATGTGCAGCTGACACACAAAACCGAGCCCTGGATTCTGTGATAGGAGTAGCTGGAAACCCAACCACGACCACCCCGATATTTCTTTCTAACATGCGTCTTGCAAAAGCCCTAAGGAGAGAAGAAGAAAAAAAACCATAAAAGTAAATTATCTCCAATAACTGACACAGAGAGAAAACATCCATGTATAATGATGTTGTATATAATATAGGTATAATATATATAATAGGTAAAATCCTGTCTTCAAGTGAAGCAGATGGTAATATCCCATTGATTTCCTTAAGAGCCAGAATTTTACCAGTAGGACTGAGAACCTTTGCTGCTTAGCAGCTCATGAAGCACAGTGGGTGTCAAATACTAGAAGTGTGATGGCAGAGAGGGCACTGCAGGATAGACACACTATTCATTTATGTCACTGGAAGGCTTTGAGTGCATATCAAAATGTGGGCATTCACAGCCCCTAAGCATGGAAGAGGCTGGGCTTCTGGAAGGCATGAGAGGTTGGTTCCTGCACATCAACAGGCATAAAACAATCTGTGTCATGGTTTATCTGCTCTTACAATTACTCTGCCAGTTAAGAAGCTTTTTTTGTGGTGTGTATGAGACCTGGAGCACACAGTCATGCTAAGTCCTTGCAAATACTACCCACAGCTCAACCCTTACATTATGCTACCACTGACTCCTGGTCTGGGTGTCCAAGTCAGTGCACAAGTGCTGCTTGAGAGGAACTGAGTGGTAAAACACGCAAAGACCATTCAAAGATCAGATGGGGGAAAAGAACATCCATCTGAACCAATTCATACATCAAAGGCAATGTGTCTCCTTTAATGATTACAAATAAAAAAAAATATAAAAGAAATCCAAATTAAAAATGTTACCAAATGTATTATTCCAGACCACGTTAAAAAAGGATAAGAGAAAAATCTTAAAATTCTGAACACTGGAACAACTCAAAATTAAGTCTAGGGCCAAACTTAAAAGAGAACAGAACTAAATGATGAATTGAACAGTGCATGTTTTCTCAGGAAGTATCTACCACACAGAGCTACATTTTCCAAAGTGTACACCAAATAACCTATGAGCCTGAATAATGTTGGTTTTGCCAACAGGTTTTTTTCAGTACTTACCCTATTTTACCAGGCATATAAAGGAGCAAGGGGACAACAGGCGAATCATCATTGCCATAAATAATGAAGCCCATTTCATGCAGTTTTCGTCTGAAGTACCTTGTGTTTTTCTCCAGCTGGCGCACTCTTTGGAGCCCTGAAATGAGCCAGTCAGGAGAACAGTCAGTGCAAAGATCATAACTGGAATCTACGAATAAGGCAAAAAACAGGGCTGTGGGTAATAGTGTGGCTGAAAGGTACATGTTGCTATTTGACTGAAAAGAAAAACATGGAATGAGCTAGATGAAACTACATTGATTATTTTGGCATTGTGGGATGGACGACTGATACTCCTGTACTTGTGAGGTAAACCAGTCCCTACAGAGAAGTAGTCATATGTCTCTGTGGACACAGGACATGTAAGTAGAATATGTTCTTTCTCAATGGACTATAAGGTGAATAAGCAATGTCTACAGAAGCCAGTATCTTTTCTCATTAACAATATTCCGCAGGGGTCCTCTTATATCTTAGCTAATTCGGCATGTTTGTTTGGTTGGTTGGTTTTTTATTCTGTGACTGTAATAAAGCTTAAAGCATAAAATACTGGATTTTGGCTCAGCTCATGCTGATGCTTTTGTTGCAATTTTTTCTGGACAGAGGAAAAGCACATGATTAACTTTGTTATTATACAAGACCTGATCTTCTGCACGTTACCAACATGCAGTGTAAGCCCAGTTACTCTAATATGCATTTACATATGCAATCCCTTACTGAGCTCTGCTCAGTTTCTCTGTCCTCTTCTCTTGGTACTATTATCTTGATACCATCATATGACAACAGATTTTAGTCATTCAAGACTTTAAGACACAGGATTTGTTCTCTGCATGGTCCCCGGCCTCATTCAGTCATGGATCCATGGATGTGACCCCCAGCAAAACTAACAGGAGAGTTGAAAACAATTATTTTTAATGAAGGAAAAAGATAAGAAAGAGCAGAGAAAAAAAACGTGCTTGAAAAGACATCTCAGCCTTTTCTTTTGCAGTGCCACTAAGGAGGCGGTTTCTGACAAATGCAATTGCTGTGCAGCAGCTTGTGTCTGCCCAGCACAGGTGGCAGGAATGTGTGGTCAGATTGGGATTTAGCAGGACACAGTTACAGTTTTAGCTTTCATATTCCTGCCGTTCATCAGCCCATACTTTCAATATCACCTATACTGTGTCACTAGACATGAGCACTGAAACCTTCAGTACAACTCATTTCCTCTCTTCCCTTTGCTCTTAAGACGCCTTTGCACAGATGAATTACATTTTCACTCTCCATTTACTTTTTCATTTTACTTTACTTTTCGTTTGCTTCATTCTTCATTTACTACCTACTGCTGTCACCCTTCTCTGACTGGATGCCTGTTTCCTAATTTCCCATCTTGCTTTGTGTAACCACAGTGGCCAGTTAGGCATTTGTAGCTGCTACATGCCACTTTTGGTAGATTTGTCCTCAGACCACATTCTGCCCCTGCCTGGCTTTTCTTCCTTTTCCTTCTTGGCTGAGGTGGGGGGATCACCACAGCTACATAAACCTCCATTAATCATTTCTTGTGTAGGTTTGAAGAAGATCTACTGCTTCATCTGTTCTGTATCCTCCCAAGTCAAGGTTCTGTCAATGTTCTGGCTGGGAAATTTATAGGGAAACTGGGACCTGCTTCACAGTGATCGGTGTTTTGCTTGAGCAAATTAAAAGATCTCATAAAACCAGTGCATTTGTAACTTTATGCACAAAACTGCCCATGCAGACAACCTGTTAGTTACAGTCTCAGTCATTCAGTTTAAAGCATGCAGTGGAAGAGATCTGCTGGGTTAGAAAAGGCCACAAATAGTTTAACCATCTCTCTAATGCTGCTAAAACAAAAACAGCTGTGTCAGAGCAAGGAAAACAAATGAAACACAAAAGCATCCTACTACAAAGCTTTCCAGTCACTAATAAAAACAATAGTCTGTGGTATTTCCAAAAATATTTTTGGTGTAGTAGATCTCAAGAAACAGGAGGAAATATTGAGGAGGAGGAGGGGAAGGGAGATGATGGCAAGGAAAGGGAGTTAGAGAACTGCAGGATAATGTGGCTGAAGTCTAAAGAGAGACTTTTCCCCTTGTTAGAATTTGTAAAGATATTATTAGCACCTCCTCAACGCCCAAATTACAAGGAGGAGAGTGAGGGAGTGACCTGAACTGGGGGCTCAAAACCACTGCTGTTCCTTGCTATCTTCGCAGCCCCTGAGCTAGTTTCCAACCTCCCAGTTGGAGAGCATTTGAAACTACTAGATTTTCAATTAGGGAAAGTTTTCACAAATGCAGATGTTCTTGGCGAGTGCAGTTCAGGACTTGCTGCCTTCTCCTTTCTATTCAGCTGTTTACCACAAAGCTGGAAACACAGTGTCAGCCACGCAAGATTCCGGGCTGTTCCCTATTTATCAAACCATATGTGCAGGGCACTGAGCTGATCAGTTTGTCTCTACTTATTTTCAGTATCAGAAATTTAGATTCCAAAGAAGGGGAATATGGCAAAGGAAACATTAGAGCTGAAAGAGGAGGCTTAGGCAATCTCCCCAAAGTCAAACACCTCTTCCTTTTCCAATCTTTCCTGCCTGATTCTATATCCTCAACCTGTTTGTGGTGGGAGGGATCCCCTTCGAGGCTCCCTGTGGAGCTTGTTTCAAGCCAGCCAGTGTTGATGCAAAAGAGCCACTTGAATTTTTTAGCAACATCCCAGAACGCTAATTTTATTTGCAGGGATGCATTAAAGAGCCAAATAAAAGATCAGAGCGCTCACATATATCTGGAGGGGGAAAAAGCACATTAGGAGACGATTGCTACACACATTGTATTCGTGGGTGGGTGGCTGGGAGGAACCTGTTTCTTTACCAAGTGTCAACACTTTCCTTTCTCATGTTCAGTTTTGTGGTCAAAGACCACAGACACACATCATACACACAGCCATCTTATACACTGTCCTGATAAGAGCAATAAAACCCCTAAACTTCATAGCTGTATTTCAGCTCTTTTTCATCCCTTTATGGGACCTTCCAATGTCAGATAAGGAGGCAGATGTGAGCAAAATGTTTTTATTTTTTTTTTTATTGGCCCAATTTTCCCCCTACACTGCAGATTAAGAATGGTGAATTCAGTGTAGAATCAGATCTTAATCCAAATTCACTGTGGTATGTTTAACCAAAGACACTGCTTTTAAAAAGTATTTTCTTTGATTCCTAAGGCTGTGATCTTGCATACTTTATTATTTACTGAGGGAGAATCTACAGAGCAGACCCTTGAGCTAAAAGGATATGCTGCAACTATGTGAGTGTAAGAATTTACCTGTATGGCACAAATCAGAGGATCAGGTGCCTAGACAGTAAATGTATGTGTTAAAAAATTCTTAGTTTGCAAAATCCTCGAGGATTTACAGTCTATGCAAAGAGCTTATAGCACAGCATGCAGAATATCCAGAAAGTTATATTTCATAAAATATGTGAACCACAACACAGCATATGTTTGGAGAAAACAGCCTGGACAGGGAAAACCAACCCTTCACTAGTTCACACTAAGCCCACTGGTGCTCCAGAGTTTTAAGCTAAGACAGAGAACGACCTTATTAAAGCCTCTACATATTCTTAGCTGAATTAAGAAGGGACAGAAAGAGAGAAGAATGAATGATAAACGATTCTCAAATTTCCCAAGTTATCTTTACACTGCTTGGAACATACACAGCCAGCTTATTGGGATTGTTTTGAAGTACAGGATTAATTGCCTGGATGGTACAAGAAAACCAGAATTTACTGCATCAGCAGTCCACCTACTACTGGAAAATTTCAAGTTTACGTTTGTTGCGCCACTTTAAAAATATTTAGTTTGCTGTGAAGTCCTAAGGTGTTGGCAATTCTGGGAAAAATGCTGATTATATTTTTATTTGACACGCATCATTGCATACCGCTGGCTTTCCCTCATTAATTTCTGCAGGCTTTTAGAAAGCTTTCTAGCTCAAAATTAATATGGTTTGGCTGAAGGAAAAATACAAAGAGAGGGCAAGAGAGACAGAAATAATAAAAGATAGTGGCTTGCTCATAATTTCTTTGAAGCAACAACCTTTTTAAGAGAGCCACTTTGAGTAACAGGCTCAGTAGAAGTTTTGTCACACACTCTCAGGGAGGAGCTGCTCTGGCATCTGACAGCAGGAAGGTATCCTGACTACTCATCTTGGGATGGCTTTACCTGGCACAGCTCCAGCACTTCAACAGAGCTCTGCTGTTTATGCCAGCTGAGGACCTTATCCTGGCAGCGAAAGAGGCAGTAAAACTATCAGCTCTCTGAAACAAAAAAGTTTGTTTTCCTCCTCCAGAGATGTCTGCTTTTCCCTCCTGCAAGATGTTAATAAAGCAGAGAAACTGGCTGTGTTCAATTCCTGCACAAACATTCTACCTTTGAACTCTTCCTGTAGGCTTCTACCCTTGGAAATTCTGACTCAGTATATTGAAAACAGCAATAAGCAACCTGTAGCCTTTCATATCAAGATCTCAGGTGTATTTTAATTGAAGGAGAGTTATTTTTCCTGAACCCATTCCAGGAAAGATAATCCCACCCTGTAGTGGTTTTTGGCACGCGGTGGACTCTGCAAGACCCAAATGCACCTGCTTTAATCTTCTCCAGCTGTTGTTCCATAGGGTCTTTCTAGATAATTAGTTGCACAATCAAACTTTTACATACTGGTGTCAGTGTTCCTTGGATGGAGAACTCTACTCCCTGCCCTCCTCTACTAACAACTAGATAGTAAAAAGCAAACTTTCATAGGCTGAAAAAAAAAATTGGAAAACAATAGCTCTTCCCCACTAAACTATTGCAGATGGACAGATTTAAATTTTTTTCCCTCTGGTTCCATTATAAGAGTAACACACATGCACCTCCATGTGCATTAAATCACA
This sequence comes from Lepidothrix coronata, assembly GCF_001604755.1. NCBI lineage: Eukaryota > Metazoa > Chordata > Aves > Passeriformes > Pipridae > Lepidothrix > Lepidothrix coronata. Next base: position 5,819,482 of record NW_016690251.1, read on the forward strand.
AATAGAATGCTATAAAACTGAGGTGCCTAAAGGAAATATGTTCTCAGATAAAACAATCTTCATAAAAAACAACTTTGCTATGAACTGGGGAGAAGTGAAGATATTTTCTTCTGCAGTCCAATGCTAACTAGAAATCTAGTAATTTCAACTTAATTCAGCTGCTAAATAAGCCCTTAAGGACTTATTCAGTCCAATTTTAACTGTGAACTTCTGGAAAACACTTTTCAGAGCAGATTAAGGGAAGAAAAAGTGCCAATTTCAGTTGAAGCAGAAAGGAGAAAAATTGTACAGATTTTGTAATTTTACCCTCTTTTCTCAAATGACTCAGCTCTGCCTACACAGCACCTTATCTATATTCATATCTATAGTGTAAGCATTCAGCATCCTGCACAAAAGCAGGGACAGGGCAGCCAGCCTTGGCTGAGCCTTATTTACTCCCAGCACAGGTGATTAATCACAAAGCGGGTCTGTCCCGCTGCTGAAAACCAGCCAGCGCACAACGCGCTCCATCTGCATCCCATTAGGTGTTCCTGAAGTACCAGGGATCTAAGTGCTGTTAGAAAAGGCACTGCCCTCTCTTCTTTGTGCTCCCCAGGCTGAGAACAGCGCTGGATTCCTTGGGCGCTGCAGCATCTGGAACAGAGGAGGGATCCTCACGCTCCATCCTGGCAGCAAAGATATCCTGACAAAGGGACTCCGTTGTGGAGCTGCACGTTGCTGTCCCTGGGGAAAGCTTTCCTCACTGGGGAACAGGCTACAGGTCACATCCAAGTCTGACCACATCCCTCCACTGTTGTATTTGGGGATACAGGGGACAGCTATCCCTGGGTAGGGTCTGCTAGAGGACTACAAGACTGGTTTAAATTTGAATATGGATAAAGTGGCTTCGAATGAGGTAGAATCCGATCAACCCTCAGAGATCTTGCAAATCACTGCAAACACTATTAGTCCAAAGCCCTTGCTTGTTCAGATCAACTGACCATCCATGGATACATTTGGCTTCCTGTGGGAGGTGGATCACATGGCAGGTGGCTCACTGGAACAGCATGTCTTACTCATTTTGAGTCAAGATGTCAGAATTTAGCTCTGTTTCATCACCCACTGCTGGGAAAACATCTGTGATGTTCAGCTTAGACAAATAATATTTGTGACAGCATATTATCATCATTAGCATCTTCACTGTTGTCGTGACTGGGAGCCCTGGTCATGGAGCCAATGCTGTGCAAATAGGGAATAAATTTGCTTTAGGGTTTTAAATGTAACCACATACTGGGAACATTCTGTTTGATAAGGGCCCAAGAGAAGCAAAAAATGAGAATTTGAAAAACCTAGACTTTAGCATTACCGATTCTGCAGGCTGTTTAGAGCAGGTTCAAGGGGTCCATTGCTAAATCACCTGCAGATTTAAAGCTCACAGCAATAGTTTCATGATCAGTCCAGTCTGGCACAGATTTATTTCGCTGCAAAAGGGATCGTTCCTCTCAGCTCCAGCTGCTCAAGTCCTGGCACTGGGATTCATGTAGCCATATGGCAGATTGGCTCAGGGAACCAGCTGGGCTGTAGGCAAACCATTTGTGGGAGGGTTGGTTATTTTTCAGCTAGATCAGTTCTCTGATTCATGGCTGTATGAACACTAATACTGGTGGAGGGAGAAGGGGCAGGAGTAAGGGGGATAGGCAGAGGGAGAAAAAAACAGAGGACAAGAGTGCTCTTCCTTGCATCAGGGCTGCTTTATGCCAGATTGTAGAGATGTGGAACCAAGGTTTCTGCATTTACAAAGCACCCTGACAAAGCAAAGCTAATTTTTTTCAAAAGACTGTTGAGCACATATAGCAGAGGAAAATGCTGGAAACTGCTTTTAAGGTGCTGATCCTTCAGTTGCAAAAAAATCTAAGGCAGACAGAAATGTTTTAAAAAGGAACTTTCAAAAACAATTTTTTTGATGCCAAGCTGAAACAGAAAGCAGTGTTCTGCCACTTCTCACAACGTGAACGAGCTCAAATGCAAGAACGCAGAGTTCTTTTGTTAAAAACAAAAATGAAAACTAGTCGTTTCAAAAAGATAAACCAATCAACACAAATGGCAAAGTAAATTAACACTTTAAAGAAACACTTTAAATCTAAACTATCTCATGAATTATCTTTTAACACAACAAATCTTTTAACAAGTAGATTCCAGAGGACAGGGTTTCACATTTTTCAGCATCTCATAAAAACATATGAAAAATGGCCACTGTTGTTGGTGAATTATTGTTTGCCATGCTTTAAACAGAAAAATGATGCCTTTGCAAATGCTGCAATTTGCTTTTTACACCACTATAATCTATTATTAGTCATCAAGAAAATTGCTTTGGATTTTCTAACAGTCTTAACTCTGTCTGCCTAGTGGTTCTACTTTTTACCTATCAAATTTAAATGTAAAAATATGTTTTTGGTATTCTCATGCAGAAAGGAGGGAAAAAAGAGGTCTGAGGTCACAGCTGGAGGGGCTGTGTTGCATGCAAGCAAGTGTACTTCAAAATTTGTGCAGAGTCCAAACACTCTGAGTCAACTGCAGTCTCATCACGGGGATAAAACCACTAAGGCAGCTGCTGAATTTCCTGAGGTATCTCCGGTGGTGTAATGAGAAGCCATGAGGAGAACACATAAAGAATATCTATATTATGAATTTTAAAGAGTAAATGGCATGGGAACTTCTCTTCCCCATATTTCCTAATAAATGAGCAGAGACACATTTGAGATGAAAAGGCCACTAAGGCTTAAGAGGGATAAAATGATTTTTTTTTTTAAATAGACTATATGAACTGAACTGTGGAGCTTCTTGCCTTATGACATTCCTAATGGAAATACAGCTGCCAGGAGTTCATACACTTTAGAACAACTCTATTATAGGAGCTATGATGGTATCTATGACATTATGTTACTAAGAACAAATGTGTCTTGTTCTACAAGCCATTGATTTTCAGAGTCCTGTAAAGCATGACACTGGATAACACCAGAACTTGTACTCTACTAAAAATTTGATTTCACATGAAAATGGAAATACATTTGCTTTTTTTTGTAGTCAACTTCTGACTCTTTTGATATAAGTCACTCAAGAAACAAAGCATTTGGTCATAGTAACCTCAACCTATTCCTCTTTCCCAGGCAGGATCAACAGTGTATATCAGTTTTGAGGGAGCTAGTACCTTCTTCTTATTCAGCATTTCTTGTTCCTCAGTTTCTCAATTCATCACAGAAAACATGACAAAAGAAGGAAACTATAAAAGCTGGCTGTGGGCTCTGCAGTATCCTCTCAGTTGCACTGCTGTGACATTAATATCTCACAACTAACACAAATACTGATATGGGACATCCCCATATATTTGTGCATTGTAGCCTGACACAGGCACCTGCTGTGGATAATTTCCAGCTAAACAGTATAAGTTTCACAGAATTACTTTTAAAGTGTTAACCTGTTCTTTCCCTGTAACGAAGATGTACCCCTCGTGTCTATAAACATCTGTTCGTATCCTGCAGTCAGGCATCCAGTATATTGATCTAGAAATGCAAATCACCATTCCTCATCCAAATGAATAACCATATTTTAGTAATTGAAAATAAAGGAAGAAAATATGGAAGATCAATCAGTTGAATATACACCACGATAAACACAAGCAGTATTACTGCACTTCTGGCCTCTGGCATTACCTACTATATAATTCCGCCTATTCTACTCTCTTCTAGATCACCTGCTTGCTCAACAAATTAGTGGAGAATAACTAGCAAGAAAATGAAGGGAATGTAAGAGCCTCATATCTGGAAAGATATAAAATACTGTGTGAAGGACTGAAAAATAAAGATTTTTCGGAGCAGCAATTTAAATCACCAAACAGTCTTCCTTCTCTTAGTTTTCTAATTATCTGCTGAGGAGTCAGTCATGAAGTTCAGATATAAGAACATGCTTATGTGTTACGATGTTTGTCATCCCCTTATTTCATCCTCTTTTCAAAAAGCACCCTCTAGTTCACATGGAACTTTTTAGCAAATTCTAATTTCACTCTTTTGCAAAGCATTTCCAGTAGTTTTTTCAAGGTCCCCTCCCCTACAGAAATGACCTCTGGAGGACAAGCCATCAGTGGACATCTCCTTATAAAGTGTTCCCTAAATCATCCTGTGGGAAGAGAATGTAAATAGAGATAAATTGTAAAATAAACTCTTTCTATGAATTCAACAGGCTTCCAGAGAACAAATGGTCTGTCACACCCTGCGTACCACTTGAAACTTTTCTGTCAGNCTCACTCCCTCACAACAATGACTTATGTGCAGAATTCACCATTTTCTATGTCAGCAGACTAAAAGAACTCTGCCAAGGTCACTGTTGTCCTTGGCATAAAAAATATTTAAGAAGAGACAGTGCTTTCTCCCCTCTGTTCTCCCCTCCTTTCTAAGCCACCACCTTCCTCTCTCTGGTGCCAAAGCAGCATTGTAATGTGGTCCAGCACAGCATTTTTTCCTGTGTTTTGGGTTGTGGGGTTTTTTTGTAGTCCACAAGACAGCCTAATGAAGGGAGGCCCACATGAAAGAAAACCCAATGGACTAAAATAATGGGTCTGGCTCAGAAGGACAAGACACATTTTTACACATCATAGCCAGTTTGCTAGCCTTTGTGCAATGCTCTAAAGTTGTGATATATGATTTATTCATTTGTTTTTCTACTCATTTGCATTTCATATTACAAGACACTTTTTAAAAAACTGACAAAACACTAATTTATTTCATAAAGGATATGCAGAAGACTTATTAAGCTCTTATTTTGTGCAGAAAGACAAACATTGTGTCATTAAACAACTCTGCTTCTGGAAGAGAGAATGCTTCAAACTCTCAGCCCTAAGACAGACACGCACATCTTAAAAGACTCTGTCTTGAACCAAGTTGTCCTATTATCCTGCACTGAACTGCATGCAGAATCACGCTAGTTGAAGAGCATTTGTAACAGACTTTGAAGGCCTGGAAATGCTCTGCATGTTTCATGTTTTACACACAGCAGCATCTCCGAGTGCCTGAAGTCTGGAAGTCTTGGGAAGGCTCGGTGTCAGACCGCCCTCTCACGGCAAGCGCCAGGGCAGAGAGCAGCCCCGAGGTGGAAGAAAGATGTCAGAGCTGGTCTCATATTGAACAGGATGTAGGCATCAGCATATGCAAGCCTGACCTTTCAAATTTCAAGTTGGAAGCAGTTGCTCCACTCTTGACTTCTCTGCCAAAACAACAAAAGCATCGCTTGCTCATCGTCTGCACATCGCGGTGCAGTTTTGCCGTTGCACTCAGCAGAATTTGGCACTGGCACTGGATTCCCTATCCCTCCTTCTGTACTCTGGGGTATTGTAAATTCTGGCCTCATTGAAGTGCTGTGATAAATGTCTTAATATCTTCACGTCTATTGTGGTTTGAAACTGCCCTCTAGGGCTGTGCAACAGAATAGTGTAAAGCAGTATCTCACCTGCTCTCATCTACCCTTTTCTTCCCCATTCCCTCCTTACCCCAGTCAAATCTATCAGGGAGGACTAATACAGAATTAATTCTGTTAGCCTCAGACAAGGAGAAAATAGCACAGCACGGTGCTGCTGGACCAGTATAAGAGAGATTGCAATTCAGAGCAGAATCTGTGTCTTTAGCTGCATGTTACACAATAATTTGACTCAAAGGAATTCTTGAAAAAAACTATACAAATTCAAAAACCATCAGTTTTTCTCCACGTTGGGGTTTAAGTCCTAGAATACCAAATTCATATCAGCATCACTTTGAAACAGTGTCAGATAGCTATGTCACATAGTTGTTTTGTTGCTTGCTGTATAGAAAGCAGGTTACACAGAGGATTGGACAGTAGCTGCATCTACAACTTCAGGAGAGGAATAGAAATAAACCTGGTTTTCCATAAAGACACCAAGCAACCAATTCTTCAGGGACAAAATGTACTTCAGAACTAGCTTCTGGACACCATAATTGATATCTGAGTGAGGTAGGAATTATTATAATCATCTCCTCATACTGTCATTTAACGTACAATACCTGTTCTGAAATGCTGCACCATGCTTGTGTTGGTTGCCATTTTGAAGGTCCAAACTTACAAAGAAGCTAAACTGACAGCACCTAGCCCAGAAATGAAGGCATGTCCTTATGAACCCTCCCACAAAGTCAGATAATATACTCAAAGGGAAATTCATGTATTTCTATTCCTTGCTGCAAAACGGGACGGGCTGGCAACTATTGATCCAGAATTCCAAAATATTTCCATCCCTGCTGCATGTGGATGAGCATGAAAAAAGAAATAGAGTTGATAGCACTTAAAAGTATGGTGATTTAGATATTAATTTTGCAGTAAGAATGATTTCCTTTGCATTGCATTACCATACTACTTTGCTGCTGGATGACACGTTGCACGTGCTCGCACCCAGGAGGTGCTTTGGAAGCAACTGGAGTAAATGAAGTGAAAGTAGGTGGCTTACCTTGTGTTGTCCCATCTAGTCCCATGAGGCATTTCATTGCCCTGATGATTTGCTCTGCTACGGGTGGACACATGGATGTGGCGTACACAGCACTGTGAGAATGAGTTCGTAAAAAGTCCACAAGGCCCTTACACAAGCAAAACAAAGCATGAATGAGCTTGGAGCTGGCCAAACAGCAGGTCTCCCTCTTAACTACTGCAGGAGTGGGAATATGCAAAAGGAAGAGGACGTTTCACCAGTTACTGTTTTGCTTTCTTGGCTGCCACTGTTAATACATGGCCTGAAGAAACATCAGGCAGGTGCAAATACTTTACCAAGTGGGGCAGTTATAGCTGCAACAGAAGTCTGGAAGAGAATAATGTTTACTTCTGTGCTAAGACTTATTACAAAGCAGCCAAAATAATTTCAAGACCAATGAACAGCTGCACTTAAAATAATGCTGCTCAGTTCCTCTCTGAGAATGAAGCAAAGCCTACATGACTTCAGACTAGTTTCTCTGCCTCATGACCTAATTCAGGAAAAGCACCTTACTGGGATCTATCTTTGTCTATTAGCACAAAAATTTTCAAATGAAACTTTCCATCAGTGTGGCAGGGATAGTCATGTTAGAGTTGGTATAGTTGCTTTAACATTTCCTTGTACAACTAAGAGCACAATCTGTGCTCCTAGAAAAAGCACTGATGTACTGTAGGCATATCTAAAGCACCCGTAACTCTCCTGAATCCAGGGATCTGGTAGGAAATCAGATCTTATTAAGATCATCATTGTTGCAACAGCTTATACCTCCTAGTGCATAATATCAGAGTAGCAGTTACCATGCTAAAAGCTGAATTCATGTTACTGAGAAAGGGATGACGCTTGAAAATTGGACTATGGTAAAAAAAAAAAATCAGAAAAAAAACCAACCCAAAAGGGATTAGACAAATTACTGCCAAAAGAGCTGTATGAGTTTATGCAGTAACTCCAATGGTAGGGATAAAGACTTACCTAACCTTACACAAGCTATGCATGGCTATATTGCAACTGTACTCCTAAGGGTTTGGTTAAATAGCTGAGAAGGCTTCTGTGCTCCAGCTGATGCAGAATAAACAGTGCCACCCTGAGTTTTTGGCTGCAGAAATGAATGTAAGTGGGTGAATGGGTGAGCAGGCTTCTGAGGTTCAGAAGCCTGAGGCAAAGCTTACTGACACACACAGGCGTGAAAAGAACGACCTGTTTTCATCTAAAGTAACGTCCAAGGATTAGAGCATGAATTACTTCAGACTACTTTTCACAGGTCTAGTCTTTCTATACTTTTTAGTTACATCAGCTACATTGTCTTTGGTGAGAGTTAAGCCTTCAGACATAAATTCAGGAAGCCGAAGAAACAAAGCAAATTGACTCTTGATGTATTATGACACCCGCTTTTAAGATCTCCAGGGGCAAATCCAAAAAAGACACTAAGAAATATACAGTTTATACTTTCTTATAGCGCTTTTATTCTACTGTAGGGCTACCCTTATTAATGTTATCCTGACAACAACCATATGGGCTGTGTAAACAGGCTTCCCACTCATTTAGCAGACTCCTTAAAAAATACATTCAGCGGGATCTGAAAAGGGCAAATAATCAGCAGCCACTTGATCTCTCTGTCAAGCAACAAAACCGATGACATTTCACAATGGTGCTGATTATGCTTTCTCTTCTACACCCCCAGTTAAAGCAAACTCAGCTTTACTTTTGTTGACATCTGTTGTTGGCAAGAGATTGTTTTGTTAATGTACGCGGAGCAACTGAGGACACACAATTTACTATTGCAAAAGGCCCTCAGTTATCCTCTTTGTCCATTCTTCTAAAAAATGCAACTATGTCAATCCACAACTGTTCAGGAATTTTATTATCAGTGGATGAAACTGTGGTTTTAATCTCTCAATACTGCCCCACACATTGTTTACAAATGCGAAACAAAGTAATGAGCAATCCGCATGCAAATTAATGTAGGGAAGTATATTTAGCCAACCACAACGTGTCCAAATATTTCCAAGACAAACAACAATCATTAGGGTGGCACAAAAAATACCCAGCTCAAGCAAATTACATAATGTGAACATGAGACAAAAAGAAGAAAGTCTGGCTGCTTGATGTGTGTTTGGGATCCAGGCAAAAGTGGTACTAAACTCTAGAACAGTGCTCATGTAAAGCAGTCTGTGTGAAAAAAAACTGACATGTATCATACCTAGTAAGAAGGTACTTCCCATCCCCTTGATGTTAAATTGTTTATGCTTTCCTTTTACCTTTTTGCCAGCTATATATCCTCCAGCTGCACCAAAGCTCTTCGTGAACGTTCCCATTAATACATCAACATCATCAGGGCTCATCCCGAAGTACTCCACGACTCCTCGGCCCGTTGCTCCCACTGCACCGATGCTGTGAGCTTCGTCCAAGTAGAGGTAGGCTTTGTATTTGTTCTTCAAGGAGACTATCTCTGGCAGGCGCACGATGGACCCTTCCATGCTGCAGGTGGAGAGAATCAGGGATGAACAACAACTCCTGCACTCTTTCTCTTTAAGATATTGGCAGAACATATAGTCATTAATTGCCTTAGTCCATGAAACACCTTCTGGAACCTCAATTTTTTCTTACAGTTCAAAGAGAACTTGCAGCCCTTTCCCGTTTGCAGGTGAGTATAAAAAAGTCAAAGGCAAGTTTTAGGATTCGAACAATCCAAACCAGTCACAAAGTCTTTGAACATTTGCAAATTGTCAGCATGCCAAAAGAGAGAAGGAAATGTATAAAGAAAGGGGGAGATACTCACCCAAACCAGCACGTTACAATTCATCAGTATAAACCAAATATTATAATGCATTATAAAGAACTGCTATAACTCAGTCTGGTTCTTGCTTACTTCATCAACAGCTACTGTGCCAATATTTGGGCATAACAGCTCTAGAGAAAATTCCTCTGGTGCAGGGGAGCTGGGTCCAACATACACAGGAGATGGACCACATGAAACCCACAGCTGGTGCCATAATTTTAAGCAGCCACAGTCTTCAGAGTGAACAGAAATCAGGGGTTAGAACAGGCAGCTCAAATCCACTTGGCCAATTGTTGCTCTCAGTATGTACTTTTTAGGAATGTGGCCTGCTACCTAGTAATCAAAAGGAAAAAAGTTTCCATTCCTTTTCTTTTTACTTTCTTACAGCCATACATGAAAGGGAAATATTCTGAACCTGCACTGGAACAGGCTGGCCAGAGAAGCTGTGGATGCCCCATCTCTGGGGGGCATCTCTGGTTCAAGGCCAGATTGGATGGGGCTTTGAACAACCTGGTCCAGTGGGAGATATCCCTGCACGTGGAAAGAGAGTTGGAACTAGATGATCTTTCAGGTCCCTTCCAAACCAAACCATTCTATGATTAGTGGCATACTGAGATTTGCAGAAATGAGAAAAGATGACAAATCTTTTGTACTATTGGCAGCCACGTCAGTAAGTGAGAAGGCACAGAGGAGGTGTACAGCAAAATGAAAGCCCAGGGAGATAAATAAGAAATGCTCTCTGATCTCATAAAGATGACATATCCATAGTAATGCTGTGAAGACTTATGTCTTGAAAACCTTTGTGAGATGACTACAGCTACGCTTGGATATGCTCAGATGCACTCAGTATTCATGTTCATGAGTTTAACATGTTCTCTTCCACCAGCTCTAGCAAGCTGGTCTTTAAATGCTAAAAACTTCCTATCAAACACAAAATCAGTGTGCTGTGTGCCAGGAAAACCAGTGCTCTGTGGCTACAGCCCACAGCTAAGGTGTATCCACTTGCAAATGCAACGAGCTTCAGGTAAGCAGAAACATGAGTTTGTTCCCAAGTAGCAAGTATAAAGGAGCAGTGCAATCAATAATGTCTTGGAAATTTTTAGATCCTGGACCAGTGGCTTTCACAGGCTGTTTTATTGCCACTCTAGTTGCACTGTGTGTCTGGAAGTTTGGAATCACAAAAGTAGCAGGATGTGCTTTTAGAACTCAGGAAATTTCTGACCATTTTAGTCCTTCTTCATCCTTTGGTCTCTTGAGTCAGCTTGGAAACTGTTTGGTCTCCAGTTTTGAAGGAGACCTGCCCATAGGCAAGTCTCCATTAGTTTAACAGCACGAGGGAGTAGTCATGGACAAGGGTTGCCTGTGCTGTTCATACTGGGAGGTTCAGAGAGCCTGGCTGCCTGTGCCTGGAGGCATAATTTTGGCTGTAGGTGACTGCTGGCAAATCTTGCCCTTCTGTCTTGCCCAGCCATAAAAGAGGCAACTGTGGGGTTGTATATTGGCACCATGATCCCTTGCAGCAAAGAAGGGTGGGCTTGTACTGCAAGCTCCTGAAGACTGGGCTTTCTCACTTTTCCCAAATGACACTTGGCAGCTGGGGGAGAAGCAACTCGAACCACCACAGCTATTTTCCTAATGAATACAAGGGCAGAGCCCACAGTCCTCACATAGCCCAGAGTCAAAGCATTAGTCAGCTAAAAACTACCCTGAGCCACTGGATGTGCTTGGACCTGCTGTGTTTGGCAGCTCTCAGCTGTGTCTGGTCAGTCTGCAGGGTGGATGTGTGGACAGAGTGCCAAGCAGCACCTCTGCAGAGGGAAGCAAACAGCCATCCCACCCTCCACCTTCCAGCAAAGCTTGGGCATACCAGCTAGGCAGAGAAGGACAATAACAGTTTTCCCATATGTATATGGACATCATTAGGCTTAGTGGCTCATGGAGATTCAGATGGGAGAGCCAGCATTTAACTTCAAAAAGACGAGAGTAAAACTGGTAAATTAAAAATGTTGCATATTTGTGGAATGGGAACAAAGTTTTGCTGAATCCCAGAATACATGGAGCTGGTTCATGGCTGTTGCAAGATTTAACCATTAAGAAGATTTAATGAAAACTTTTCTTACTCATACGAGTAGGAGATTTCTCTTGGAACTCTAAGCAAAACAAGGCACTTGTATTCAGTTTCAGAGTTGACTTACTGCTCTGGAAGGATGCTGGCTGACATAAATGTTATAACAGTTCACAGAGATCCCAACATGGCCTTGAAGTGTCCATGGATAAAGTGCTACTGGATTCATGCATGCATTCTGTGCTGCCATTCAAACAGGCCTCATCCCTCCTGATGGAAAGGATGACCTGTTTTGCTGCCTGCTCTGCTCTTGGTCTCTCTTTAGACCCTGGCAGATGGTTATCGATATGCACAACACTGTTTAGAACTGCTTCAAGATAAAACTCACTTCACAAAATCCCTTGGGAAGCCCAAATGGAGTTTACTGAATTCTTCAGTAAATATTGATGTCAACTCAGCTTAAACCAGAGAGCCAGAAGTGAAGTGTAATGGCTCTGTCGCAATCTGATTGTGTCACTCAGCTTTGTGTACAAACAGCTTGTGTACAAACCTATGGATCTGTTTCCAGATCTGCTCAAGCACCCGAGACACATCAAAAAACCTGGATGCAAATGAACATAAACTGGCTCTGCCTAAGCCAGATGTTCTCATTATGACACCTTGTCTTGTAGCAAAATTTCTTAGCTTGGTGGTAGGGATGAAAAGTTTCTACATTGCAGCTGACTCTTGTCACCCTTGTTTGGTGGACAGGCACAAACGCTTGAGTTAGTACACACTCAGTTTGAACCTACTTCCAGACATGAGAAGTAGGTTCATTATTTTCATAATCCCAAGTTTTGGGAATGCTGAAGTTTGAAACTTGATTCAATCCCTATCAGACCACTGACATTCTTTCTGATGCAGCTGATGAATTGTGGAGCAGGTGCTTTGAGAGACAGGAGGTGTGCACTTGTGATGGTCACTCCATTTGGAACAGAGGCTTCAACTTGACAGGATGTTTTTTTGTCCAGTTAATTTTGAAACTTCTTGGGAAAAGAGTTTTCTACATCCTATTATGCTACCACAGTTCCAATTTAATTTTTTTTTCTGTCATGAAAACTAATTTACTGATACTCAACCTGTTATCTACTTCATAACTGCATCATTCAGCATCTCTAAACATGCCCCATAGTACCCCTATGTTTTCAACATTTGAAAAGTTTATCTGTTCCCCTTTCAGGCTGGTTTGTAATTGGGAAAATCCCTCCTTTCCTGGCCTGTTACTCCCAATTTTAACAGTTCATTCCATTTTAACAGTTACTGTAGGCACTGTTTTCTTACATAAACGTCGTACATTCACACAACAATCTCTGTTTTGTAGTTTAGAGCAATAATTTTAAGGAAACTGTCCAACTCTGCCCTCAAATACAACTCCATACACTGAAATGATAGAAATGTTAACCTTCAGTGTTGGTCCCTGGCCAAAGACATTAAATGCTACCTCATTCTTTTCTGGAAGTCCCAGTCACTTAATCCCAGGAAATAAGAAATAACCCTGATAAATTTCCTACACTATTGGCATTGAATCCCAAGGAAACTTCTAACGCACATGAAAAGGCACTGGACAATATCTAACTGATCAGAGCTATTTTCTTAGCTGGAAGGGAAAATACCCAAATTAAATTAAAAGCAGGGAAAAAACAAATGAAAAACAATCTGTTTTGATCAGTTTCTGATGCCCCATAACTCCTGCCCTGGGCCTTGGCCTATCTGACTCCTAAGTAAATAGGCATGGAAGAGAGCAGAAGCCTACCACGGACCATGTAAGAACACAGTAACTGATTAATCCAGAACTGGAAATGGGAGAAGCCAAGGAAAACATTAGCTGGAATTCAAATAATAAAAATGTGATTTAGCAAGTCAGCTTAACTTGTGCCTTGGTCACTGCCAAAAGTTGTTCATGCTTTCTGTGCTGAAGATTGATGGTGAGATGGTCTCCCTCAGTTTGGAACCCAAAGGGAATAGATTTGCTCCTAGGCTAGTCCAAGTTAAGGACTAGCTTTCACTAGTAGTTATATTTACTTCTGATGAGTTTTTTTTTCTTTCTAAGATAATAGAGACATTTAAAGGCAAACAAACATATACTTATTGCTATTGGTTTGACATGAAGCTTGAGTTCTTCCCAAGTTGAGGGGCCAATTCTGCCTTCAGTTGTAACCAAGCAAAATCTGTGGCTTATGGTTTCAAACACAAGTCTGATTTCCAGAAATGCTCGTGTTGGCTAACAATGACCCTTTTTAAATTTTGCCAGTTGGTAAGTCCATGCTTATGCACAATGTAAACACTTTAACATACTCCTAATGGAAACAGAAGGCAAATTTCTTTCCATACCATAAACGTCACCATACTAAGACTATGGTGTCCCATATAACAATATTTCTTTGAAGATGGAAAGCTTAGTGTTTTCTTTTGCATCTCTGGAAAAAGCATTTCTGTAAAAATTTGCCAAGCCAAACTTGCAAATCAAGATATTTTAACTTGGAGAATGGCTTTGACCAAGTTATTTAAATTCCGTATTAGCTGTCCCTGAAGCATAACTTAAATCCTTTATGGAAAAAAAAAAAAAGCAGTATTAACTATTGTAAGAAGAATACATTAACTACACTCTACCTCCCCTTAAACCCTCTTGACGAATGTTAATTTGTCATCTGGCAAACCTTCAAGAAAACCTAACATTAGCCAATATGGGGCTGGAAAATTTTAGTCTTTCAACAAGTGTGGGCCAAGAAAGGAAAGAACATGCACATAAAAAGAGTATTTCTAGTATGTCTTTCTCCAGCTATTTTTTTTTTTGGCCTATGAAATGTTCTTAGCTACTGACTGGATTAGACTACCCGGGCTATGAGCCTGTTCCCAGCAGTGCCCAGGGCTGGCAGTGGTGGCAGGGACATGGCACGGTGGGGTGTGGTGGCACTGGCCCTGCAGCCAGAGCAGACTTGCTTTACAACCAAACCACACTCTGCAATTTCTGATCTGCTTGGATTATGAAAACAACTAATGAACCAACCAACTCAGCTATTGCTAGGGCTGGTTTCCAACGAGAGACTATCAGAGACCTGAGCATTGGTTTTCTTCTACTTTATGCCTGTCAGAAGCATAGACACTCAGGGCACAAGTGGTCTTAATATTATTTAGCCTTTATGGAGCTGAAGGAACATTATGCTTCCTTTTCAGTGAGGTTCTCTGAGCTTTAACATGTTTTTATTTTGCATTCCAACAGAAGGTTCTTTGATCTTTGGAAAATGAAATCTCCTTTTGAAACCAACTGCAAAACTAGAGGAAAAGAAAACTCTACATCAAACCTAAATCTGGAAATATATATAATATTTACTATATTATGGTTAATATAGTAAATATCTGACAGTGGGTTTGTCCTACTGCTTGGAATGATCTATGCTTCTGTGTCACCAATCTACCTTCTTGTTCTCTCGTGGTCAATATTCAGGGTAAAGGATTTAAAAGCGAACAAAGCTCAGCAGCTGGAGGTTTTTCTGCCAGCCATGTGACCAGTGGGGATATCTGTCAGTAAAATGTTGGTGGTCCACTTAATTTCTGCATGATCAAAGCCCTTAAATCTGAGCTTTCTTTTAGTAGTGCCAAGCGATGTTTATTTGCAGTTTTGCTCTGTTTATTCTGGTTGAAAGGACACATTCAGCCTGCTTTGGATCAGCTGATCTGCTGCTGACCTGTTTCAGCTCTGACTGACAGGTGTTTAGATAAGGACTGATTTGGTCTCTTTGCAGATGGAAAATGTTCAGTGGAAAGAAAGCACTGACAACTATGAAGTTGTGATGACATGAGATTGTAAAAGATTTCTTACAAAAAAAGCTAACTTGCTCAACTGTGCCAGCATTTCACAGTAAAATGGCATAAGCGACTGCCCATCCAGCCTGGCTGCATTTCAGCAACACAGGATATGATCCCTATATATAAAGTTTAATGCTGCTTTTATAAACCATGTCATGTCCTGTGAATGAGAGCTTCTGGTTCCCTTCTCTCTGGGGCAGGTATTGCTACTTCCCAAATTATCCTTCTCCTGCTCCTCCCCTCCTGTCATCACC
The DNA here is from genome assembly GCF_001604755.1 of Lepidothrix coronata. Lineage (NCBI taxonomy): Eukaryota > Metazoa > Chordata > Aves > Passeriformes > Pipridae > Lepidothrix > Lepidothrix coronata. The sequence continues at coordinate 5,834,925 of NW_016690251.1, forward strand.
GCAGCAGCTTTGCCTAGATACCTGAAAACCTTCTTACTGTACTAACACTGCTTCTTGAGCCCTTCCCTCCTCTTCATGATCTCTGCCTTTCCCTTCTCCAACTTACCCACCAGTGGCTTCCCCTCCACGCCATCCATGAGCCCCATGGCTGCCTTCCCAGTAACGCTCTCCTGACTGGAGAGGTTGGAGAAAACAGCCCAGGATGGTGACTCTGGCTGGTGCCGCTGCTTTGCTGCTCAACTATAGTGACTGTTTGACTGGGTGTAAACTGCACCACAAGAGTGAACCAGAGCTACCTGACTAGGTAATTGCATGGTATTATTGATGCCAGTATTATCTGATGGATTCTCAAAGGTGCCTCTCTCATTCGAATTCCTCCAGGGACTAGGGCTACATGGAATACCACCAAATAATTCTTTAAAAGCCAGTCTTTTAATTGTTTTTCTGTTAAAGTGTGAGTCTGTTAGATCCAGCACTAATTACCAGAAAGGTGCTGATACACTTAGCCTAAGTTTAGCTTGGGATTTTAGATTCTAGCAGCTGGGTAAGAACTGGGCACACAGAGCTTAACTAATTCAGTGTAGCTGTCTTTTGATCTGCCCATGCATAACAACTCTAGAAAACTCAGCTTACTCACTTAGCAGAACTCACCTACTATAGCTCCATGAATTTTATCACATCTGTGACAACAAACACCAGCTGATCCGTCTTGCTCTCAATACATCTCCCACTCCACTGTGATTTGCTAAATCAAGATTCAGAACACCCCACTGGAGCTACAGGATCCAGGGTTCAGGCTGATATAATGGAAATTAACCTATTTATGAGATCACAGAACATTATTGTAACTTCCAATCTCATTAAGATTTCCCTCAGATACTTAAAGTCAATGTTCCCTTCACTCAATATATCATTCTGTCCTCAGAAATGACAGGGTACTCATCTTTCTAAAACACACACATACCTGTAAATGCCCTCCACGAGGATGATAATTTTTCTCCATGCTCTGTGGGTGCGAGGCTGCCCATATATTATTGCATCCCTCAGCAACTTCTCGAGGCTCTGCATATCTTTATTTAAAAATAAGAAAAAGGAGGAAGGAAAAACATTAACAAAGATTTTTCTAAAGGACTTTCCGATTTTCTACTGGGTGCTATTTTTCCTATACAGAAAAAGACAACATTAAAAAAGAAGAATTTGTCCTAAAGATAAACTTCCTTTATTAATAGGCAAGACCCAACAATTGATTTAATTAAATACAGTCTAGTGACTAGGAGAGTTACAAAAAGCTTCCAGTTATGCAACTTATCTGGGAAACTGATATTTATTTTTAAAGGCAAAAGGGAATCACTTTGCTTAAGTACTGAGGCTAATTGCCAGCAGTTCTCTGTAGGGGTTGCTGATGCTCTTAGTGTCTCAGGGCTTCTGAATAGTGAGGTTTTGGTGGCTTTCCAATGACAGGCCCATGAGTAACATGCATTGCTTCAGCAAAGGTTTGGACAAGGCTGCATGAAGCTCATCAGGGTGGCAGGAAGAGAAGTCTTGTCCTTCTCAAGAAGGAAACTGAGTAAAAGATTGCTGGTGAGGGGGAGGCAAGTGGATACAAGCACATGGCATGGATAAACTGATTCGGTGCCAAAATGCTTGGCACTGGTGGGACTTTAATACAAGGAGGCCTGGAACAATGTTAGACACTTAGCTGCTTTCTTAAGGGCTGAGTGTGGGTAATCGCATACAATTCTTGAAGGAAAGCCATTGAAGTTTTGAAAAACAGGGAAGAAGAAAGAAAAAATATCACAGGAATAAGGGTCAGGCCAAATGTGACTCTGCAGAGCTGTAATCTAACCAGCATTCTGGTGTCTCCACATGAATGAACACTCTCCAAAATGAATTATTCTGGTACTTTTCAGGAATCTGGATTGACATTTCAAAATGTTTTCAAAGAACACTTTACTGAGTCTTGTAAGGAACACTACAGTTCAGCTCAAACTGTGGGTTGAAAAAATCAGTGGCATTTTTTTGTGATATAACCCCATTTGTTTCAGTAACACATCTTAACACAGTTGTTATAACCTTCTAAAATAGTACTAAGTTAATCTGTAGAATGCAATTGTCCCAGGTGAAGGAAATACAGCTTAGAAATATTAATATTGATCTACACTTTGGTTTTGGCCCGACTGGATGGGGCCATTTGCACACCAACTGTGTGCACCATGAATAACCTGTGACCTGAGAGATGACAAGGTTATGACTTTAACCCTTCCATCCTGATGCCTCACCTCTTGCTGGCAACGTACTGATGTCAGTGAAAGATAAAGGTCTCATCAACACCTCTGCCACTCTGCACCTTCCAGTGTAATGTCCTGATCTAGCAAGTCCTTGCTGTACTTTACAAAGCAGAGAACATCAGCTGCCCCTTATCTCAGTGGTGCAATCACCTGCCCCTTATCTCAGTGGTGCAATCACCTGCACAGCTCAGTGAACTCCGAGATGGAAATGGTGTTAGGAACGATGCAATGCAGACAGCACAATTTCCACTAGATGGCAATCAAGGAAATAAAAGTTCCTTGATGCTTTACAAGGGAAAGTTATAACCCAGCTCAGCATTTGCAGCTGCTCACGTTCTCTTTTGTTTGGAGTAGATAACATTTAGAAATCCTTTCAAGTTCTGAGCATTAAAGGGTTCCCCCGGAATAACGGAATGCTCACTCACAGTAAAATTTGGATGCCCCTTTTTCTCCACTGAATTATTCTCTACTGATGTCACTGTCATCTAAATCCTTTTGGGACCTTTGAAACCCTCTTCTGAAACACACAAGGTCTTTCCATTCAGTGTTTTGTCTATATGTCCATCCAGATTGGTCCTAGACTTCAGCAAAGTCATTTTGTCTCTGAGCTAAAAGCATGGCTTGAAGATGCAGTTGTTTTAACACACATTCACATGGGAAAAAAAAAAAGAAACGAGGAGATAGACAGAAGTGAAATGTCAATAACTCTGTTTAAAAAATACATGGATGTGAATAGATCCTCTGTCCAAACTACCGTGGTACACGAGGGCACAGACAGGGGGGAACCTCTCTGAGGGATGAGCTTGACTGACTTTACATGTAACACATTCCAGCTGGAATACAGGCTAAGAACATGTCTGTTTGCAGGATCAGGGCTATCTCAGTTTCTTTTTGATGTTTCATTCTGAAAAAAATGTATGGGTGACCCTTTCTGAGGCCAGAACAGTGAACATGATTTGTTCAGGTGCAAATGAGTTTTACTGACCTTTTAACTCTGTGCTTGTAGTGCCTCATTTGGAAAGTGGAAATAGGGAGGAGGAGAAAATCTGGAACCTTTAATATTCCCCACAACAGGCTGCTTCTGCTCTTCAAAGTGAAGACACAGTGCTCTATGTGCTTTCCAGAAAGTGGGATATACTGAATGGCCGGAAAAACAAGAGTGCAACCCCAGGTGACTTTCAGACATCAAATTATTTGCCCATTAAATATAGTTAGACTGAGAAACACTGGGACATTGAGATGATCAGATGATTGCATGAGTCCGTCTTGAATAACCAGTTACAGGGAAAATAACTGTCCTTCCTGGTTTGACCATCACCAGACCAGGGTTTCCAGTGGCAATGGCAAACAACTGCTCACCAGCACAGGAGTGGGTGGTAAGAATTCCTCTTGATCAGTTACTCGAAGTACAAATCGATCAGTGTCTCACTTTCCACCTTTTACCTATGGTATATTGTCTTGATATGGAGGATAAAGTTTCCTAAGAGGGCACAGTGGATCTGTCAGTGCATCAGTGGACTTGCATAATCCTTGTACGGGATTTTTCAGAGTTACTTCAACAGAAGTACCAAGAACACAAAGTGCCAGTGGGCTGAAGCGAGTCTGGACCTGGGCAGTGTGTCATGCTGCCTCCAGTGCAGGTGGGACACTGGGCTCCTGGAAGGGCCCCTGCCCTCTCCCAGGCATGCTCAGGGAGACACGGTGTCTCCACCTCTCATCCTTGCACTGCAACGCTGGGGATGTCATCACTGTTCCTCTGCGTGGGCTGGAAATCTCCCGCATGATGTCAGCTGAATCCTGCTTAATTAAAATAAACAGGCTACTACTACTCTTGTCACATTCTTTCTTTCATTTTGTGTTTGTAAATCTGATTTTCAGTTTCTCCCGTTCTGCACTCTCATTCAAGTTCCTGCAGACTCTGTGGCGATGCAGGAATCTCTGCGTTTGGAATGGGCTGGTGGGAGTGGTGATCACTACAGCCACATAGCAGTCCGAGATTCCCCTGCCTGCCCCTCAACAAACACAGATCTCTGTGAAAGCAAAGGGCACTCACTCAGGAAAGCTCCCTGTTCACACTCAAGTCAGACATGGCTTTCTCAAATCAGAGAAGGCAAACGCAGACACAGCGTGGTCGGAGCAGGATATTCCGGTCTCCTCGCTGAGGCAGCGTCTGTATGTGTCACAGGGAAAGACACGCCAAACTGGATTAGGCTGCAGTCCACCTATCTGCTGCAATAATCTTGTCTCTGATAGTGGCCAGAGGCTCCAGGGAGGACAAAACCTTAGTAGGTAATGTGCCTTTCATCCTGCTCTATAATAGCTATAAGCTGTCCTCACTTCAGAAATTCAAGGGCCACTTACACCTTTGGAAAAAAAATAAAAATTAAGGAACTGTCCTGGATTAAGCCACTGCAAACTCTTCGGGTTTTGCAACCAAAGAGATATTTTGCTAATTTTTACATGTTTATTTGTCTCTTTCATTTTCCCCTATTTTATTTGCTTGCTTGCTTAAAAGCATGCACTTGAGAGTTTTCCACTATTTTTTTCCCCATCTTCTTTCCTTCTTTTTAGCTAGACAATACATTTGCACTGAAAAGTTAGGGCCTTCTGCCCTCTTAAATTTCCTCCAGTAGTAACTACAGCTCCTTCAGGTAACTGTGTCCTCATGGCATTCGTATCTGAACTCCAAAGCAATAATTGGACTGAGGAGACTGAGAAATGCCAGAGTTGGACTAACATAAATTCACAAATGTTGCCCAAAGCAGGAAACCATATTTTGTATGGAAACCCAAACAGCTCATGCTTGCATGACACACTTCTGTCATCAACTACCTGAATGACACACTTCTGTCATCAACTACCTGCTCTGTGAGAACCCATAAAACCCCTTAGTACTTCCACAACACTGAAAAGGTGCATAAGGAGGAATTAAGAATCTACTACCCTAATTCCCGTTTCAGGTGTGGATTAAAGCAGCAGATTAGATCCTGGATTTTCACCTAATCAAGGTGTTTGGTTGTGCCTTGTAATTGCCTGCCCTTCTCACAGGATCACTTGTTCTGATTGCTTGGTGAAGTGCCCTTGCAATGAAGAGAACTGAGAATACTTTTTCCCACATGGCCTGATTTCTGTGCCCAGTAACAACATTCCCACAGACTCTTCATGGAATAGCAAATCTAAACCTGCAAACGGGACTGCAGTCGATGCTACATGGGGAAAATGTAGTGGAATTGGCAAGAACAAACAATTCCTAAGCCTTGTACAGTGCCCTCTCACAGAAGCTGATAAGAACAGAACTCATTTGGATGTAGTTAGTCCATAACACCCTCATCTGTCCACTGAAGGAACACCTGGTACCAGTATAAGACCCAGAATTGCTGCAACAGAGACCCCTTGACAAAATCACAAGCTGATTAATGGTTAAATATTTGGTTTTGCTTTTCAGGTTTTATTGGAAGGGTCAAGGGATTTTGGCTAATATTTAACCAAGATAAAGGTCAGAGGTCCTGTAAAAGGGCTTTTAAATATAACAATCTCTCCCTGAGCCAGGAAATAAAAACATCTGAGTTTAGCCCCCACATAGCTTGAAGGACCCTCTTGCCTGTCACTTGGAGACAAGGTAGGAGAGACTCCCTGGAGCCCAGGGCTGGTGAGGATAACATCAGACACACCTTCTGGCACATAAACTAAGCAAAGCCAGGCCCCTACCGCTACAGAGGTGGGGAGATGTTTTAGCCTCTCACCTTCTCCCACTGCATACTAGTTGTTGGACCATGCTGCTGCCTGTGTTCTCAGTGCAGGAATGCAACTCTGTCCTAGCTTCTTAAAAAAATCACTGCCTGGGAAATGGTAACTTGAATGGTGATGACACCACAGCAGGACAAAAGGCAGATGCTCTATGGGCAGGTCTGAAAAACTTTAGACCACCAAAACACCACTACATACATTTAGGACTACTGAGGTCCTAAAATAAATTTTTTTAAAAAAATTTAAATCCCCTAGATCAGTTCATCAGTGCAGGGGCTCCAGGGAGCTGAGCTCTACTGCTTGCTTCTGCAAAAACTCCCAAATCCCTGCAAGAGAAAAAGTCTCTAAAAGGCCTAAACCCCTGTGCCATACTGGTAATAACCTTGGCAGGGTGAAAACTAGAGACAGAGCTAATGAGAGCCCACGGGAAGGGAATGTCCTGCTCAGTAGTTTTTTAGTTATGGGGCTGAAATGAAATATTCTCTTAAATCTCTCTTACATAGATGATCTGTAGGTGTGTGCCTGTGCATTTCTCTCAGCCCAGACCTGTAAATTCCTGTCTGTTTACAAGGAAGGGATTGTTCACTGGCAGGCAGGATGCAGGGCACATTCCTACATCCAAATACAAACATACTTATAGGTCCACAGCACATTTTTGTTCTATTATTCATTTTCAGGCTTGAAAACCTTCTCATACACCTGTGCAATGTTTTTGTCAAAATGGATGCCTTTTATTTTACTAGGACAGGCATAGAGGTTTAAATATTTTGCCTGTTCTAGACAAACTATTCAGATATTTTATGAAAAGTGTCATGTCTAAGATAGCTACCCGCTTACTGAAATAGAATTTCATTAACTTTTGTAAGAATAATAATTACATTATATTTAATTAAGGTAATAGGTAGAGATTATTTCTTGTCTTACTCATGAAATAATTATTTATTAATAATAAAAGTGTAATTATTTACTTTTGAATGATGAAAAATCAATCCAGTATTAAAAATTATATGCTTTGAAATAAAATCCCACCGTTTTACAGAATTAGACACAGTATAGCCTTTGAAAGATGAAGGTGCTTCAGTAGTAAGTTTTAAATCGTAGATTTTACTCTCTTTTCTGTGAAATATTTTTATCATAGAACATAGTTTCCTGTAATTTTTCTTTGAAAAATAATTTTTCCATAATAAGGGGGGAAAGGAGAGAGATCTGCAAGCTTGTTAAAAAGGGAGGTTACTAGCACACAACCTCTGCATTTTTTTTGTATTATATTCAGGAAGCAGCTAGTTCAGAAAATATATCATTGCTTCACTAAATTGTTACATAATTATTCCCCCCCCATTTACAATAACTGCAACAAACATTCACACCTCCCCCTTCTCCCAGTGTCTCTTCTACACCCACACAACCAAGGAAGTCGGAGCCAAAGTAAATATGTTCCAGGCAGTTTTATCAAGGGCATCCTCATTGCTGATGAAAGCAATAAGGAGCATGGAATAGAGGCTGATTTCCCAAGCTGCATTCTCAAAGCAAGAAGGGAACTTCCAAATCTGCTCCCTGATCTGAGTTTATTTCGGTGCTCCTGCACAGAAAGCATGTCTCAGGCACTAGTGGTGGTACTGACTGGCATCTCTTGCTTTGTCTTTAGCGTAGGATAAAACAGAGCGAGAGTGAGTGTGTTTCTGTACCTTGCTGGAGAATTGTTCCAGCTGCTCATCAAAGGGCTCCCTCCATGCCTCTGACACAGTAAATCCCTCCAGTTGATGCCCGGGGCCAGATTCTTTAAAGGGTCATTAATTTCTGTATATTAAATTAGATACATCAATCCCTTGCCCTTAGAAAGAAGAGGTGGAGGGTATTGCCTTTTTTAACTAGAACAGGGGAGGGTTTTCAAAAGTAACAAAAAGGATGATGCTGAAATTAATGCTTCTTAGAGATCTACAAGTGGTAACTCAAGGTGCAAAGTCTCCTATTCATGCACGGGGCCAATACAGCAGAAGGAACTTTGCCTTCACACCAAACAGTGTCACATGGAGAATGGCTCAATTCCACTGTTCATAAGCATGACAACGACAGTAGTAACATACTCTGACAATTTGGGTATGCCTGGATAAATGCTGTGTATCCACACATTAGCAAGAAGGATAATCTGGGAGCATAAGCAACACAGCTCTGATCTAACAAAACAAGCATCTGTCTAACTGAAAAGAACCCTCCCAACCCAAGCTGGAAGTTTGGTTACTTATGTCCTTAGTTTGCTGTACTGACTGGTATTAAACTATTCCCTGACAGACCCACAGAGAACAAGGTTGTCTGCTTCATTTTGTGCATCCTACAAAGGCAGTCCTGTTGGATTACACCTTCCACTGCTATTTCCCCCAATACACACCCTATTTCCTCCAAAGCAAAAGGCACAGACATACATCTCTGCACATGTGATTTTTGAAGTTGTTGGTGATCTGTAACTTCTGGATATGATTAAGGAAATATTAAAAGAAAGAATTTGCTAAGTACAGAACTAACAAACAGACACAGTGGGCTGAGAGGAAGTGTGTAAGCTTCTCCACATGAAGTGCTCTCTAAATGCAGCTTAGGTTCAGGCTCAAAGCCCACAAAATTGTGATGACAAAGTCTGTCACTCAAATTCCAAACAATGTTTGCAAAAGTTTCCACAGTTTCATTTTGAAAACAAGTTAAGGTGATGTCTCAGCAATGGCATACAAGACTGTCCTTGGCAAGTAAGATCTCTAATTAGAAACCAATGAGTTTTTCCAAAGCAATCTGGATGGGCTTCCACTGAGGTTTGCTGAGACCCTTAAAGGAACTGTCTACATTTTCCAGTGCTGGATTAATGCTTTTTGGATAGCTCACCATTATTTTTAGGTTCACACATTATTCAAAAGAGCATCAGCTTTAATTTACCATAAGCACAAGCAGAGGCTGCTTAGGTATCAGGTTCTGGGGAGGGGAATGAAATAGTGAGGGATGGTTAGAGACCAAATTCCTTAGAGTGAGGATAACAGCTCCAGCTGATGTCTTCATAGTTGACAGTAATACACTCCTCAAACTGGAATGTTCTTTGAAATGCTGTGGAAGTGACCCAAGCCAGCTGGGCTGCATGCAACATGGATGGGTGGAGAGACCGAGAACATTTGGATTTGGGTAGTGAGAGGTCATCCTGCAAGATGTGATGTAAACCTATTTTGAATGGAATAAGGCTTTGAATAACAAAAGAAAAAAAGCCCCACAAAACTGGTACAAAAACCATGCTTAGTGTACCCAGATTTGTGGAAGTGAACCAAGCTGGGTTTTGCTACAGGTTAATCTAAGAATAATTACTTTTGTAAAAATATTTGTGTTCAGGTGACCTTTAATTCTTGAATGATCTTCAGAAATTGCTTCTTGCCCAAATTATGAATAGATATTAATTATAACAACATCTTACATTATAATTATAGTGTATTTTTCATTCCAGCTCATCCTTAGGCCTTCTACAACATATGCATTTTTGCTCCCCTTGGGGCTGAACACAACACTTAATGAAGAGAAGGGACTGTATTAGCTATTTACAAAGGTAATCAGATCTCTCTTCTTATTCCTCACCACTTCTCTAGCTTCTAAACCTCTGTTGCAATCACTGCCTGGTGGCAGCAGTGAGGATGGAAAGGGGAATTGCAATGGGGAACAGTGGAAAAGAACAACTCGTCATCAAAGCAGTCCCAATGTCTCTGACAGTAACCACAGCAGCATTAACTAAATAAAACTTAAAAAGCATGAGCATTTTAGAAGACAACTATATGATTGCAAAGTTAATGCATGATTTCTATACTAAAATTCTAGTTCAAAGAATATTTGAGATGATACTTTTGATACAACCATCTACATCTTTGGTATTAGATCCCTGGAAATTCAGAATAACTGCTTCAAAGTAATGCCATGTGAATGGAACTCTGGTTGCACTGAACTTGCTGGAAACAGAGGCATGTTTTTGTAAGTGTGTTTTTACTGCCTGAGCTATAATGACAATAACAATAAACCCTTTATGACACCACACAGTCATTCAGAATGTCAAAAAGACAGCAACGAGATTAAGACAACACTGAATTATGAAATTAAGGTCCAACCTGATGACACAAATCATACACAATAGTAATTATAGTATTGCACTCTTAATTTTTCCCATCAGAAATCACTCATAACATTAAACAGTTAATCTTTCTGCCTGAGAACTGACAGCAGAGTAAGCATTGAAAGAAAGCATTCTTGCCTTTGAGGTGTGAACAATTCTGTCTCTACAGTTTTCCAACTTCAATACTCACTATTATGCTTGAAGATTCTAATAGTGGCACCTGAAAGCCTCGCACCAAGAACGAGAGAAGTGTGGTTCAACTCATCACTTAAAATGAGGCAGCCCTGTGGAGAAGGAGCACAATAAGTACCTGCATGAACTGGGAGGCTGCTGACACGTGTGCATGTGTGTGTCAGCACAAACACACATCTGTGATAAAGAACTGCACCAGTTAAGCCGTAAGTATTAAACATGAACTGGATTTTCTGCCACTTTTCTGAAGGTGCCAGGATGCACTGCAAAGGCAGGCAGAAACTGTGGGGTCAGATTCTCAGGCACATTCTCAGGTGGTTCGCAGGATCAAACTTCTCCTGTAACTGAAAAGTAGCAAATAACCCTACTGAAGGTTGACTGGTTTATAGTAAAATCCAGAGATGTTGCTTCCTCTATCACCTCTCTACAGTCTATTTTGAGTTGTAAGGAAAATGCAGCCACCTCCCCATATATAAAGTGTATGACAGTAGTAGTGTAAGGAGGAGTAAGAATAAAAAAAAAAAAAAGGCTGGACTGACATCAGCACTTTCCACTGCAGAAATGAGATCAGGAGAGATTGTAAGTCCCATCTCCATTAAGATGTGAGTGAAGTTTAGGCACTAGGAGGAGCCTTTCTCTGGTAAATGCATTTACAGTTGACCTGGAGTATACTTTTTATTAATTAACTCAGTTGAAAACTCATTTTGTTTTTAGAAACTAAAATAGAAATGCAGGAGAAGTAAATTTGTATATTACATTAACAGGAGCCAGGACTCACAGTTGAAATTCAGGCCTGAACCCTAATTTAGCTCTGCTTTCTATTAAACATCTTGTGCTGTGGTTTCATTACCCAAAGGGCAACACAACATTAAGTAAATACTTATTTAGGAATCATGGATTAGGCCTAGGTTGAGAGATACTCACACAGTCTGCCTAGAGACTGGTATGAAGCACTAATAGTAAGTGTATATGCATCTTGACAAGAAAATGTAGCTGCTAGGCTTAAATATAGAGGAAAACACAGGAAAAAAAATCTCCCAAACATAGGGCAGTTACACAATATCTGTAATATATAATATATAATAATATTGTATAACAATATACACTGAATTGTTAAACATATATATGATACATCCAGTCCTATCTTTATTTGTGCCACTTTTATCTAAATATCCCATGTCTGACAGAGGCTTGAGTCTCCACATAAGGCCAGGTAAGTGAGGGAAAATTATTAAAAGCAAGGGACAAGTATCTTAAGCTATTATGTATGTCTGCAATTCCATAAATTTACCTTTGCAATTTCATAAATTTACCTTTGTTAATTCTCAGTATCTGTTCCCTTTGAAAGTGCTGGATAATTTCTCCAGTACCACTGCAGACTGAAGTTCATGTTCTGAGCAGCTGAGGCAGCTGTCCCTGCTCAACACTTGTATACACATATTTCAGAAATCTCTTGCAAAAGCTGCATTCATCTTCAACAGTGAGTGAAGAAGTGTCTTCACCTCTGTGTTGCTGTTTCAGAAGTTTTGATCATACACCACAAAGTGAATTCACTCTGTTCCACACTTCGATGAACTAAGGAGGAGCTCCCAGCTTTCCCAGCACAGTGTCTCTGCTTGTGATGTCCAGGACTGACAGGATGATGGATGTTCATGCCTTTGTGTTAGTTACCCCAAATCAGAGATGAAGTCCCTTCAGCACCAAATAAGAACCCAACTTCTGTAATATGGTCATGACTTTAGACTTGCGTTTGCTGCCAGCTTTCTTGGCAGAGCTGGCTGGAGCTCTGTTCATCAGGAATGGTAAAGCACTGTGCTTTTTGTTTTCTGAAAGTGTTGTATAAACTATCCTAATAGTCATCTTTCACCACAGGCAGCTGGGCAATATCTCTGCCAGCAGCCCAAATACTTCCTCCCACAACACCTCGTCAAGGGATACAACGTTCGCTTACTTTTTAGGGAGAAGCAACTTCATTAAGAGAAGCTAAACAGCCATATCCCTGATCCTTAAGTAAACATTAGATATGTGTGATAGCAACACTCAGCACTAGCAAAAGTGGTGAAGGAGCACATTTAAGGTCACAAGGTCATCAGCCTTGTGACTCACACATGCCTGATACCAAGCTTTGTTCCTCGATCAAGCCTTTCCACTCAGTGAGCGCCCAGAATTCGGTAACAGTAGTTAAAACAATCAATAAACGATTGTTCTACGTGTTCCTTTAGGAAGTCCTCACCTTTCCAACAAGGGCTGGAATATTCATCGAGTTAGTTGCAAAGCCCATGCCAAACACCATGGAATCTTCAACACCAAGGAACGTGGCCACAAGTTTTTCTAGTTCTACGTGCTTGTCTAGGGTGCCTGCAGAAATAAGCACAGGGAATATTAAATCTCATTAAACTGTGAAAGTTTTAAGGCACAAAACGTACAAAAGAACAGGCTAGAAGTGTGTTATTAAGCTATATGACATTAAGTTCTAATGAAGGTTTTTCATTTGTATCCTGTGCATGTGGGGTAATGCAAGAGAAAGGAAGGGTGCAAACCACCTGTGACTAATACTAATAAATACTGCAGCTGTTAAGGCAGCAAAGCAGCTGCTGTGGCAAAAAGCTTCCCTTTTCTGTAACAACTGTTGACATAGTTTATTCTGAAGACTAATTTTTTGCCTTTTTCTCTCCCTTGCAAAGAGGACAAAAATACCTCCTTTTTTGTAGGAAATGTGGGGAAAACATTTTAGGCATTCTTAAATTCTCTTTGGATGTGAAAACAAAAACCAGGGACAAGATTCTTCCATTTTTTGTTGAGTGCCTACATATGTATACAAAATCCTTAATTAGGATTTTACATGGACAGACAAACAAAAGTGTTCTCCATATTTTTCTGCTTTGGAAGGTAAAACCTATTCCACTTTCCATAACTGATGATAACTCTCCCCTTTCCTTCCTCTCAGCAATGAACATAAATGATAAGGCAACACTAGAGAGCCTTCTTTATTGCATGTGAATTATCTAATATTAGTGCCTGAAGTCTCCAAACAAATAAGGTGCTCCAACTACCCAAAAAAGGCAGCATCCTTCCTGCCCAACTCACAGCGAAGGAGGACAAAATACAAAACGCAACAAACAAAAGAGTGGTGTTAAGAGACTGAGATAACAAATAGCTTTGAACAGTAAGGAATCATCTCAACTTGCCAGCTCTCTAGTCTTTGGTTGCCTGGCTGTGCATTGCAGGTACCAAGGCAGAAGGAACTCTTACAGGATGATCTGTGGGGAAGAAAAGAGAGTGGCGTGTGGATTCTGACTGAGCATTTCCCCTGTGAGTAAGGCTGTAATGAGGGAACAGAAGAAAAAAATTAGGCAAGTGAATACCTTACCTCACTTGCACTGCACAAACTGCAGTCACAATAATATAGGCAAAGTGAATTACAATTGATGGGACAAGAAAGCTGTGTTCACTGTGATGGACAAAGGGAGATGAATGGAGGAACACAGAAGCTTGGCTGGAGCGTCTCAACAAGAATGATGAGTCAGGAAGATGATCTTACCTTCATCATGGAGGAGAGCTCATTAAAAAAGTCAAATATAAATGGCAGAAGAACAGTTTCAGCAACAACACTAAGAGGGTAGAGTGAAGTAGTGTTTTCATTATTTTCTCTCATTAAATATCTAACGTAGGAATGACATTCACTTGGAAAAGAATGTGCAAAGTATCTATCACGCAGCCAGGAGATGAGGAGCAAGGGTCATATGGCTTCTGCAAAAACCTTTACTTGGCCAGTAAAGAACATATTTTGCACAGAGCCCACCTGGGTTCTGCTAGACCTGAGCTAACTCTGGCAGAGCTTTGAGAGTGTCTCTGCAGTCCTTGTACCACACTGTACATGGAGCTGGGCTGTCTCTGTGCTCTGAGAAGTTAGGCAATGTGACACAGAAAATCTGGCTCTGCAGAGCCTCCAGCAGATGTGAGCTGACCCTGCATGAAGCTCTTTGAGGATGGCTAATTTTTGAATTTGTAGATTCCAAGATACACTTGGATACATGGTGGCTCTGCACACAGCCACCATTTAGTAGCCAAGCTTCATGAAATGCAAAACTACACAGTGCTTCAGAGCTGAGCTGCTCACTGGAAATGTGGGTGAGAATCTATGTCTTAACTTGTAAGCCCGGCCCAGGTCTCAGAGTGTACTTCTATGGCTAGTTCTACATTTTCTGCAGATTTGCCCCATCTAGTCTTCAACCTGATTACAGCACTCATGGACAACTAAGAGTTCCAGCATGACCATCTGCCTCAGTGTTCCCTGCAGATGTTATTTTGTCACTTGAGGGATATCAGCACACAAAAAGTTGATGAAGTCTGAAACGGAAGCTTGAAGCAAACCACACTGTGGTCACAGCTGGAATTAGAAGGAGGATTGTGAAAGCACGAGAGACAAGCAGTGTGTGCTTTGCAAGGGAGGCATTTTAAGGCATGACAAAATTGTCCCTGACTTTTCCAGGGATAAATCTGACGCTACTGGGGTGGAGTTAAATTGCTTTTTGGGGTTGCATCATATGTTTTCTGTTTTTACAAACAAGAAAAGCCTGACTCAATACAGATTGTTCTGTTAAAGCATCTATTAGATGACCCACAAAAGAACAGCACATTTTGGACCTATTTTTATTGATTTTGTGATTATGAAACATTCTGAAAGTGACCGATCCCTACTTATTATTTACTAATCCCAAGACTGAATAGAGATGATATTGTACATTGCTATTGCCTACAAATCCTGGAATAAAAACTGGAATCAGTTTGCAAAACAAAAACCTGAATGACACAGGTTTGCAAAATGAGCCCTGGTTTTGAATTACCTTAATTGTCATGGCAATAGTGTAGGTGGGAGATGAGATACTGCAGAAGCAAAACAATACACACCAGTACTGACACTGGGAAGTCCATGACAGCTGTATACACTGAGCAGAGGTGATAAAGCATGTCAGCTTGCATTTTGCCAGGTTTAAAGTAAATGGCATGGTTTAAAGTAAATGGCAGGTTTAAAGTAAATGGCAGGTTTAAAGTAAATGGTAAATAAATTATGCATTTATTTAATCATTTATTTAATCTCCAGTATAGGTCAGTCCTTGGACACTGTAAATGGCATCAATTATACCACTTCTCTCCACTGGAGGAAACAAGGAAGCAGATATGCTCTGCTGGGATGAGGCCTGTTCCACTAGCATTCCCAGCCAGTCACGGCAACCCCTGCAACAAGCATAAACAGCACGACCAGACCAGATGCAAATTTGATCCAAAGGAACTGGCACAAGCTGAAACAACTCACCATCAACATCTCAAGCTACATAAGAAAGGCAGTAATTACACTGCTCTTCCTTAAATACAGCCTTAGAGGTGTCAAGTGAGGTTATCATGGCCCTTAAAATGTCTTGTTTTGTGCTAGATTCAAGACCACTATCATGTTCTGATGGATGAAGTGATACACTAGATACATTTTTATTAATACATTGTGCACACAGATAGCTTCTACACTTGCCCCATGCACGGACATCAGAAATTTCTCCCATCCTTCACCTGTTCTGATTTTTATGCCAACTACAGCTTGGTTTGATCCACCAAATGAGGATACAACTAAATAATGTACGCCAACCTCCTGGGAAAGATTTAAGACAAAGAAAAAAGAGAAAGGTACCTGTGTCTTTAGGAGACAAAATTAAATAATTTGAAAGTTTTTCCTCACTGCTGAACAGGTGAATGCACTATGGTACAGCAGGAGTTACTGTGACCCAAGACTGTATAGGCATTAAGATCAAAGATCTTATCAGAAGTGGACTTTCACAATGGTAGCCACCTCCACAGATTCCCACACTTCTCTTCCCAAAGCAAATCCCCTCCTTTTCAAAATCTGATGACCCAGTTCCCTCCATTAACTTGTCACTGCACTCTGGTGACAAGGAACATGAAGCACACTGTGTTCTGACAGGCTTTTGTCATCGGCTTACCCATACTCTTGGGTTCAAAGTCACTGTCAGTCTACTAGACAGATAAAGCTTGAAAATGCACTTCCCATGGTCCACAGTCATTATTTAGCTTTGACACTTTCAGCCTCACAAGGTGGTTTGTGCCACTGGTTAGCCTGCCCAATACAGTCTTTCAGGTTCTTATGCACTAGTGACACGGACTGGTTAAACTGCCAACACTGGCAACAGGATCCTGTAATAGAATTTTATGTTTGGAATTCTGAGACCCAAAGAAGACAGGAAAATCCCTGCTTGCCTCAAGTTAAAACAAAAGCTGGAGGAGTAAACTGATACAAGCAACAAGTCACTGAAAGAAAAAGGAACAGCTGGGAATCCTGTGCATCCCTGATGTGACTCACCCAGGTGAATAAGAGCCATTATGCTATGAAAATGAAGGTTTGTCAGAGGCACCCTTAGGAGGGTGGGGAACAGAACAAAACACCTGAACTTCCTTGTCACAGTTGAAACTTAAGGTCACAAACTCACCCTGCTAGAACATTTGTCAGAGACGAAAAAAATAGTATCACTGAAACGCATACATGCTTTTACAAAAGCAAGGCTGGATGAGCTATTTATAGAAGGATGAAGAAACAGAAGATGTAGAAATGGTATTATTTCTTTACACCATGCTTACAGAGTGGATGATGCAAATGGTATCAACTGTCCTACAGAGCCCACTACCAGAGCAAAACCTAAACTTGAAGAACGAGACATTGGCAAGAGAGAGAGAGAATGATACTGTAGTGTTATGTAGTTGCCTCATTTAACACTGCATGTGCATAAAACAGCCCCAAAATAGGTAGCTTTTGAGGAATCATTTGATAGAAAGGAAATATTCAAGTTTTCTTAACATTGCTACCAGCTAATAGAGCTTTCATACCATAAAGATGCTGTGGGTGTTATAGATCTAATGATATACCTGTGTAATTTACTGATTCTCAGAAAAAAAAGTAGATTCATTTTAACAAAACCTTCAGTTTAGTTGAGATCTTTCAGGTTTTGTTTCTTTTTTCATTTTAGAAAAACACAAAGTTAACAAAACTTACGTTTAAATCCAACTTCTTCACGCCAAAGCCTGTATCTAAATATTTGCATAGATAACATCATATATAGGAGATATTTTAGGTTTTAAACAAGTCATACAACCCTTAAGTCATTCTGGACACCTTCAATTCCACCTGCCAGAAGGTGGACTATCCAGAGCTTAATCTTGCTTTGCAAAGCATACTTTTGCAATGGTGAAACACCAGGAACAAACCTGACCCTTTGATCATAAATTGGATAAGTTATTTATGAGAGGGGAGGCGCAAAAGGGAAAATGATGTTAGTAGGAAATGACAAAAGAAAATTCCTCTCATGTTTTCTAATTTATACCATACTCCACCAGAAGGTAGCCAAGGTTATGAAATATATATATACACACACACATGTAAATTCTCATTTATGTGGCTGTATTTTTCCTTAAGCTCCTCCTTGGAAACCGTAAATTATGGGAACATTAGTTTTTTATCTCTTTCTCTTAACTGAAAAATGGAGCAATTATTTGTGTTTGTTCAGTATTGAGTTTAAAACAAGCAAGCCCTAACTAAAGCTTTGAAGTGACATAAAAGAAAGAATGAAGAAATATATATTTTTACCTTCTTGAAATGCTGCTAGAAATTTATACTAGGCCTTAAAACCCAACAGAAGGAAGTGAAGGGGACGGAGCTACTCAGTTTAAATGTTGGCACAGATTTTCAGATCTGCCTTTTGGAAATCAGATCACAATCAAACAAAAAACCCCCACCTCTAACGAACAAAAAGCCCTACAACTGAGCGCAAGTCAGGTGTTAAAGGGTGATCTCCTAACCATGCCCTCCAGAGTGAATCACCCTGCAAGTGTTCTGTGCAGGCTCCATCTTGTCTTTTGGTCCAAGGCATAATCACAGGAGAAGGATTTCAAAAGGCAGGAATCCTGCTTGGCTGCTTAAGGAGCACTAATGATACATTTGCTCCAGTTACTCACGTAGATCATCTCCATAAGGAATAATGGGCAGTTAGATAAATAGAGCATTGGAACTACCAGCTGTCCATGTGACAGTCCTGTCACCAGCCCGGTGCTAAGCCTAGGAGTGTTCAGGGCATGGTAATCTGCCTTATCTTAAAAGAAGTGTAACTTTACTGATTTTATTATCATCTGCAAGCAGCAACCAGGAGACTAATTTGCTTGTTTGTCAATAATTTTCAGTTATGTTGCTTAGAAAAGGCTGACTGTAAACACAGAATGACAGGATGGGCTCAGACAAAAGGCTTGTGAGTCTGTCTCCAACAGTAGCCAGTTCCCACTCCAGCCATTAAAATACATTGATTTGCATGGGAAAAAAGGACTTCACATTCAAGCTGTCATTCTTTCATTATTTTTCCACTATATAGAGGGAATATATGCTACATCAAATTTATTTAGATTCCTATTTGCCAGCATTTTTTATTAAGCTAAAAAATAATGCTTTTGAAAGGCAGATTAAAATACATAAAATGTGGTACAGAGATTTTTTTGGGGTAATTACAATAAATACCCTAACGTTCCAAGCACTCCAGTTACTCGAATAGTTGGTGTCCAGTTACTTATGGAATGAATCATAGAATGGTTTGGGTTGGAAGGGACCTTAAATACCACCTAGTTCCAACCGCCCTGCCATGGGCAAGGACACCTTCCACTAGATCAGGTTGCTCCAAGCCCCATCCAACACAGCCTTGAACACTTCCAGGGATGGGGCAGCCACAGCTTCTCTGGGCAAACTGTGCCAGTGCTTCACCACCCTCATAGTGAAGAATTTCTTCCTAAAATCTAATCTAAACCTGCCCTCTGTCAGTTTAAAGACATTCCCCCTTATTCTATGACTCCATGCCCTTGTAAAAAGCCCCTCTCCAGCTCTCTTGTAGCCACCTTTAGGTACTGGATGGCTACTTAAATCCTGCAACATTTAAGAATTATTGATTCAGACCCAAGGTCTATTTCTGAAAAACAAAACTTCAAGAAACTAATCAGGACATGAAAAATGTACAATGTACAATGAACTAGCCAAAGGGGGAAAAAAAAAATTGACCTTTTCTGCACCTACAGGAGAAACTGCTGCTGACAAAAGCTGTTTTAATTTAAATAACACTCATGGTCAATTTTGTCAGATATAGGTGCAGATCTCGCTGTATCCTCCCATGGCATCTCATACAGTTAATGCAGCATCTTCTCCACTGGCTTTGATAAGTTTAACCTCCCCAGTCTCAGATGTGCTCAGAATACTCTTACCATTCCAGGTGAATGGTCCTATCCTTCCTCCCAGCCTGCCCCTCTGACCCAGAGGACCTTTCTCTGTTCTACATCTCCAGCTGCTCTGAAATTTTCTGAACGGTCTTATTTATGCTTAAATTTTTGCCACCAAGATCCTTCAGGGACTACTGTCATGCCACATACCACACAGAACTGAAAAGTATTTCCCCTCTAAGCAGACCCATCATCACTGGGTTTTGCCTTCTGCCTACCATCTGCAAACAACCACTTTCACACATTCACCCAAGCTACTGCTCGTAGAAGACATGCCCCAGGCTTATGTGCATCTCTTTCTTGTCGATTTAAGTATCTTCCCTTAATACCTTTCTAATCTTAGTGTACTTAGAAACACTGAAAACAGCAGGGTTACTGCTTCATTAGTTCCTTATGTGCTACCTTTGTTGTAAATACTGCCCAGCTTCATAACAATACAAGTATGTGTGTGTTCCTAGTTCAAGTCAAATTTGTATGATGATTTGCTAGTCAACAGGTTCACTATTAACAATTGTCCAGTAATGGCTATAGGCATGTAATTAATAATATAAATTCATATTAAACAACTAATTACATTAAATAATGCTAAACAACTAGTACTAAATGTACCATATACACAAAAAAAGGTCCCTTTTGCTCGTAATCCTTCATCTGACAGTTGTCTTGTATTGATGTCTGATGTGTTGATTGGGGTAGAACGAAAGCAGGACAGACATATATAGTAGTATCCCAGCTTCTGAATAACTGCAGCTTAAGGACATCCTGAATCAGACAACATTTTGTGTTTTTCTAATTTCTATCAATGATCTCTCCTCTGCATGTGGCCAGTGTCCCTTGGAATGCAAGGGAGTGTGAAGTTCTGGCATCTGCAGCTTCCTTTGCAAAGAGTTCCTCGGGTCTGCCAGCCTCCAGTGTGGAGAGCTGCCTCCTGGATTTAGGTGGAAACCTTCTACCAACTTCATACAACACCCTGTAGATCTGGCAGTGGCAGAGGCAATGAACAGTGAACCCTGACCTCTCTTCATGCCACACATAATTTTGAAGATTTCTATAATTTCTCCCTTCAGGCTCTTTCTGAGGCAGACGACAGGCATTTCTGACAGCTGAGGTCAGCAAGCTCAGTAGTTCTTCACCCAGAAGCTGTTTGAGGCCTTTGATGATCCTTTTGGCCCTTCTCTTGCACTTTCCAGTTCTGCTAAATATTTTTTATCAGAACTACAGAGAGTACTCAAGACAACAGCAAACAGCAGCTTTATGCAGCATACTAAGGCTGTGGTTGGCTTTCTGTTCACTTCCTAATAATTCCTAGTGTTTGATTTGCTTTCTGACCACTGAACAACAAGCTAATGCTTTCACAGAACTACTACCTAAAGCTCCAAGATCTTGCTCCTAAAGGGTAATAGCTAGCTTGGTCTTAAAAAAGGAAAATATTTTTCTTTTCACATTCAAAATCCCACAAAAGCCTCAGAAACATGTCTAAAATGACACTGTTTACTAAGGAAGTGATTTCTTATTATCATTTAAAAAGAGTATGGAATTAAAAATGGAGTGAAAAGCTTTTAATCTTTTTAGGGAGGACAAATCTAGGAATGTCAGCCACTGTTTTTATCAGTTTTAACCATGTTTAAACATCCACGTTGACTTATTCTGAGAGCAAACTACCTGCACCAACACTCTGATATGACAGCATTCACAGCCACTCCACAGCCCGCACAATTATAAGAGGAGGAGTGTAGGCAGAAGAGCACAAAGGACAGTTTCACCATCATGTATTCTTTCAAACCACTCAAATCACTTTCATTTGTGTCTTCTTTGTTTTGCCCTCCCCCCTGAAATCTTCTGAAAGTAGTGGAATGATCCTTCTCAAAGAGAGATGTTGGTAAAACTCAAACATGCCAGCCACTTAAATGCACACAAGCAGAACAGTGCTTTCAAAGTCATGTAGCTTGAAAATATAAATATGTTCAAGTGCTCTCTTGAATTAAGACCCCATAGGCAATTTACAGCCTTGGCTCCTGCAGCTCACTGCATTTTTACTTCAAACCACTTGAGCTCAGCCACACAATAACAACAAAAGTTTTGAAATGTGATCTGCCCAGAAACAAACCCAGTCTGTTCTATTTATCCAGGATGGAGATGACAAATGCTAGTTAAAACAGGTAAGACCTTTCTTACAGAGCCTTCCCAACTCACTTGAAAGTATATGTGTATATATATTTAACTCAGAATTTTTCAAATCTGTTGGACTGTGATGAGAGCAGAGCTGAGGCAGTACAAGAGAGTAAAGGAGGAAGGAAAGAGGGTATCCACGCTATGAGGCTATTTTCCTTAGGTTGTTTATACAGGTCTTGGTGACAGACAGGCTCCAACAAAAGCCAGGGCCAATGAAAGAAAAATCTTTTAATAAGTTAACTTTTTTTTCCGAGAACAAGTCAAGGTTACACAAGTCTTCCATTAAAAAAATTCTGCAAAAGCTAAAGAATAAGTAACACCAGTCATAATCTTAGATGTACTGAAATGTTCTTAGCCAAAATCCAAGAGCAAAAAGACAGAAAGAAAGCTTCCTTCAATACCTTAGATGACTAGAAATGGTGACCATTTTCAAGCATGCAATTCAGGTTAAATAATATATTGCAGTCACCAGATGGGTCACCTACAAAAGGAAAGTAGGGTCAATCTGTGAACCCTCTCTGAGTGGTGTCACTGACATAGTTATTACTGGCAAATCAAAGCATGTTGACAAGATAAGAAGCAGGTGGCAAGGTTCGTGTTATTGTTTCATCTGGAAATGAGACACTAATAGAAACTCAAAATAAATACAGTATCTTTTTCATAACATTTCCGGAGGAACAGAGTTTACTTCGGGAGATAAAAACCGAAATTTTTTCAGGTTGCTGGATTAGGATAAAAGGTCTATAAAAGACTTCTCTATTCTGACAAGCCTACCTTTTTTTTTTTTTTTAATTAACTCCTAAGAAAGATAAAATCTGAAGAGAAACCACCCCTTGCATTTCTGTGGCTTGAAATTCTCTCCGAAATGTAAGCTGATTGTACCATTAGGAATGCACGGCTTTGTGTAAAAATATAAAGTTGAAGGTAACACTACATGCAGCCCACAAACTAAAAAAGCAGACAAATCATAAAGGACACATAAAGCAAAAAAGTCAGATAGAGCCTTCCTGAGTTTATTCCTTAAAGGCGCAGCAGAAATTTCTATTTTGTGCCAATAACGTCTCATAAAAAATTTCAATATGCTCTTAGAACATGGGATTAAAAAAAAATTATGTAAAAGATAATTTTCTTTATCTGAAACATCTGTGTGTGGTAACAGATGTAAATCTGTGATGCAACTGATTTGCCCTAGAACAGTTCTTGAAGTCTCTGTGTGGTTTTTACTTCTCTTAAAAAATAAGCCCGTTACTTCCATCATTAAAAATCCCAAGCATTTAGTTTTGCTTTTCCAAAAATCAGTATTATTTTTCCTTTTGAAAAAATATCCTCATGTGATAACAAATAAAACACAGCATCCCTTTTAATTGCGAAACAAGTAATTGCTGATGTGATTCCTTCAAGATAGCTGTAAAAAAAAGCATATAATTACAGAAACCTTGGTAAACAAGGTTTACCTGGAGTAAACATCCAGCTGTTTACTCACCCATTTCTTGTCTGGTACTGCAGACTCCCGTCCCATACTTTTCTAACTCTATGGTCACAGTTTTCAAAGCATTAACATCTGTTTCTGCGAAGCCGAGGTAGTTATAAGAACCCATATTGATTACATTCTTGATAGTCCTTCCTGTAAACCTAGAATTAAAGCAAATTTTAAACAATAGTGCAACTTCCCCTCCAACAACAAGCGAAAAGAAAAAAAATCCCAAAATTTTTCCACCAAATTTTGTTCTATTTGGGAATTTATAGTCCTCTACCAACCCAAAGGTTTTTACAGCCTTTCTCTTTTTTCTGGCTAAATACTCTTTCCTGGTCAGAATGTTTTCTAGAAGCCAAGTTGTAGATGGCAATATAGTGGTTATTAGGTGAAAGGCTGCTTTTGTGCATTTAAAGAAATAAACCAACCTAAAACTTCATTTAAGGAACAACTTAGAGACACTAATTTTTCAAGCAAAATGTCAACAGCTTCCACAAAGGCTTCAGTGTTCTCATACAGACAGAGAAATTAAACATGACCAAAATGTTGTGGGAAACACTAAGATACATTCTCACTAAACTGAAAAATAGCCAACCTACACGTTGTCTATGCTCTGAATTCCCACAGCTGTTTAATTCAGTTGTGATACACTGAAATCTTCAAGCTGTAATCTGCTTAAAACCCGCTCCCAAAGACTCACTGTGAAAGCAAGAAACCACATTCACGCAATGCAAGAGATTGTGATTTAAATCCTAACCATGGGATACAAGAAATTTTGTTGTAATATTCTGAGTAAAGGTCTGTCGTTATAAATGAAGCATCAGCAGTTTTACTTGTGCTGACACAGCCAAACAAACCCATTTGTGATTGACTTGGAAATCCATACTGTGTTTCCAAACAATTCCAGAGGAAAAGGGTCAGATGGTCAGCAACTTGCAGATGTACCAGGAGTATTCTTTTGAAGCTGAGAGGTGCAGAGTGTAAGATGACTCACCTAAATGTCCAGTTGTAATCATCTGTAACACGTTCCATGAGGTCAAACTGTGGCCCAGGGACACTGCAAATTGGCCGGTTCCAGTTATCCCGTATTCTCATATAGAGGTTTCTGGTGTAAAAGTTCTCAAAATCTTGATAAAGTGGCACAAAATCCTGGTTTGAAAACATGCACAGGGTTATGTTGCTGGGAAAATGTCTGCTTCTGTACCCAAGTCATTCCCATTAATAAGGAAAAACGGATTCATTAGTAAATAGAGAGCTGTAACAGTCACATATTCCTATGTCACACACAGCTCCAAAAATCAAGTATCTTACTTTAATTCTTTTGAAACACAGTGTTGGATTTTTTAAGTGGTGGAGTTTTTTGTTGGTTTTTGTTTGTCTGCTTGTGTTTTTAGATTGGGTTCTTTTTTTTCTATGAGGAGGTATCAACTGCTTGGTTTTTTTTAAATGGTCAACAAGTTGGTTTAACTCTCCATTTGTATCTTGAAAGTTGGAAATGGAAAACATTAAAGATTCTTTCACTTGGAGAAACCAACTGCTTCAAATTGAGCATTTTGCTATGTGTGGAGCAGACTGAAAACTAAGATAAACAACTCATTACATTTCAAGAAATGCTGGATACATTAGATAAAAGCTACTCCAGTGTAAGTGATCTGGGCATTGCTGGCCTAGACTAGACATGCAAACAGCCAGTTAATACAACTGGTTTGGTTGACAATTTCTATTTATGGATTTTACTTGGAAATTAAATTTTAAAAATGTAAGGAATCTAAACAAAGTTTTATATGAAACAGGAATATATCCATGTTGGACACTGGTCACAATAAACTGATAAAATAACACGGCACATAGTTGACATACATAGGAGAATTAAATGAACATGTAATCCATGCTGAAGGACAAGAAAATTCAACTGGCACAACTGGAATCAACAAGTGGCCAAACCATGAAGTGAATTGAAAATGATATTCATTAAGCTGTGCATTCAGCTTTGGAAAGATAAATCAGGAAACAATTTCAGAATTTTATTTGTAAGGGGAACAGTAACACTATTCCCATTTTCCCTTCATTTTGCCAGGTGTTACTGTAAATGATGACTCAAACTGCACAGAGAAAGAGGAGCAACCAAAAATTCTAAACAAAGTTGGAAGGCAGTTGAGCTTGCTAAGGTGCAAGTTTCACTTAGAACTATGTGGGATGAAAAAATTTCTAAGTCAGGACTTGCAAGAATTCAGGCTACATTCACTTTGTGCCAGGACATGATTCCCGAGTGCTCTGTGAGCAGCAGTTCAGGAAACATAACCCAGCAATTACAAAAATCACTGCCTGTGGATGTGAAGGCAGCCAGGTGGGACAAAGGAAGATCGGGGTTTAAGAGATTTGACAAGATGATATATTTAACAATAAGGCATTCCTGAGTTTTCTTGTTTCGTGGATCAACTTAAGTGCACCTCTATTTCGCTGAGAGTATTATGACACTCTTGGAACAACATGAACATCTCTGGGTAAAAATCATGATTTTACCTATATATACAGGTACATAAGAGTACACGTGCATATAACTCTACTGCAGTGTGAGTCATTCCCCTCATCCTTATGCAATGCTCTCTGAGATGAAAGGTGTATTCCTTGTTAGTTCGACAGGTTGCTGTAAATCACTTGCAAGCAGGGGAAAACTCGGCTGTGGATGCATAATGTCTTTTTCATACATACTTTTTGTTGTTCTCTCTCTTCAGCAATGTTACGTTTTTCTAGTCCCCAGGCTCTCATAAAATCTCGCAGGTAGCCAAATATTGTTCCCACTGCAAAACCCACGACAGTAAAAACTGCAACATACATTGGTGCCTGTTCAAAGTGCTCAATAAATGTCTTTTTGTAGAGAGTTCCGTTTGACACGCCATTCTTCTGAAAATACAGAACAGAAACTTGTGATTAATACATTTCATCTATTCAAAGCTTACACCTTAGACCTGGAGGCAAATCATCTTCTCTAATTAGCAGAGACATTCCGACGTCACACTGTACCAGCTGAAGAGAACCTTTAACACTGCAGTTGCTACTGACCACTACAAATATCTTCCATTTTCTCACCTCTCCACCAATGTCCTCAATTGCAGGTGTCTCCAACACCACTCCCTTGTCTATTTTGAAACACGTGAAACTTATGAAGGATTGGCAATGTATTATTGTGTAATTGGACAATTATTTCAAGGGTGATTAAATGTAAACCACAATACTCTGTCTTGCAAGGCAGAGCAATAAAAAGGGAAGGGCAGAATTAAAAACTCACCTACACTGTTCCTGACTGCTTCTGAAAGCCTTGTGCAACCCATTGCAGCAACTAACCTATATACAACAAAATCCAGCCTAAAATAGGGCAGCTTTACCATGATGTTCCTCAGATCTGAGGAAGTATCCAAAACCGTTATGATCCCAGCCTTCCATTTCTGTTCTGATTTCACAAATGCTTTTAATCCCATTTTCAGTGATATCTCCCTCTTTTAAGGGTACTTAAAAACTAAATAAAGAAGAATAAAAGAAAAGAAAACAAAACAAAACAAAGATAAAAAAAGGAAGAGACACACAGGCACCCTTGATTGTTGGAATTAGTGAGCCCATTGTAAGCAAATTCTAAATATTGACAACAGTGTATGGACAAAATATTTTGTCATGAAAATATTCTAAAATTTTAATTCTCAGATTAAAGAAGCTAAGTTGCAATCTTCTCAAACCAACTCATATTCAGTTGGCTCATCAGATTATTCTTTGAAAGAGAGGTAACTCCCTTATTTCTACAAAAATACAGTTACTGTCTAGTAACATCCAACCTGCCAATTCAAAAATAACAAAACATAATCCAGAAAACATAGTTCCCTGTGTTTAACAAAAAAAAAAAAAAAAGGAGGAAAAAATCCAAGATAAATATTTTGAGCATATTATTAAGCAAGACTAACACCATATGAAGAAATACCATTAATACATTGCTGCTTGTGGGATGGATGAACTAAAAAAAGTAGATTGTCTAGGTACATAATGTAGAAAGCTGAAATAGAATATTCATATTAAAAACAACTGTCAATTCAGTATACTTGTAAGATAGAGTATTATGGATCTTCGTATTGCATTAAAATGTCTTCATCTTCAAAGGATTTTCATTTCAGTTTTATGTTGCTGTCCAATTCTGGATTCAGGAAGTTTTTTTGGGAGAGAGAGAAATAAAAAAATTAAAAAAAGAAAAAAACAGAAAAAGAAAAAAAAAGGAAGGAAAAAAGGGGTGTTGGGCACAAGAGAGAATATAAAGGCTTTGGAGGAAACTCAAAAAGGAAAAAAGTGCTGGTAGGGCTGAACAAAACCACATTTAGACTTTGGAAAGACTTATTGCCATGTAAGAGAAGGAATGCAGGGCTGGCTCTCCCCATGTGAGGGTAGACCTTTGAAGCAATGTTACACATGCACTCCTACCTCAAGCTAATTGCTCTTTTAGGGCAACCTATTTACCATGAAAAACATTTTATGAGGATGAGTTAAATACATGGTCAAGTCAAATTTCACAAGAGTCACAACAGCTTTGTGCACACAGCGATCAGATAAAGCAAATATTTCAGGATTAAGGATTAAGCTCAGTCATATTACCTTACATCTGCCACAAGCTAAGAGGATATTTATGTCACCTATGGAAATTCAATTGGCATTGTAGCTTGATGTGCTTGATTCAATTGGCATCAAGATGTGATGACACCTGAGCCCAGAGGAATGATGTTGTTTCTGTTTATCAATTTTATTAAGAAACACTTTATTGCTGTATATCTTACTGGCAAAGGAACAGGGGAGCTCATATCAAACTTGTGCACTGCAACACTCTCCTTCCACAATAAAACTCTCCTGTTGTGGAATTCTTATTTCAGCTGCTGCCATTTTATGCAGTCAGTATGACATACATATTTAAACTTGCTATCACCTGCTATCCTCAATACAAACATCTAGTAGTAAATGACATCCATAGTAATAAAGTACTAAGAATCCACAGTAGGATGTGATCCATATATTCTTCCACTTTCCAGCAATTGCTGGCTTTGAGATTTTATAGGTCTGAGATTGTGCTGTCATGTTTAATAGTCATCAGGGGATAACTATGAATGTGTTCTTCATTTTTGAACCTACAAATGCTGGGAAAATGAATTGCAACTTTTGCTAATTGATTTAATCTGTAGAAAATGTGTTTCCTTTTTTATAATAAAAAAAAAAAAACAACTGATAGTGTCATGACAATTTACTTTGACCGTTGTTACTCCTTCAGGTTTCCTATTCAGCCAATTACACAACTCGTAATTTTCTGTACTTAAATAAATTCTGCCTCTCCATTTGTGTCTTCCCAAACTAGAATAATCTTAATCTGTATAATTCTAGTCCAGTCTCCCTGTCCTAGCATGGATTTAAATCCAAAAAGAACAAATAAAAAAATTTGATATTTTAAAAATTTCTCTTCACTCTGCAAAGTTCAATAAAACCTTTTTGAGATGCAGAGGAAGTGAATTAAAATTGCATACACACTTGAGGGCACAATATGGATTTATACATCTGCAAATACTGCTTTATCTTCTTTTCTGTTGCTTTTTAAAGACTCTTAACATTCTGTTTGCTTTCTTTCCACAGTTCACAGTTTCACAACATCTCTTATGATTACATATATCCCTTCTCAGTTGCAAAAATACCTTATTTAGAGCACACTGCTATTTGTGTTTTCTTAGGACCATTTTTCCCTCCAATTAAGTAATTGTTTTTTATTTAGTGACCTGCAACTTTGTCTACTGCTTTATCAACATTACACACTGCCAATGAGAAAGTTCTGTCGTGTTTTTCTTGTTCAGGCCTGGTTTTTTACTAACCTGAAGAATTCTGTATTGTCAACATATTTTGTCACCTGTTTCTCCTCATCTATTTTTCCAGACCATTGGTGAAAACAGGAGAGAGCACAGGTCCAGTAAGTGATCCCTGGGGGACTCTGTTCCCTGCATCTCCCAGATCACCTTTTCAAAAATCATTTATTTCTAACCCCCAATTTCTCTGGCAAAAAGGCCAAGTTAAGCAGCAGACCAGTTACTCAGCAACTTCATGTTTGGCTTTCTTTAAAAATGTTGAGCAAATACCCTTTGCATACCCTAATCCACATTTTATTGGCTTGTTTTAAAAATTCTGCTAGCATTCCATATCAAACCAGTTTCTCAATAGCCTGTCACAGAGTAAGAATGTTTTCCAAGCAGGGAATCTCTGGGTGCAGCATAAAGAGACCCAAATGCAGGAAGGCTATAGATGAAATTCAATCAAATGGATGTTTTGCCATGGAATTTGACAAATACAGGATTTTATTGACTTCTTGGAAACCAAAACACAATCAGGGTAAGCAACTTCGGTGTGTTGTGTTGAGTCTCTGCTTAACTGGTTTCCCATAAGACACTGCAACAAAAGAATTTCTGGGCAAGATTTTGATGCCAAGGAAGTCAACAGGAGTGATGCCAATGCAGCAAAGTCAGCTTGAAGTGCAGCACCTCTTAGATTCCCATGTTCTGTAGCTACTCAAAGTATTTTGAAACTCTCCCATAATAAAGAACCCTTTCCTAAATGTTTTCGATTTTTCAAAATGGAGAAATTAACTCTGACTACAAATCCAACAGTGCTATTGGAATGATCACCAGTATAAAATACTGAATATAATGGACACACAATGTAAGATAATCTTGAAGTCTATTAAGCACACTCCTAGCATTATTTTAAGAAATAGTTACAAAATATATTTGCGTTGGCAAAGAATAATATAGAACAGCTATGTAATAGCATGAACAATACTTAAATATTTGTTCACGCTACCCTTACAGTTAGGAGATACTTTTTCATTGTATTTAGGTCCTGCAGCCTCTGGAATTGTGCTATTTGGCATGAGCCAGATTTGCATCAAAGGGAGAGTGAAGAATTGAACAGCACAGACATAGTGTACAGTACCAAACCTGTCTGCTGGTCCTGATTAATTTACCAGTAAAGAGGTAATCACTTATGCTGGCACAAGTTATGAGTAAACTCACGTGAATGGAGTTGCATCAAGGAAACTGAGACCCAAGAACTTGTGTTTTTATGCAAATCTTTTCTGTAGAGACAACAAGCTCTAAAGAAGCCCAGAAATCCCAATCTGCTTTTTGAAACCTCTCCTTAATTAAATATTTTTCAGCTATTATGTCCACTTCCAATATAGCAGCAGTAGGTGCTGACAGGTATCTCCTTGAAATAAAACTACTGGGAGAACAATAAAGTCTTTGTCTTTGAATGTAAGTGCCCTGTGAGGAATAAAATCTGATCCAAAAGCAGATGAAATTTTATTTTATGCATATTTCTGGATCAGATTTTATCAAGTTGTTGCATGCAACCTATTAAAAAACAATGCAAGCTGACTGATCTACTTAATGCTTCCCAGACAGATATGAAGAGATAAGTGTTGAAAACTGTGAACTAAGTGACAGCTCAATATCTACCAGACTTCAAGATGACAATGAAAATCTTGAGCAAATTAGGACAGTGCATTCCTACAGCAAAAAACTGATGGGAGAACAGACATGACCACTGATGCAACATCTGGTTGATTGGAGATGGTTTGGTTCTAAACAGAT
The DNA here is from genome assembly GCF_001604755.1 of Lepidothrix coronata. Taxonomy (NCBI): domain Eukaryota; kingdom Metazoa; phylum Chordata; class Aves; order Passeriformes; family Pipridae; genus Lepidothrix; species Lepidothrix coronata. The sequence goes on from NW_016690251.1 coordinate 5,865,891, forward strand.
GTTTCCTCCCCAGCAGTTGTTTCATACAACACAAACTATAAGTAACAACCAAGCCAAAAAAACTTTAGTTCTTACCAGTATGTATGCAGAATCCTTGTTTAGAATGATTATTGATTTCTACTGAAGTTTCAAGAAAAAAAAGATATACCTGGTAGTAAAACAATCTATAAGGACTAACAGTAAAAATCTCCAAGACTGTTCAGAAGATTTAGGGAACATAAGACACCTTCAAAATACCCTAGGAATCCATGCACTCTTGAACTTGTCAGAGATTTAGAATTTAACAATTTGGAAACTCTGAAGAGTTTGCTCCCTGTAAACAGTATTAAATGCTGCTTGTTCTGTTCTGCTGCTTGAGGTTTGTATGAAAACTGGGTCTTCACCATCCTTTTCACAACCACCAGGAAATGGCTTTTGATTTGTTAATCAGCTGTCATCTAATTACTGACTAAAAACATGCAGCCTCTCTTCAAGACAGGATACTACCTGCAAACACCACAAAGGTATGAAAAGACAGGATCCTCACCTTCCAGACTTGCATAATCTTTTCAGCTGAACACAAGTTAAACTCCAACATACTCATCTTGCATTAATCCTTTCAGCCCCAAATAACCAAGTCCCACAACGCTGACTATGACACTAATACTATGGAAACACAGATGTGAATGACAAATGCATTAGAAATACAATGTGAAATAGAAAACATTGTTATGTAATTAGGAAAGCAATACACATACTATATAATTTTCAGACTAACCCTTTACTCTGATGCTGAAATAATACTTTTGAGTGTAACATGGCAGGTTGGGAGGATACAGAAGACTTGCTCATAAATAATGTTCAGGAATAACATTCAGCAGTGGCAAGAGTTCCAAACAAGATGAAATATGAACTCAGAAAGTACACATTTCATTGTCTTAGTTTTGTACATTTTTATGCAGATATTTATATTAATTCAAGAAGTCTCTTAACCTGGTATATCAAAACTTCTAGCCCTGCACACAGTACAAGCAACAAGCACTCCAGCATCAATCAATGTTTAATTGCAACTATTAAGTAAAGTGTCTAGTGTGTGCAATTTTTGTAGAATCTATAAAAAACATCAGCACATCTTTTTATCTGGTATGAATTTAGTCCAGCAAGTAGAACTGCATGTTGAAGAATGGTCACACTACAGTATTTCTCAAAAGAAAAGCCACATACAACTCTTTACAGCACAGACTCAGGACAAATGCGAGTAGCAAACCATGAAAATGCAATTTGATGATGGGAAGAAAAATCTTAGAAAACACTATTTTGAACTTCAAGTATTAGAAATTGCAATATAAACCATAATAACTACTATCCAATACCAAGTGACTAAGGCACTTACACCAAACAGTACATGGGAGATAAAAAAACCTGTATAGTAAATTCTTTTCCAAATGGCTTTATATCTATACATTGCAAGCAATAATAAGAAACACTAGAAAGAAAAGGCATATGTTTGCCTTACACAACTATTATTCTGCCATTACTCCCAGAAACTTCCAAATGACTCAGCTTAATGTAACTAGGAAGGCATGAGGAGAAAGATGGAGTTTAATAATTTCAAATTATTAGAGACAAAGCAATGAAGTTCAGTACCCAGAGAGGTACTTACAAACACCAGAAGGTATTTCCAAACCTTACAGCAATTACAGGATAGAAAGCCAGGCACATTGGATCAGAGAGAGAACTGCATGAAATGCTTTGGTTACAGCAATCCCAACACAGTTCGTGGTGTCAAGTTGCAGAGAGTGTTTGCTATGATTTCCAAAGCTACAGGATTCACACTGCCTGGCTGTGAGAATCAGAATATCTCCTGATCATTCAAATCCTATGGCTTTGCCTTTAAAAATAAACAAACAAACAAGATGATGATGAAGTGGTAACACTTCAAAGGCTGCCGGTTTCTGCACATCACTGGCGATGATCTACTAATACAGGAAACTTCTTCCAGAAGTGCTGTAGCATTTAGAAATTCATCCCATGGATCTCACATACATTTTTGATAAGAAACTAATATTTGTGGAGATCAATACTGCAACTGAGTGGAAAGATACTTGAGATGTTCTAACCAGACTGTTAGTGATTTTGCCCAGCATGGATTCTGAATTAATATCTACAGGAAGCAATCCACCAGCTCAATTTTCTTCACAGTGACTTTGCAAAGAACAGTAGAAAATGTTTTAACTAGCCATCAAATTCCCTTGTGAAGAAAATGCTATATCTTCTGCACAAACTTGCATAATCCTCATTGGATCCCAGACCTCTTCCCATTATATGACACAACAGCTTCAAACAGGGCCAGGATTTTGCACAGGTGACAAACAGAAAAAGTTTAGCAATGAGACAAACATTCCCTGTCAGAATGGATGTGGCCATGGATTCTGGATGCCAAATACATTACAAGCTTAAATCTTAATGTGCTAAACCCTCAGAAGCAGTCTCAGGCCATCCTAGGTTCCTGAGATGACAGCACTAGTTTGGATAAACTTCCAGAAGGCATAATACATTCCTTGTTAAAGGAACACAAATGTAATTTAGTTTTCCCACTTCCTACCTGAAAGTTGAATATAATTAGAGTAATTTGCGCATTATTCTAATTATTCTGAGAGCTATGTACACGTTAAGTTGAAACTGTGTGCCCTCCATTACTGCAAGGAGTAACATATATTTCAGAAAGGTGACGAAAGAGAAAGTCATTGCCAATTTTGTTCATGCAATCAGAGTTTAGCTGGATTTATGCTACCTCCTCCAAGGTAATTAACTACTTTAAAATGATATTTAAATATAGATATCTTGGCATACCACAGATGGAGAGGAAAGAGTGAGAAAAAATTCCATAATAAAACCCCTTGACAATTTAATGATGAGGAAAGTAGAATTTCTCCAGAATAGCTGAGAAAGCAGCAATCAGATTTGTGTTGCTAATGTGACGGGTAGGGGAACTAAAAACTCAGTAGGAAGACGACCATCTGGGGAGACAAGGTCCATCTTTGAGCTAGGATATGAATTCAGCACCAAAAAAGAATCTGAGGGTGAAAAAAATTCAGAATAAGTTCATTTATTGCACAGCAGATAGGTTTGTAGGACAGAAGATTTCGAGGAAGATGAGGGAGACAGCCATCCTATGAACACGTCAAGAAAATTAATAGCCTGACACCTTCAGACACAATAGAAGCTGTCTTAAGCAAGAAGACACAAATTCACTTAGCCAGTCATTGGGCAACATGGCAGCAGTGACCATGGCATAATTAAAGTCAGATGCTCTTTACCAAAGCCAGCATCACAACTGTGATCAAATCAGTGCACCATTTAATTTAACAACATGGCAAGAGCTGCAACTCACCCATCATCAAATTATCTTGAGAGAATAACAGAAAGTTTACAGAGTAACCCGGATTGATCAGCTTCTTCCCTAATGCAGAAAAGTTACATAGTTTAATCAACGACAGCCAAACACTTTTGGTTTTTTCACCTAAAAATCTACAGAAACAGTACTATCCATTTCTAGCTATTTTTTGGTTTGAAAAATACTAAGAAAAGGCAGTTTCAATCTGTTATGATTGAGTAACGCCCACCTCTATACCTGTGAGGAACTCACAGGTGGACTTTTCCAGGTACCACAGTTCTGCAAGAGGCCATCTCTTCCCACTGATTTCAATTTCTGCCTTGTACAACTGGAACAAGATCATCTGAGATTTGATGACTTCCTAGTGGCTATTTAATTGTAATGATATTAATTATTTTTTATTACATTGGCTAATTCAGTCTTAGAGCTCAAACCAAAATAGTTGTAGTTTACTCAAATTGCTTGAAGGTCTATTAAAAAGAACCAAGAAATAAATTGGTGCATGATTTTTTTTAGTATATCATACATTAAAATGCTCTTTATGAGTTGTTCCAATAATCATGTAAATCATATCACTGGACATGCAAATGGCTGATTTTCTCTAACCTGAACCTTCTGTAACTATCAGATTTGCAGAAACACCCCTAAAATAAATGCTCTCCTTAGGTTTTATAGCAGATATAGACAAAAAGGAAAGTCCTCACCTCACCACGTACTAATTTTCCCTGGCGGATCCAAATCTACCTAGAGGAAAACACTAGAGCCTGTGGTTCTTGGCTGAAAAGACAGAGGTTAGGAAAAGGAACACACCAGAAATTCAAGAGACAAAAATCAAGTGTAAGAATACAGGGGGAAAGGGATGACTCAAGTATGTCTTGTTGCTTCAGCAAAGGAAGACACCTTTTCAAATGCACAGCAAGAAGCAAAAAGTCACTTGAATTGCCTTTGGATTGGATAAGTTTTAACCTGTTTCCTAAGAAAGCAACAGCCTGTGCCCTCGTGTGACCCCTTTGTGTGCAAGAACCCCTCTATTAGGTTTTGAGCTCACAGACCAATTTCAATCAAATCTGATGAGGCCTTCAAGATACAAAATTTCCTGAAAGCTTCAGGAAAATGTGACCTTGATAGTGCAAAGGGATCCAAATCCCTGAACTGGAGGACAGACGGCAGTAACCTGGCTCTTCAGTCATTCCTGGAGTGAATTACACAAGCACAAGTATAATAATCCATGAACCAGCACCTATTTAGGTCTGAAAAAGGTTGAGCACATTCTGTCTCTTGGGGTGGACATCTTCTACCACCTCATGGAAAAAAAACGATTGTGGACATTCCTAGAGCCTTTGTCTTACCTCCAATATTATTTCTTCCCTCATTGCTGTGGGGCAAATTAGAAGACAATACTCAAAACATTGGTGCACTTCAGAAGTAATTTCAGTAGACATAAGGGTATCTTAACTCAAAGTTTTGATTTATACTGATCACAAAATGGCAGAAATCAAGGGCCTTTGGAAAAGCATGAAATGAAACAGCAGGATAACAGATTTCATGAGAGCACAACTGTATTCAGAAGTAGCAGGCAATTCTACAGGAAGCAATATTAAAGGTAAAAGGAGTTAGAAAAAAACCCAGCCATTCTTTTAAGAAACTTATTTTAAGGGCAAAAGGACAAACCACTTCAGAGCTACTAAGCAGGATGCAGGTTCTCAGCTGAAGTTCTCCATCCAGCTTCAGGCACTGCTTTTTGAGAAAGAAGAGATGAACCAAATGGAGAGAGCTGGAAAAAGAAGCATAAAGCCGGGTCAAGTAAGTTATGAGGAAAGAATGGAAGAATTTCAATTGTCTCTTCTAAAGAGAAGAGAAAATCCTAGTGATTGGCAGCCTCTGAGTCTTCAAACATGTAAAAGGTAACTGCAAGAGGAAGAGAGTAATCTATGCTCATAAGCATCAGTAGGCTTAAATCACAGTCAAAGTGATCTAAATCAGACATTAGAAAGAACTTTCTAATTGATAAATTCAGTTGAACATGAAGCTAGAGCAATGGAGGTGTTCAAGACGGACACGAACAAACCTCTGGCAAGGACATTTTATGCATAGTCAAAGCTAATATTGTCCAGCAGAAAACAGCAGAAAGCAGTGATGCCAGTTTTTACGAAATCCCAAAACAGAATGGCACAGCTTATGGGCTAAGGCGGCTCCAGAACAGCTTTCAAGATATTCCAGCATAAAACTAACCCCGGATAAAACTGCTTCTGCCTTGTTGTACAGAAATGGACTAGATGACAACCCAAAATACTTTTAAGCCTCATGACCTATTTTGCCATTTACCTGATGTTCAGAAACCTCAGCATGACATGAAATGTGGAACAGAAAGAAACAAGAACTTCTTCAAAAGCAAGAACTGTGAAAATATTTGATACACGTTTTCAAGCAGCTAGAGAGAAGCTCTGAATCATGGATGCTGGAAAAAGCAAGGAGGGGTATACAGAGTTTATGCTTAAATTTAAGTAAAACTAATATTACTCTGCTGATATTTGGAGAACTTAAATCTGTTCAGCACACTTTACATATCTGGGAATGAAGTTCTGCCTAATAAAGACCATATAGACTTCCCCCCCTCTTTTGTGGCCAAACAAACTACCCGTGTTATCTTTATCCCATTAACATCTTTAGCACCATTCTAATTTATCAATCCTTGGAAAGAAATGATATTTGGTACACTTATCTGTGCCTGGGCTCCTAAATTTGCAAAGTACTGAGATGGAGCAACAGTACTTGGCAAAGCAAACACCGGGCAGGGCCACCTAGAAGGGATGTGCTGAAGCTCTGATCAACAACACGCTCTCCTGAGCTACCTGACATCTTTCAGGAGTGACAGAGGATGCCCAGACACCAATGTTACTTCTTGTCAACAAAAGCCAAAAGGAAGGCTCACCCTCTCTAAAAGGGAACACAGTTTTAAAGCCCATTAAAATGCAAAGATCTTAAAATATCAGTAAAATAGTCTCCTACTTGGAAAAAAATAAGTTGCTCTTTAAACTTTGCATGATAAGCAAGTGACAGTGAAACTTCACATAGAAGATAGATAAACCTTTTTCAGAAGACCTCATGTTTCACCTTTACCCTTCCATATCTGCAAAGAAAAAAAAGGAAAAAAAACAAACCTGAGCATGAGATAAATGTTGTGTCCTTCTATAAAGGCTGCTACAAATATATTTGTGCAATGAGGTAAATAATAAGCAATGACAAAAGATGCGGGTGTATCAAGTGCAATGGAGAGAGGTCTCAAATTTGTTCTGACAACTTTAGTTCATGCAGTAATTCTCCTGAGAAGGTGAACTACATACTTACATCCTACCCTCTAGCAGAGAAAAATATTATTTACTTCTAAGGAATGTCCACATGTGCAAAATAATATGATCTCACATGTCCCATGGTGGAAATCAGTTAATAAAGAATGAATAAAGTTCAGTTACAATACAGAAAAAAATCAAACAACAAACTACCTGAGGTCTCATGCTCCTAAACTCCTCACAAAATCTGTCTAAGGAGACACTCCTGTAGGTAAGTATTTCGATGTTTCAGACATATTGCTGTACAGTGAATTCTGAAACACTAGTGTACTCTGATAACTCCTTATTTTACATTCTTTCCCCTTCCACAGGGAAGGAAGCTCTGCACTCCCCTCATTCTCAATATGAAATTAATCACCCTAAACTGAATTAAGATATTTTATGTGCCTAACTTGACAGCTCCCTTATGGACTAATGGAAAACGTTAGCCTGTGCAAAAACTCAGTTGAATCACCAGAGGGACACGCAGAATAACCACCATAATTCAAGAATATGCCCCTTTGGGGACCACGTTCATACCAGAGAGTATGGTTGCCTCTTTTTTCCCCACTTTTTTTTTTTTTCTTTATTTTCATGGATCAAAGCTAATGTCTTAAAGCATAGCAGCTGCTAGGAAACAGGAAGCGTAGTAAAATACTATTTGCAGTGCCCACATCTACATTTTTTTACTGCATTCTGCTTAGGAGGAAGGAAGTGGAAGCCCTCAGAACAAAACTCAGGTAAAGCTGCCCCAAGGCACAATCCAGGGTCTGTCAGTGGGGGAATACAGCTGAGGCACTGTGAGCTCCAAACAAAACACAACTCAGTACTCAGGAAACACAGCTATGGCCATCAGCACAAGGCTGGACAGAAACTTCCAAAAAAAAATATGAATTTTGCTTTCAGAAAAACAGAATTGTCAGCTGCAAAGGCTAAACTACGTAATTAGCTTGGGTTACCTGTTTAAATAATTGCTTGAATAGGGGAGGACCTGATAGTTCCAACAGTGTCTCTGACTCTTCCCTTTAACCAGCAGTGCTTCCACCCCAGGCTGGCAGGAGATCACACATTATTCCCTGCGCTGCCAAGCTACACTCCTTATTCCACAGTCAGTCAGTCCGTGTGGCAGGTGCTTCTGCAGTGCCTGAAGGTAAGGTCCTGCCTCAGTGACGTGCAGGGGCTCCTGGCTCCCAGCCCGAACAGGAGCTGGCAGGTTTGGGAGCCACTGCCTGATGCTGCTTTATGAATGCAGGATATCTTGGCAGTGCCTTCCCTCTGCAAGAGGCAGTGGCTCTGGAATCCAGGTCAGCTCAGTCAGAGGAATGGTCTGGCTTGAGCCTTGCCCACATTCACACAGAAGAAGATGGCAATTCATATCTCCATCCTGCTCTAGAGTCTAATTCCTGAAGTGCACTATGAGCTCTGGCTTTAAGTCAAGGTAAGAGAGAAATGAGTAAAAGGTTTTTCCTTTTGGATGAAGGTGGGTTAAGGCAGTTCAGACCAAGCCAAGAGCTCAGTACAGCTGTGGCCACTGTTGTGTGGAAATGATACAGAAGTGTACAGTGAAAGGCTCTGGCCTCCCTGAGGGACCTCGAAAGGTACCAAGAAAAGGTTATGCCCAATTCAGGAGAGTCAGAGAAATGCACGTACAGAGATTATGTCACCTCATGTCAAATATTGTAAAACGCAGGTTCTGTTTGGGTACTTTACTCACAGGTCTGCTTTGCCCAATGCATTTGTGCTTCATTTTCACGTAATCTCTATAAGAAAGAGCATGGGGTAAAATCCAGTACCCTCTATTATTTGTTAATGAACAAAACATGCCTAAAGAATTGAAAATGCAACTGTCAGACAGTGCAGTGGTGAGTGAAGATATACAGAAAGGTATAGAAAAGAAAGATAATTATGCTTAAGGCTCTGGAATGGAATGTCAAGTCTTTAAAGTATCCTCACTCAGGTGCATTGCACCATGTAGATTATTTGCATTAAAACAGAACATAACCTCTAGGGGAATAAATCCATGCCAGGAATGGAAAATATTTGACACAGGCATTCCTGCACTGTCAGGAGAAAAGATCACAGACCACAGAATTTGGAAATATTTTTATTTTCTGTGGGAGCCGTTCCAAAAATCTGACCGCTTAGTTTGCAAGGCAGAGTGGAATTATTTCTAAATTCCATATATGTCCATATATATGTGTCTCCACAGTGAATTAGACTTAAGTGCTACCAACTTTCTTCCTGCATTACAAATCTCAGTAGAATAATGTGGAAGCCTTGCATTCCTACACAAAAACCTGCAACTCTATCCTCATTTCCTAAGATCCATCTCAGTCCCACACACAGCCCTCAAACCTGCTCTTGGTATCTTAAGAGAGGCGCTGCAGAGACCGCATTTCCCCAGAAATACTACAGTTCAATTTTGGAGCCGGAAAGAAAACTGTAAAAAAGTTAAATATATCCTTGAAGAATGTATGACAAAATGGATTAAAGCACTCTTACATGCTCAGACAAACAGAATGAGTGTGTTGCAAGCAGTTACAAAAGAGGATGTGCTGGAATTCTTGTAATTGGGAGTATGGAAACAAGCTGGCATTAGCAGCCACTGCTGCTTCTGTTTTAACTGAATGCTCAGTCAACACTGGAGTATTTCATTTCAGAGTGATAGTCAATACACATGCTGGCTGTGAAACAATTCATGTTTCTGCAGCTATCCACTTGTCAGTCTTATTCTTTGCTATTTACGAAAAAAGAAAGGAACTAAAAAAGATAACTCCCCTTGAGACTGCAGTTGCTTACGGGTCTACATGTTCCCCTGCTTGTGCCATTCCTTCCCTTTGGTTCTGTTCCGTCATCCTGGCTGAGATCACCTGCCACAGATTCAACCCATCCACCTTTCACCTCTTGGCTTTCCCTCTCTGCCCTCCGGCCACGCCGGCACCCCCAGCGCTCGGCACTTCCCTGACCTAGTTCTCACAGCGCATTTTGCTCCCTGGGGCGGCTCCACCTCACTCCACCCCAGCACCACCACACTGCTGAACGCTGCTGAAAGCAGCTCCTCCTCCTCGGGCCAACCGAGCGAGCCGGACTCTCCGGTCCAACCACTGCTTTATCTCGCTCCCTCGTTTCCACCCGGACCGGCCGACTGTCACTCGGGAGAGAGCTCTTTGTGCCTTCATTGACTAGCACAGATTTTACTGACTTGGGCTTGAAGGTGAGGAGGAGTTACAGAAGTTCAACTATGATTCCCTGACACCGGAATAATTACAAATTGTTCAATGCATGTGTGTCTCCTTCCCAAGGATGTTTTTCTCGTAACCGATGTGAAAGTGAGACCTAAAGCAAACTGTTTGTTTATAGTTGTAACCTGCTTGGCTTACAACATAAGCAGCTTTATATCCAGCTGATGAGCACCCTTCATATGGAAACTAACCAGTATTAGGTAAATTAGATATTAGGTAGTTTGAGAACTAATTTTCCTATTGCAAAAGTGACCACTATCCATACACAAGGACCTGTTTCTGGAAGCTTTAGGGACATCCTTCCCTTTCAAAGCCCTGCACGTGTATGCATTTTTATCCCCCCCAACCTCCCCATTCAATATCCTTTTCAAAACACTGCATCTTTCAGTGTCCTGGTAATGCTCTTATCTAATCAACTGTTAAAACACTCTTGATTATGAGCTCTGCTAAATCTTACACGTTGAACAATATGGGCTGAAAAAAGAGCCAAAATCAAAACCTTCTATTCAGTTTTGCAATGATCTGTCAGAAAATGTGACTAGATAAAGCACAGGTATGTCTGCTCGGTTTAATCATGGCTAAATGAAGTTAATAAAGAAACAACACTCCATCAGCTGCTTCAAGTTAAGAAAAAACCTTTTTTTTCCAATAGCATAGAATGTAATACAAGTTCATTTACCTCTACAAGAAGTCTCAAGAAATTATGTCAGAAGATTTATCATCAGACTTCATAATGCTGTTTATCATCATAATCTCATAGATAAAGCTGTTTCCTATTCCAAGAAGGTATACTTGGCAAGTATGATTTACTACACAGGATCAATGCCTGTCTCTCAAACCTCTGCTGAAATGCTGCATTGCAAACTCTCTGTTAATCTGGTGGAAAATTCCTCTTTTTTTTTTTTTGCCACACAGCTGAGTGGGCATTTAGCACAGCCCCACACTGTGCAGCAGTGATTAAATGTAGCCTTGAAATGTTAGCCATAAGCCAGGAAGATGTACAAGGCTTGAAAAAAGAAAGAGGAATAAGCAGCAAACAGTGGAGCCTGCAACCAAATTATTGTCAGCCAACCATGGTAGGTAGTTACTGATTAGCTTCTCCAGCAAAAAGTCATTCAAAGTAACAAGAAAACTAAAGAACCCTCAAACCATCCTCTGCTAGTCTTTTCAGGCTATGTTTTAAAGCCACAAGCCTTTCTTGGATATCTCCTCAAGAGATGTTTACTCTTTCCACACTATTCAAGTAATTCTATGGGCAGCCCTGAAAACCAAAATATTCTCATTAAGATCACGTAAATCTCAAGGTAGAAGCAGTCAAAGCCCTCTAAAATGCTTCACCATCAACCTCCAGCCTGAGCTTAGGGAAATCACCTGTCATAGAGTGAGAGGTTTGCATTTCTGTCTTTAAGGCGATGTTCTGCAATACAGCTCCCACTGGAATGCTGGTGCTGAGCAGGTGAGATCCTTGATCAGCAGGAGGTGAACTGAAATTACACAGCCTTTGTGAAAAGGGTAAACACCAGCCACATGAACATGATGAGTTTGAAACTGCTCACCTTTGGACCAGTCTGTTCTGAAGATGAAGAACTGATGCCTGATTGAGTTAGAGTGGAATCACAGCAAAACAGTAACATTTAATGCAAATTCAAGTTGCATCTGTAGGTAGACCGATAGAAATGTCCCCCAGGAAATGAGACCAAGACACAGTTTTCCATCTGACTTAGTAGCATCAACTAGAACAGGAGATAGGCAACTGCTTTACACAACACTGATGGCAAATCACTGATATTTGAAAAAGTGGGAAGACTTTGATAAAAATCCCTGTGAATAAAGGTACCCTTAATAGACAGTGATTCTATGTGTACCAAGTATTTTGCAAGGAAAGAACAAAAAAAAATGCCTTTATCTCAGCAAGTTTACAGACTAAATAAATTCCAGAGAAATACAGTGATAAGATAGGCACTGTGCAGAAATGAATGAGAGCAGCAGTAAAGAGAGCACTGTGAGCTCTGGGAATAATAAATTCTGGGGTTTTATGCATGTCTCATGTTGGCTGACTTTAGTGTCAAATAAAGGAATGCACTGACAGAAACTTCCTTCTTTTTTTGGGACATAGATCAAACCTCCTTTCTTCTGCACACTCTCCAGGGCACTGGAGGAATGAGTTCTCACTGCAACTTCTCTTTCAGCAGGGAATGTGCAGGGCCTTTCTCCTGTGCCCAGCTGCTTACTTAAGGAAAGAGTGGATGATATGCCTTTGTTAAATTGGGCTGAAAATGGCTGACTAGTTCACAGGTTGTTGAGGAGTTGACAGACAGTATTACTAAATAAGTCTTGTTTCTCTAGGAAACAATGCCAAAACCAGCCAAGATTGTCCAGTGCTGCCATGCTGAAAGCACAAACTATGTAGATGAGTCTTTTTGCCCTTATACAACACTTCCCTTCCCCTATCACATACATTTTTGACACCTATAAAGTGTTCAGTGGGAATAAAAGCAAGCATGCCTACCTGATATTTTAAGTATGTGCACAACTTGCCATTGAATGAAATTTTGTTTCCTGCAGGCTGTTAACACCTTTATAACAAAATCACAGGATTACAACACCTGGTTTCTCAGCAGGTGCATACTGAAACAGTCAAAAAGGCCAAACTCTCTGATAATGATACTGAAAAAATAGATTAAAAACATTCACTTATATATATACCCCTGTGATTCTCAGCCCACGTGCAAGAATTCAAAAAGTCTTCAGTTACACTGAATCACAGATATAAAAACCTGCTAATAATAATACCTTATCTCTGCAAATTGTAAAGTATTTTCTACCTATTGACGGGTAAAGCTGATTTTTACCTTCTAATTTGCTTGACCTAATTAGGCTGAGGTGTAAGCATAAGGAAGTCAACACAAGATTTTCAAAAGCATAAATTAATTGATTGATCCTTTGGGTTGAGAATGAGAAGGAAGCTGACAGGGCTCCATTTTTGATCTGTCATGCTTGGTAATGCTGTCTTGTTTATTACCAGCAGAGTGTCTGTTGACTTTCACTCTTGCATAACCTCCAGATATGGATCTCGAAAGCAAAACTCAGTGACTCCTTTACCAAATCAAAGAGGTGATGGCAGGCCTCCATTTATAGAAAAAGACAATAAAAAGATTTCCCTCATCCCAACAGAAATTTAGTAAGAGCCCAGATGCTAATGAAGTGCAGGGAAGAGCTTATTGGAAATGTACAGGTGAACCTGCGTGCTTGGGAAGGCACTGCACATGGAGGGAGATGGAATGATCTTGCAAACATTACTTTATGCTGCAAACTGCTGCTGTAACAAGACCTCTGCTAGATTTCTACACTGAGGAGCCTGCTCAGCTTTCCATCCTTACAATCGACACACGGAAAAAGAACAGCCTCCTTGCAGCCCTTCTGGATCCTGCACATCTTTGGCTCAGGACAGTCCTTGTGTGCCTAATTTTATTTCTTTACCTTTCGCTGGTGAGCAAGAGATGTGAGGAGGCCAATTAATTCCTTTTCAGCAATGGAATAAATTACATCTCTCCTGGGACAAAAGGTTTAACCCAAGGTGGAACTGAATTTTATGAAAGCTGCTCCTCAGTTCCCACAGCACAAAGTCTCCTGTCTCAGGACACAAACTCATAATTATTTTGCCAAGTTTTACTAGTGCACACAGCCTATCCAACACTTCTCACTACTGCATGTCAACATATGAGTCACGTTAATATCCATCTGAAAATAAACACAGATTATGGAATTGATACGCTTTGAAAACAGATTTTAAGAAAAAGCAATTAGACATAGCATATATCAACAGCATACCTGTCATGGAATGAAAAACAAAAATGTTTAACTTTTTTCTTTAGAAGGTGTAGGTTTTGGAAAACACCCATTTTTTGTTTTGCAATCTGTTCTTCCTGCTTGGTCATGGGTAAGAAATAGATTTAAGAAACAAAGGTTCTGAGTTCAACTTGAAGAGACACCACTAAAAAATGTACTGAGAACCAAAAAGTAATAATAGACAAGTTTCACCTACTTCCCGGATTATTTGAAACTAATCCTTTATTTCCTAATCGGGGATGAAACTGGACTGTACACACAGAGAAATGAGAATCTGCTTTGTAACACCCCTCATGTTTTCACCCACAGATGCACCACTCCAATACTTAAAGGCTTATAAAAATCTCGCTTTGGTTCTTTCGTAACCTGATGCAAGCGAAAAGGAACCAAGGACGACGGCCTGTAGGTGAAGGTGATTGTGATTAGAAGGGAGGAAAAGGGGTGGAGATTGCATCAAAACAGTTGTAATAGGGTTTCGTTTCCTTTCTGATCAAAATAAAACAATCAAAAGGCATGAAGATTTCCTGCTTCGAGATTAACACACCCTGATATCTGCTAGAACCTCCCAGTTAATCTTATCACCCACACATGCAAACAACAATGCTGTTTATATACCAATGATGCAAGGAAGAAATTGCACAGGAGAGCATTGCCTTACATACAGAAGAGACGTCAAGAGACATGCAGACACACATTTTTGTGCCAGAGACAAAGCAAAATGTTCCCTTTTAGCATGACTGATGTCAAGAGATTGCTGAAAGTTCAAAAGCTCAAACTCAGGAACTTGCATGGATATGATCTTAAAAAGCAGGGAAAACATTGATTTTTCAAATGCTTTCTTTACCATGAAATGCCTTCAACAAATCTCGTTTGCTTTGAATTGTTTTGTAGTTTGGTGTTGGGATCTGTGTAGCACCTGAAGCTTTGAGGTTAATCAGCAGGTGGTCTCAGCAGGAGATATATTTGATAGGATCACAAAGCTGGGAATCTTTCAGAGGACAACAAGGTACAATGTGATAAGCAGAGGTGATCCTAAATTTATTTCTCAAGTTATATTCCCTGATCTCCAAGGTTCCCATCTGAATCACTACAGTCACTGACACATGGCTGCTAGGACTGGGTGGAAATATCTGTATCCTGCCCTCTCCAGGCAGTAGCTTGGGTGATCTCCCCCACAACAGTGTGCATAAACACCTGACTGCAGCTTACTTTCACCTGCAGGAAGTACAACTTGGTGACCACAGAGGGAGAAATGTTCCTTTCAGAAGACACACAAAGTTTTGTGGAGACACAAAGAACGGACAGGAAATTGAAACACTGGGGCAGATGGAGGCATTCTCCTGCAGAACAGCCCCAGAAGCTCAAGAATGTACAAACTGGCTGCTGTGAGTCCAGGTGTAGGCTGACAGCTTTGGACTGTGAGATTAGCCAGGCTGAAGTCTCGGATAGCTACATGTGAGTCATAGAGAGAGATGTATGGCAGCTCTTCAGACCATATGAATCAGCAGCAGGGAAGCAAAAACTGAAATGGAAATTCCTGGAGGAAGCAGAGTGCAACATGATGTCAGCTGAAATGGCTATGAGTCTCAGCTCTGCATCACAAATTTGTCTTTCCATATTCCTGTTGCTGAGTGAATAAATCCTCATTTCTTGGTAAGCTGAGGGAGAAAACCAGATTTTTTGGAAGAAGGGGAAATGACAGAGTGCATGCCTGTGCTTAACCAAATGAAGGAAGGAAAGGATACAGCTGAATGATTTCCAAAAAGACTTAGATGATCAGTAAAACAGATAAAGCTTTGCTGTGTTATGTCTATGCTGGATGTTCTTCTAGAAATCCAAAATATCTTAGGAGGCAGAAAAACATCTGGGTAAATGTTACTTTGTGCTGAAGACATGGGTGTATCTAGATGGCATCTACTCTGGAAATTCACCTCTTCACCTCACATTTTTATACTAAAGATATCTCACAGAGTGCTTTAGTTATCTGCCTGAATTAATGTGTTTTTAAGAGCAAAATACTCCAGCTCCTCTTCAGGCTGGCACACCATACTGCTGGTTCCTGCTGCCTGCTCTTCCCCTTAAATGACCTTTTCCTTCCCAGTTCAACATCCATCCCACTATGACAGCTCTCTCAGGCAACAGCCTCACAAAATTTCTGGCTTGGCTACTTTCTGCAAGTATTTTCTGTGGAAAAATTAGCTGCCATGAATGGCAGAAATTCTCTGGCTGAGCCACTGGTCATTTTAGGGACATTTAATTTCCTGCTTTGCTGGTTAATGCCACAGTCCTAGCCACAACAAAAGTTAATTTTCTTTAAAAATAAATTAAAAAATAATCATGAGAAGTTCATATGTCTATTGGTAGAAGGAACAGACCTACATATCATGATAAACTAAGGGATCTTTATGGTTGTCTAGTACCCTATAAACTAGGATTTGAACCACCACTGCACACAGACAAACAGCAAGGTGAGAGGCAACACAATCCTACCCATTTTTCTGGTGAAAATTCAGGTTTTACAGAAACTGTGGGAATATAACAGAAGATTGTTGAGGAGAATTATAAACATGCAAGGCCAACCTGCAGCTGAGGTGTAGAAAGACACATAAATCATACTGATTGTTGCTTAGCTTCGTGTGTTGGATAAATAGAATGTCAGTGTTTCAATTATATATAGATTATAGGCACTCTATTGAACACACTTGAGATTCCTGCCCTGTTGTGGGAAAGCTTGAAGCAGGGAGGTAAACCACACCTGTGAGAACCCTGGAAATACGGATGAAAACAGGAGGTCTGGTATCCTCTAGCAAGGACCAAGTATCAACCAAGCTCTGTGGTGTTCCTGCTCGTGTCTCTGCCCACGTGCTGCTTCAGGGACCCACCCGTTTGACAAGGTAATGCAAATAAATTTACTCTTTGCATTTCATCCATGGTTCCGTGGTCATTCCTGCATCCTGCATGTGCCACCTCACACAGAGACCCAGAGAGTTCCTAAACAGCCATTATCTTATCATTCTGCTCATTGTCCTTCATGACCTTGCTTCTGCAATGGAACACAACCAGCTATGTCCCTTGTCCCTAGCTGACACAGCAGGTAGAAAATGTGTGTTACCTTTCTGGTTTCCAAAAGCCTGACAGCCACTTAGAGCTTGCAAAGGTAATTAATTCTCATGCTGAAGGGACATAAGTAGCCAGGCAATGGGACTAGCCATTCCATTGCTTTCTTTTACTAATTACCTCTATTGAGCAAGAACAAGCTGCTTGCCAGGTAATTACCCACAGAAGCCCCACTGGGGTTCTGTCCATTTTTATATCACTGGTTCTGACTCATCACAGAAATGCTGCCACCTCGCACTGAAGGGTCACAGACCCAGTTAAGACTGGATGGGCGCTCAGCTGATCTCTGGTTCATCCTCGTGTTCAAAGGCAGGTCAACACCAAATTCCCAGCAGGGTGCACAGGGTTTTGCCCATCTGGGCCCTGAAAGACTTCACACGCCCCATTGCTGTTACCTGCATCTTGATGCCTGCTTCCCCTCCCCATATATGAAACCTCTCCAGCCTGCAGGCAAAGTATGAACCATTAACCACTGCCCTTTGAGCCCAGTTATTAACCCATATAGTAGTCTACCCATCGAGACCGTAACGTCCCCAGTAGCACACAAAGGTGTTATTGCTAAAGTCAGGGTAGATGACACCATCAGTCACCTCTCATTCACAAATCTAGTCACTTCATCATTGAAGACAGTCAGTCAAACATTTATCTTTTGTCCGTCTGTGCTTGCTGCTCCCAGTCTCCTTCCTCTCTCTGATCCCAGACACAACTCTTGCTAGAAATATCTTTTGAAGACAGGTGCAACATTTGCCTTAAGTTATCAGTGATCTTTGATAACCAGAACCTTTCAAAGATAGTAGTGTGTGATATGACTGTGACATCAGCCAGCACACTTGGGTGCTTCCCTCCTGATCTCATGCACTTGTATGGGCTGAGATTTCTCAAGAGATCCATGACTCAGTCTTCTTACACTACTGGTAGTCTGACAACACAGAGGCTTGGAAGACTTCAGTGGTGAAAACTGAGGCACAGAAAGCATGGAGCACACCTTATCTGCATCTGCAGTCACTTAGTCATCCACCCCATCCAGCAATGGGACACTATTTCCATGTTTATTCATCTACTACTAACATAGCAGTAAAAGGTCTTCTTGCTTCCCTTGATGTCCCATGCAAATGTTGACTCCAGGAAAGCTTTGGCTTTCCTGATGCCATCCCTACATGCCCCTGCAATGTTTCAAATCTCCTCTTTCATAGCCCATTCCTGTTTCTACCTCTTGTATGTCGCCTTTTTTTTATTTTGCACTGGAGCTCAATCATGGGTTATCTGCTTTTATCTGCTTAGCTAAGCCAGTCTCCCAATACATGTACTTGTTTTCATGAGCAGAAGGACGAGCTGCTACTAAGAGGAGGTTGTCCTTAAAGACCCGACATGCTAAATCTTTCAAGCCAAAGTAAATCACTACATGCTATTTTTATCAGGGCTTAAACTTCCAAAATTTAATTACATGAATTTAGAGATTTCCAGGTGTGAACAGGGCTAACTGGAAACTTAGGTACTGAGCTATGTGAAAAATCTCAGCCTTGCATGTAAAGTCTCATGCAACACACTTAGAGCATTGCTACAAGAGTCAGTGACTGTTACATGTGCCTACACACTGGTGACATCTCGGGTTGCAGAAGTGTTTCCTGCTTCCATTGCATTGAGCTCATCACATAGCAGGGCAGATGACAGAAACAAGGGTGTGGATCCGAGACCTGTGATTATTAGCTGAGAGTGCAGGTGCAAAGCAACACATTTCTGGGGCTCGAAACCAAGGAGAAAAGAAGGCAGGGACTGAGGATGAGGAGGTCATTCATATCTGTGGTGCAGCTGAAGCTACAGGTGTACTAATTGGTAGAGAATCTGCCTGAAAACCAAGTCTCAATTTTTTTTTGCCTGTTGTCACTATAGCTTTGAAACCCAGAGGGCTTATGGGGATTGCCCCTTCCAGGAACACATGCACAATGGGACAGGTCCAAAAGCCTTACCACAGCCTTACCTTTCACCTGCCACAGGTGAAACACGCTGGGCACAATAAGGTTCCCTTTCAGTTGCTTTTAGCCAAACCCACACCAAAACGTGAAGATACTTCAGAAAAAGGTTGTTATGTTGGTAGATCATTATGGCTGCACAACTGAGGCTGCAAACAGTTGGAAAGGCTATAACCTGATCAGCCTTAACCCTCTCTCCTTACTCGTCCCTTATTAATAATCTTTATTGCATGACTCTGATTGGGGGAATTAGTTTATTTTTGTTCCTGCAGGACTCATTAACATTTATACTGAGTTTGCAGCCAAAATGCCCCATTTACACTGGCTTCTGCAAAAACATATGAAGTGCTGTCTATATTTGTGAGAGGACAGAGCAAAGAAATTACAGGTGGCCTTTACGACACATAAGAAAATTACTGAGAACAGTTGCATGGCATATTCCTTTCATGACTCTCCTGTTAGACAATCAATGTTTTCTTTAAGATCTTAATTAGGGAATAAATGACATTGTAGGGCAGAAAGGCGTGCAAGAAAACTGAGGGAGCCAAAAGCATGGAAGGGACTGAGACTGGATGCTGGAATATTCAATCAATAGCAGAGTAGAACAGTTAGAAGGAGCTTCAGATGGCACAGGACAGAGAGTAAATATAAACATCTTCTGAGTTGTACAAGCTCCAAATGGAGACCATCACATTTTTGGTCCATCACATAAGTGGAACAGAAGTTACTGGGTTTGACCTCACCCCAGGCTTTTTTTTGCTTTCAGAAAGGAGCTTGAAAGCCCTGAAAAAGGCTGCAAGTTTCTTACAAGCCATTGCCATTCTCAGTGCAGAACAGCAAAATAATGAATTTGTGAATAACTTTATAATGTCTTGGAGGCTAAGGCATCCAAGGAAATGATCTAGCAAAGAAATAAAATTGTTGTACATGTTCTATAGGAAAAAAGTTTCCACTGGACAAATACATTTGTCGTTTTAAAACTCCAATGTCCCCTATAATTGGCACCCAGTCAACAGCAATACAACAGCAAAGAAACCATCTCTAGGAAAAAATTTTCTCCTGGTCAATACAGTTATATAAATAAGTATGTTAGTTATTGAACTGTGCTTTGGATAAAGGCAAGTTCAGGCTATGGGTTCTGGAAGAACACAAAGCATTTGACTGTGTTAGAAGCACTAACAAAGTGTAAGACACAGTACATGACCCACCTCCCGAAGCTTAGGTCTTACTGTGGCCCAACTTCCAAAGAATGCCAGGATTCAGCAAGGCTGTGGGGACGTGGTTAAGCCTGATCTCCCTTAGTACATGACAGTCAGTGCTATCAGCTAGAATTGAGTGAGTCAGACTTAAAATAATCACAGAAGCTATTCGAGCAATTAGTCCCACCCCAAAGCAGTTTATCACTTCCCAAAAGCAACAACTTCTCTTCCAGTAGGATGCTTCACTGCTTCTTTATCACTCAGCTGCCTGCTTTCTGTCCTTGGTACGCCACATAGTGCTAGAAGCAAAGAGCTTCCCTACTCCCCCACATTTGATCATCCCTAATTACCTTTCCCAACCCATTAAACAAAATCCTTTCTTTAGAAACCTGGGGGGTTTTGTGGTATCAGAATTGCTTCTCTACTTCTGTCATGCATGCGCAGACACACAAAATGTTCTTACATCATTAAGATGCAAAACACATTGTTCCTGAGCCAGTGTTTTCAAAAGCAGTGTTTCCAAAGCCAGCATTTCTTGAAGCCAGTGCTTCCTGTGGGCTCCCTGGGAAAAAAAGGGCTTATGTAGCTGACTTCTGCAAAGCCTGATGTTCCAGTCAGTCAGTTGTGTGCAACTATTGCTACATAATCCTGGCTTAGAAGCCTTCACTGTGCCATTCTCTCACTGCAGCCTCTGCACCAGGTGCCTCTCTCAAACCATGTTTCCCTCCTCCCCTCCTTGTAAAGCAACACAGCTGTAACTAACCCTAAGAGTTTCAGAACTGCCACAAGTCTCAAGTTCTAGAACCAGCATCATCCAGTCACATCCCCTGAATATCCTAGCCCTGTATTTCTCCTATATAAAGTGTTCAATGGTCAATTAATTTACTGAATAGCAGTAAAGGACATATGTGTGTGTGTGTGTGTTGAAGTGTTACGGGAAATCAGGGCAAGGTGGATAAAGAGCAAAAGAGGCAGAAGGGAGGAGAATGACTGGAATTATGAGAAACCTGAGTCTGGGTCTTGTGCAGGCTTCCTTGTGCACCCCGCTGCCATATTCCCTGCTCCTCAGATCCCAGCTGTAAAGTGGGAGCACATCTCAGCGGGGAGTTGCAAATACAAATGCACCAGAAGACTCTGTGGAGTTGCACACCTCCAGCAGCAAGGCATGTAAACAGAGCAGGGAGGAAGGAACAGTATCTGTTCCTGTAAAATAGCATATAAGCACTGAGCAGGGTGAGGCAGCTGGGGCGGGGAAACAGACCAGACAGGAATGGGGAGATTCCTACCAGGAATGAGATTCCTGGTTCATGCAGCACTCTTGTCTGTTATTGTTTCCTACTTTCCCAATCTGTGTTTGAAGCGAGAAAGGGGAAATGGTACGTAACTTGAAACACAGTGCTAGACCCAGACTTACCAAATATGCCTTTGACAAGCCTCCTGAAGTTCCTAAGGCTTCACTTCCTCACCACTTCCTCAGCCAGGGATGGTATTCACTAGTGGCTCAGTGCTACTTTCACACATCCCACAGGAGGGTAAAACACCTTCTCTTTCAACCATACAGTGCTTGTAAGACTTCACTAATCTAGCAGGGGTATCTACTAATTCCTTCTTTTCTTTGCCACTGCTTTCAGGCCAATATTCATTTCCTTCTCTGTAATACTATTCTTTACTTCTCTAGCTGTTTACTTTACTTTGCTTTCCTATTAAGGAGGAAATCCTAATTAATCCCCTCCTGGGAGTCTACTGCTTTCAAAATCACTCATTTGCAGCAAGTTAACAATAACTGAATAGCAAAGCTTAGTCCTTGAAATTTGTCACTCAAATGGAAAGTAAAGATTTAGAACATCACTGAAGCAAATAGCTAATGTATAAAGCAACGGGAAGGTAGATGTGATATGTAAAAATATGCTGGATTAGGTTTCTGGAAGCAAATCCAAGAAAGGCCTTTTTCAATCATTGCACAAACTTTTTTGCTTTCCTCATCCAGCACAAGCCAATGATTGGGAAACACTCATACCAAGGGAGACACCTAAAGCCAGACAATCATTAAGCATGACACTGGGCGTGCCTTCATTACAGTGCTGAGGCGTGTGAGAGCCCCATTTAGAGAAAGATAGAAGATAGCAGTTTATTTGTAAAACAGCGGAGCCTTCACCACAGTGCTTGTCTAGAGCTTCCAACTGGCATGGTCAGGTGAGCACTCAGGCTCCAAAAGCAGCCTCCTCCATCCCCCTCTCACCATCACACCATGCTGCAAAGCCAGCCCTTTTCTAGTCACTACAAGGCTTGCTACTAATGATCACATCAAGATCCAGAATTGGGACACTGCAAGACAGACTGTGAGTTCCCAGTCAGAGCAGGTATTGCAGAAAGACAACCTCTAAGATTTGGGCTCAACAAAGTTGGTTTTGTGGTTCATTCTTTAGGATGCTACATGCCAACCGTTCCACAAAATGTTCACATAAGTGAGAAGTGCTGCTTCAGAGGGAACAGCTTGAGAAAACAGCAAGCAAACTGCCTTGGATTTTAAGCAGTACAGGGCTGGAGAGCAGGCATCAGGTAAGTGCAAGCATGAGCTAAACCAACCTTGCAGTAATGTAAACATCAAGAAAAGGCAGCTTTCCCTGCCTACATTTTGTTATTCTTGTTATACATGTTCAGCAACAAATCACACTTTAATCCACACACACTTTAAGTTGACAAAACAGCTTTCCACTAGTGATTAATACATTGCAAAGTCAACTCCACCACCAGTTCAGCTTTAGAAGGAAGCTACTACATTTCAGCATGCAGGTGTTTGTTGTGTTTGATAGGAACTAGAGGCTTAGTCCATGGAACCAACAGTATTTGCATGAGCGTTTGCAATTCTCTGCAGTTTAGAAGGATAGACAAAAGCAGTGTTAGGTCCCATGATTACAAACTTACACAAACTTAATCCATACATCCTGTTCAATGGAGACTAAGACCGCTGTAAATCTAGCTTAATAAACAATGTTGCAACTACCTATTTGTTTTCAGTGTTGAGGCAATTAGCATAAACAGTCAAACCTTACCTTCATTCCTTTAGTAATTCCATTTTTCTTATAGATTCCACTTTTTAAGAGGTTATTCTGTTTCTGATGATGATGATGTAGGTGCCCATTGCAGACAGCACTGGGATTAGCCATCTGTTTAAATTAGTCAGATTCTCAGTTCTTAAGGGTGTCTCAGGTCTTTCTACTGTAAAAAAGACAGTGGGATGAGAAGATAAAGTTCTTGGTTAAGGCCTGAAAGGTATCCAACTGGTCCGTCAGGATTTTCCAGGATGAGAGGAGGAACTGCCTTTTGCAATATCTTCGAAACGTAAAACTTTCTTTCATACACCTTCAGCCCCAGTGAGCTAGAATGCCAAATACATAGCAGAGGTGTGCTCTTAAAATCTCTGAAAAATACTGCTCATTGCTGGCTATTGCACGAACACGGCTCCTGTGAGTCAACAAGGCTGCTGCAGCTATCAAGAAGTGGGTGGATTCAGAGGCGGAGACACTTAAAGATACATCACCTCCTAAATACCTCCCAGTGGAGGAACATCATGTTTCCCTTCTCCGAATTACACTCAAAGTAGTTCCTTTATTCCATTTAAACTAACAAAATGTTTTCAGATTTAAACAGAGTAATCTTTAAAATTACATGCTTCGTCTTGCTGAGATGAAAAAAGCAGTATTGCACTAAGTAGAACAGAAAGACTTTTTTTCCCTTTTTTGAAACACATCTTGTAGAGGTGACGTGGTAGATTATTATCTTAATAATGACACTATTAACTCTGCAAGGAAATGGAAAACACTTTGATATTAAGATGAAAATTTATCTAGAGCTAGAAACATTATGTTTGGCTCCATCCTACAGACATGTGCACAGGTATTCATTCACCTGAGTGAACTGTCCCTTTAAACTCAGTTTGGCCAGTAGTTGGATAAATGGCATGCTATTATAATTAATGAGAAATGGAGTTTTATAAAATTGATTAATTTAGATTTAAAACAAGTCAGGCTTTAATCAAATGTGAAACTACTAAGGAGGACTAACATATCTCTTTTAAGACAAAAGTTTATTTATTGTGGAAATACATATATTGTCTTTGCTGAACCAAATTCTCATGTTTAAGATTTTAGTGATGAAGCATAAAGGTAGAGGCATCTCTGATAGCATTTAATAGAATCCCTTCCTTTCAAAATTAAAATTAATGTGGAGACAAGGAAAGCTGTATAATAATATCAATTTTGAAAAACAATTAGGATGAAAGGCTGGGAAAATAGAAATACTGAAGTACTTTAATGAGAAAAAATTACTGTGCCATCTTGGCAATGAAATGTAAGCGATTTGTAGAAAAAACAGCCTACAACTTGAGTATGTGGAAAATGCAGGAGATTAAATGTTAAATGAAGCACTGTTAAAGTACACAGGGAAACACTGTGTTGGTTTTGCAAACTTGTCTTAGACACGTATTAAATTGTTAAAATATGTTTTCTTCTTCAAAGTGATTTGCAAAGTGAGAGTTTTCAATGTGCTGGAAAGCTTTTGCTTCCTGCTTAAGAGAGATCTAAACTGATCTGTCTTTAAAAGAAATATCTGTATATGCTTCCTTCTCAATTTCACCTCATTTCATACCATCCAGAGATTTCCACTAAAGAACTGCAGAAACCCTCCAGGATACATTATAGAGTAGCACAATTTAAAAAGCAGTCCATCTTTAACTAGACTTGATTGTTTTATCATTGGAAAGAACTTATGTATTTCAGTTAATAAGACTGGAAGTAGTAGTTTGGGTCAAGAAAATATTCCCTTAACTGACTAAAATGATACAGAAACAGAAGAACACCAAAAACGTTTTGCTTCACAATTACACCAGATTCAGCATCAGAATTCAGATTTCCTTGGTTTTGTCTTTTTGGTGCTTTTCCTAGGCAAGAATGCCTCATTTCTGTGTGAATCAGTCTTGTTTAGGCTTCATTAAGGCATCTGTAAGGATAACTCTATTTCAAATGAATCGTGAATATGTAGTGACAAAATAAATTGTTGGTCATAAAGGGCTAAGAGCTCATATTTGCAAGGAAAAGATGAGACTGAGATGAAGATAAACCAGAAGTAGGCAGGAAGAATGGTTAGTAATACTTCCCTGTATACCTGTAACCTGTGGCATGCTGACAAATGGAACAAGGTAACATAAGGCATTCGCTCTGCACCTGGCAACCCCTTCCCCCCAAGCTTTCTCATTTGGCAGTTATGTCCTTGATTGCCACAGCAAATCAAATATCTGTAAAACATGCCCTCTGCTCAGTCAGTTACTTCACCCTGTTGTGAAAAAGGTAGGACAGGAACACTTACCAGAGCAGCATTGGTCCCGTGGCCCAGCTGGAACTTCTGCCAGGTGTGCTTCCCAACAGGCTCCGCACCTTCCAGGGCACAAAGCGATATAATTAACATCTCATATGCCTCTTATATTTTTTTCCAATTAGGTTCATGAGGGAGGTGGAATCTCCAATTAGATAACACTTCAGATAATGCAAATTCTGTTGCCAGTCCCAGGCTCTAGATCTGCCCTTGTTATCTATTTCTGGGCCCATGAAATACCAGTGACCTTACATGAATAAAATAGTGAATTAAATACGTTATATTAATTCTAGTTTTCAATGTCTAGAACATTTCAGATCACAAACAAATAGCACTTAAAAAAAAAGAAACCGCATTTAAATATGAATTTAAATGAGCAATTAAAAAAAGCTCAGAGAAGAGCTGTCCTTTGAGTATCTGTTAACCATGGTCTAAAAGCCAGTGCTCACAAAACAAATACCACTAGAGGCTGAGTAAAATTCTTGTCCTGATTCCATTCAGAGCAAAAGACTTATAGAAGGGACAAGTCTGGCCAAATACACAGAAAGGATCTGTAAACAGAATGTGGTATTTCTCCTGGAAAAAAAAAATTGGATTTTGCCTTTCAGAACTCCATCTTACTCAAAGCCATGTATTACTCAGATTTCTATATACATATCTGTCATGCTACTGGTTACCTGCACCTAAATCTGTCCCTCAAACATACGAGAGTCTATGCTGCCTGGACCCTGGAGGAAGGACTCAATAATTGTGTGCTTTGCAACACCAAAACCATCACTAGCAATACCCTGTTTATTTTTACCATTCTGGGAAGTGGATGGGAAAAAAATTGCTATGCTGACTGTACAAGAACTGTGTGTATTTAACTGCAGAGGACACCAATCCTACTAAGATTATATGTGCCCTTCTCTCTAGTGGCTTGGGCACTGGTTCCCCTTCATACATTGGCAAGAAGATGGTGAATTTTTAAGGTTACTAGCAGACCACACACCATGTTCTACAAAGATGCTAGTAAAGTTTGCAAGACGTGACTACAATCACTATAAATCCGTAGGAAAACCACCAATGAATTCCCAGGTTCTAGGTTTTACTCCTTGCTTTGTCATTATCCTGTTAATGCCATCGGATTTTCACCAACTCACCTCTTGAAAACAGGATAAAAGGGTTTAAATCCTTTGTTAATGCTCTGAGACAAATTGCTGAGCAGCATGGTGCAAAAGTGAAGAAAAATATATGCAGTTAATTAACCGAGGTTTAACAACAGGGCAGAGAGAAAGGGAGGTGTAGGGCTCTGTCTAAGCAGCCTCCCAGTGTTCAAAGAAAATCACTTTTCTGCTATTGCACTCCCATTGTTACAAAAAAGAACAGGATAAAAGGCTGAACTCTGCTGATGCACTCAGGAAGTGGGGACAAAAACATCTAACCTGCCATTAGACTTTTGGCCCAGTCAGACATGTAGGGTAATCGGAGTGGCCACAATGTCCCCATTTTGAATAGCAATACTGAGTCCACAATGTCCCCATTTATAATGGCAGTACTGGATTACCTACCAATAAAAAAAGTAAATGTTGCAAGAAAGCAAGAGAGCTCATCCCCAGAAAGCTGTCATGTCATAAGCCAGAAGGATTTTGCAGGATTCCTACTCATCTCAGAGTACAGTTAGTTATGGCACAGTTGTGAAATGGTCTTGCAATCTCATTGCAAGATCATGATAATTTCAGTTCATGACAGATGCACATTTAAATGCCACATGAAACAATAAGGATTTATACAAAGACATCAGGTAGCTTTATGCTTGTTTTCAGCAGACAGACAGCAAAGTCAAACAGAAGCTGAAAAAACTGGGAGCCCGAGTCTTTTCCTTTGTTAAAAGTCAAGATTCTAATGATGTTTAAATAGGCAGCAGAGCATGCTCCAGTAGTGGAGTACACAGTAAAAAATCCTTCTGGCTCTCCCAATCACTTCTCTCACAACAGAAATCCACTTTATAAATTCTGTGTACCACTGAAGACTTATTTTCATATTTAATATATGTGGACACATGGATGTCAGAGGCAACTCCTGCCTCGGATATGTAAACGACTTCGACATAACAACACCAGTGAGCCTGAAATAAATGAACTAACAGGGAGACACCACAACAACAAAGCAACATAAGCAACAGCAAGTACCAGCCATCAGCTGGTCAGTCATCCCCATGGATGTCTTTTGAGACTCATCCACATTTCACCAGCACTGGCTAGAGGCTAAATTTCCTAAATGTTCACATGGAATACCCGCTAATCCATGTTTGCTTGTTTAAACCCTCTCTAGCCAATACGTATGCGGGAATAAGTAGGGATATGCCACTACACCTGTGAAACTGCACCTCAATGCTGAAAGATCCCCTCAAGTGCCCTTGCACAACTTGAAGGATGTACAAAATGCTTGGATATTGGTCAGGGAATAATCTGGAGCGCCTCAGAACCGTGGCACAGGTGGATGCACGCAACCAGCATTGCAACAGGGAGGGCATGGTACAACAGGCAGGGCTCCTCTGTGTCTGGCAGGTCCATCACCTGCAGAGCCCTGGGGCTGGCCTGGTTGGCTCCTGCCACCTCTGCACCTTCATATTCTTTCACGATGGGCAGTAGGATGACAGGACAATGGAAAGCCATAAGCGTATAAAGATACCGTCACCCTGGTTTCTTAAGCAATACTACCAGAACCAGTTCTCTCAGAGTATCCAGATGTCAGTAAGATGTGAGTACTCATAACATTAGGGATTTGTTGGGGTTTTTTATCTGATATATATATGATTGATATATGATACACATATCTGATTAGGAATCTGTACTTAATCCTGGAACGTTTGTAGCACCTGGCACTTTGACTTCCTTGAAAGGATTAAGACTTTACAAATTGCAAAACTGATACAGTTCTGTCCTCATTTTATGATAAAAAAATAAAATATATCTGACTAGAATGTCATGATTAGAGAAAACCAACAGCAATACAAAAATGGCACCAAGACCAAAAGAATGACAGTAAGTCTGCTGCAAAAATCCAACATTAAGCACAAGTAAAAGCCTTTGCTCTAGCTTCTTCCAATTACAAGTATCATGCCATTACTACATTCTTATCTGGAAATTTATGATTGAGTTGAATCTGCAATTCTTACTCCTTAAATAAAAAACTCACTCGGGTAGTAGACCCAGTGAAGTCAGTAGAACTACTCAGCCAAGCCAAAGGCTAAAAAAAACTTTACAAGCGTCAGGTAGAGGCAATAATCTCTTTCTTGGGACATTTTAGTCCTCACCTCTTTCAGCAGTGATGTGATCTCCATAGCTGTCCAAGGCAGATTTCACTCTACTTTTCTGAGACCTCCTGCCAGTCAGGCTAATTTGCTTGCTGAGCTCCATAATTTGCAAGAAGCCAGTGTGGTATTGTCACTGTTTCCAGTTGTTGACATGATGAATGGAGCAGAGACAACTCTGTGCCATCTGTTCCTTCTCTGTGTCGTCACCACATCGATTCAGACAAGTGGTTCTTAGCTACAGACATCTGGAACATTAAGATAACCGATACTTAACCAGGTAGAAAAATCACCTTAGTGTTACTAATAAAACTGAACAAAACAGACGTGGCTTTAACCTGTGTTTAATGATGAAATTTCAGGCTCTGAACAGGAAATTACAAAGTGATTCCCGACAAAACTTAGAACTTATTGCTTATTGTTCTTGGAATGTAATTGTTCAGTGCTTCCAGGAGCAGGAGATTTACACAGGCCCAGATGAGAGTTAATAATGCTACTCAGTTAGGGGGGAAAAAAAAAAGCATTGCAAAATACTCCATTTTTTAATTTAACAAGTGGCTCCGTTTTGCAATTCTTACTCATTCAGTGACCCAATGAGGTCAATACTCATCCAAGTAGTAGTTATGCTTCAAAACCTTTTTATTAGCATTACTAAATGTAGTGAAATGATACAGGGGATTATTTGCCTTCCCCATTGCCAGTGAACAAATAATTTCAAGGCATTACGCAGAATTAGATTATTGTGTTAAATGTGACTCCATACATGGGCTCTCTGTAGTCTCATTTCCTGTTGTCATTGCCTATAGTTTTGTTATTGATCATTTCAGTTCTGTCCATCCTAGGGAAACACAGGTCAAGAGGAAAAAAAAAAACCCAAACCAAAATCCCCAAACCTGTACTTATTGCCATTTATTATGGTAAAGAACTGGTAGCTGGGTTGCCTTATAAAAACTAAAAAATTTTTCATTCAGTTGCCTCGTGCTATTTTACTATGGTTGACATTAGTTATTTTTAGCCTACCCTGTCAAACCGATGGAAGAAACCAAAATATCGTTCACTCTACCTACTTACTACAAATATTCAAAAGCTTTTCCAGATCCATTTTTTTTGCTATTTTCACTTGTGCAGAATTTATTTTGACTATTGTGAGTTTTGCCCCTTCTTGGCAGACTTAGCTGCAGTTCTTTCTCAGTTCCATGCCTCGCCCAAGTCAATGGGGCTCTGAAGAGGCACCAAGGGTCAGACAGGAGGCTGAAAGGGTGAGTGAGTATTTAAAAATTCATCACAGAAATTGTTGCCAAATACAGGAAGGGCAACATTACAAAATTATTCCAAGAATTTTTGAAATCTACAGAGTTCTGAGACAGATGGTTTTAAACTTGGTTTAAGACTTATATTTAATCACGCTATACAATTTTCAAAACAAAATAAAATGTTATTCCTTACTTGGAGTAATTTGTATTTAAGAATTAGTGTACAAGTCTGAAACAACCTAGATTTGTTACAGAAGATTTAGGAACACACTCAGGTATTCCAAAAACACTGCCATGTTTCAGGAGCCAGGTGTCCAAGAGTTCAGCTCAAAGCTGTTGCATATAGTATAGAACAAAATCATTTGAAGGTTTCCCAGAGCAACGGGTCCTATTCAACACATTAGTTTCAGTCACAAGATTTTCATTAAACTCACTCATGTTTAGGATTGCAGTCTTTCAACTCTTATGCCAAGACATCAGAAAACTAAAGCTTCTTTTCTGTGGTGTTTGTTCATTTTTGTATTTCACGTAATCTCTAATTTTAATATTACACAAGGTAAGTTTGTCAGACCTCAGTAAAGAATTGGAATCAAATGTCACTTTTTTCCAGTAAAGAATTGGAATCAAATGTCACTTTTTTCCAGTCTCTGCAGTTCCTTTTTGAAACAAATCCTTATGTCAAACAAAGCTGCATATCACTGGAGAGGGCAGGCAAGTCGGGCCTTAGAGTACTTTTAGGTAGGTCTCATTCCACTCTCCAGCTATTCATCCCTTAGCCTGGGAGGTGACTATTCCAGCTACATTTAGCAGCCTACTGCCTTCAGTGGATTTCAAAGCAACCTTTTCTGTACAGGAGACTGTAACCCAGGATAGAGGGCTGATTTTTCAACACTGCTAAAATTTCAAGCCATTAAGTGATCAGCTACAACTTGCTCTGACTTTAGTGCATGTCCTTCATTTCCAGCACTTTCATTGTAGCTAACAGACATTTGGAACAGTCTTTTTACCTGGAGTAGCTCTTTCCCTCACCTGTTATGCACTGTGCTGGCAAGCAGCAGCTGATGTCAGAGATTTACTGCAGCATTAATGTTTCTTTGCATAAGGTTTCCTTCTCTTCCTTTTCTCTGCTAAATGGAACAGAGATGAGTCAAGACTTGTGACTGAGATAGGCAAAAACTAAATACTCAGCAGGAAAGGCTCTGCCAAGGTTTCCAGCACCTGAGCTGGTTTCCTCCTATGCTCATCCACAGGATAGACCTATTCCTGGTACCACCCCGGTCCCTTGGACTACGCCACATAGCTGGATCCCCCTCTCCAGCCTCCCTGCAGTGCTATGCACTCACCACGGGAAAGGCAGTGCTGGTGCAGGGTCTTCATTTGGCCCAGGTGATGGTCCAGAGCTTCAGCTTGTCCCCTTTGCTGTGGGGCCTGGCTGTTGTACACCCACCAATCTGTAGAGGATAGAGAAGCAAGACCCCCAGCAGGGTGGGGAGAGGCTTAATAGACTCTGTTTCCACAGAAAACAGGTGTATAGAGGAAAGGAGTGGAGCAAAGTTTGAGAACTGTTGGAAGAACTTCTCGAAACTGAGGTTTACTATTGTACTTCTGTGAAAGAAATACCAGGAAAAAGCCCTTACTTCTCCTTTCCTTCCCTTCCCACAGCAACTGCCATGCTTCAAACTCCAACATTTGTCAGTTCTAGCAGCCAATTTAGGATGTGCTACCCTTTGTCACAGAAGAATTCCAGAATTCTGATACTGCTTTTACCCTTTTAAATCACTGTGAAGTTACATCTTTATCGATAGATTTCTGAGGCCGGGATATACCACTAATCATGAGATTCAAGATTAGAATCATTAAATTCAAGACTAGTACATTTTTACTGAGACAGTTTGGCACTTTACTAGTCTGAAGCCTGATGCTCTATTAGTGATTTGAGTTTGACTAAAGGATATCTCAAGAATATTTTCTGACGTAACCAGAATTGCTCAACAATGGAAAATGTCATACTTTTGCAACACGTTCAGTATCACCCAGATCCATATTTTGATGTTTAAGACAGAGGGACAAACACACACACACACACACACACAATCAGCAGTTCTGTGTAAAAACAATATCTAGAGAGGAAATCAAAAAATCCTGTGATTACTCTGCAGTGAGTCATGGCCTTCTCCTTAAGAAGACCCATGTGCCTTCACAGGGCTCTGTTGACTCCAGGCACTCTGTCCAGATTAAGATTTATACCTGGATCTATCTAGGCCTAATTTAAATTCACTTGTATTCTTACAAACTTAATTCTTACTGAAACTTGATAAGAAAGTTAGATATTCACCCTGATCAAGCACAAGAAATTTCAGACCAAACCCACCTTCCACATGATGCTTAGGGCAATACTTTAATTAACTTCAGGAAGCAGTGTAATTAAAGATAAATCCAAAATGTCATATAGTATAGAACAGCAAGAAAATCAACCACATATTTCCTTTTTTATACTTAATTAGAATTGTGAGTGCACTTCACAAGAACTCAAACCACTGTTCGCTATCATGACCTTTTGGTTACAAGGAACACCTTTAACTTAAGTCTTTTTAACAAAGTAGTCACTCCCAGAACAACACAGCTTTTCTTGCAAACATCCCTGCCTTCCTACAGGTCCATATGTACTTTGGGTATTTCCAGTCAAAACAATACACCTGTTCACAGTGTAAAGGTAAGGCTGAGAATAATAATTTATAAGATACAGCAAAATTCCTGGCAACTCTTGTAACGTTTCTCAAATCATGATCATTAAATGTGATTACAGTTTGGATTCCAGGGAATCTTCTTTCCAAGGTTGTCATGGCCTTCCTAAGACCTCACAGACTCTCTCTGTCACTCAGCATCACTTTCAGCAAAATCCAAGTTGTTTTGCAATACTGTAATGGTGCAGGAGACAGCTAATTATTACTTAGTGAACACCACTAAAAAGCAAAGACTTTTAGGTTAACAGTAGCTGATGTGGCAACAAAAATCAGGATTCTGCCTTATTTAGTCTTTGTTTACACCTCCCAGCATCTGTGATAATGTTTGATCTGTATTTTGTCAGATACTGGTATTCCCCAAATCATTCACCAGGACTATGAAGGTTTTCTAGTCAGTTCAATGTTGGTTCTCTTATTATGTGTTTCCTGGAGTCACATTTGAGCTGGATAGTGGGAGAGGATTCGCTTCCCACACTCAGTACTGCCAACTGGCACAGTTTTATCATGAGTGTAATGGCATTTAATGCTTTCTCCTGTAGCCCCAGCTCCTGGAGCAATGGGACTTCGTGAGATCAGCTTCATACTTTTCTTTTTTTTTTAATGACAGGAGAGGAGCACTTGAGTTAGTGCTTTTTTGTCTTTTCATATGGTCCTCCACAGGCACTAAGACAACAACATGGTATCTAAATGAAAGCTGAGACTTGCAGATGATAAATGGCTGTGGGAACTAGGCTTCAAGATAAACAACCAATATAGTGAGATCCATGCTGAACCTGAAGCCTTGGCGATTCTGGCTGTGCAGCATTTTGTAATATTTATTATCCTCCGAGACAGAGTTTCAGTGTTTCTTCCAATAAAATCAAGTTAATAAATTGCATTTTTAATTTTCAACTGACCTTCTACACTCAAATTTTATTTTCATAGCCTAGTTACAGATAAGAAGCAGATCACATTATTATTTCTGCTGTCCAGGGAATGAAAAATCATATTTCATAGCATTTTTCTATGTTTCAATATTTCTTTTGGGTCAACCCCAAAACCGTTTAGAAAGTTTTTTTCCTAAACATTTAAATTTATTCTAATAACCTTTTTTTTTCTTCTAGAGGGTAAAGATCCCATAACTGGTAGACCATTTTCATAGTGAGAGACAGAAGTTCAAATCCATTCCCTGCCAGATTCATAACAGAGATTCTCAGACCCTTTCTGCAGCAGGGACATAGACCACTAGATTCACTGTCTTTCTTTCACTCTCCCACCTTATAGACAAATAAAATTTTATTCATGTTCCTTTAGGGCAACATTTTCAGTGAAACAGATGTAGAAGGATATAGATATAAGTATTGGTTTGGGGAAATAAATTCAGATCTTCCTGAACCTTTTTTTCCTGAGAGCTTTGTTACACTTTCAATTTTTAGTGGTTTATAGCATAGGTTTGGGGTTTTTTTTTAAATAAATACAGCATATTGTAAAATCAGTTATAAATCCACAGAACGTAGCCTTCAAACCTTTATGTTCTCTAACTGAAGACTATTTAGATATTTTTTCAGAGTGCACTTGGCTGTGACCCATTAATACAGGACTCAAATGAGCCACTGAAAAAACACATTGCAAGGTGGAGGTTTCTTTGCTGTAGCTGTCCTGGGGCTCCCTCTTAGCAGCTTGTTTCATAGTCAGTAGGGTTAATGTCAAACAGATCTCAAGGAGGCACAGGCATTAACCAAAATCTGGAAGAGCACTTGGTATAGCTATTCTACCCACTCCAGTCCTTCAGCAATTGCTGAGTTACACTTCCAAAACTAGAACAAACATTAAGTGGTGCTTTTCCTGCTACACTGTTTTGTGTAGCTTCTTACTCTTCCAAAACATCTTCTTTCCTAGTAAGATGTCCTAGACATGAAGGATCATTATCATGTTTAGCAAAAACTTGCTGTGTAAAACTGGAGGAATAAAGGACCTTAAAGCTGCTTGGATGAACGAACTTGCACTGACCTCTGATGGCTGTGAATGTGTATGAAACACAGTCCTGCAGTTATTTGTGCTTCCTTAGGAGCACCAGTGCTCTAATTAAAGTGATGTTAACATGATAAGACAAAACCTCTTTTGAGATGGAAACCAAAGAACTTATAAAGGAGTCCTGGTATTATTTTTGCTTTGCATCACCATTCTCTTTGGCAAGCACGGTGAAAATGTGTTCACAATAGAAGTTATTTTTGATGGAATGCCTGTCTTTCTGTATTCCAGCTGTTTGGAAATTTCCCAAGAGGGTTTTCTTAAAACACCTGTCCACCTTATTTCTTCTTTATAAATGATTTTATAGGGTGGAAAACGCATGAAGCATGAAAAAACTACTGTCACAATTTTCACGGCTGCTGAATTCACAATACATTACAGAAGACTCAGTTCCAAGGCTGCTAAGTTGGGAGAAGCACATGAACTTAAATCACTGCCAGTATGGTAGAAACTGTCTTGTGATCTTTGGAATGGGCTTGCTTGGGCCACTGAAAAGTTTTTGAGTCGGGGGAGAAGCCAACTCGACGGTTTGTCCCTGAGGCAAGCTCTGAGAATCTCTAGAGCTTTTAGCCACTAGTCTCAGAGCAGCAACTTCCAGCCTCATATATGGAACTATCACTCAATGAATACACCAAGCACGAGGGAAGCCCTTTGTGATAATATCTTATCACTTCTGCCTGTGTTACCTTGAATAGCCAGACAGGTTCATGCAAGTGTAGTAGGGGAAGTGATCTGAACTCTTCTACTGGTGGCATCAAGAACTTGTTAGAGTGCTCAGAGCCAACACTGAACCACTTGAAGCATCATACTTGAATATTGACCTGTGACCAGGTCACTTCTTTGCCACATCTCAGCTCCACATTCAATTCCCCAGTACACACTCCCTACATCACAGAAGAAAACGGGAGCCCTCTCACTTTCTCATGTTGGGTTAAATGTGGATGTTAAGTGAACATTTCCTCCTGCCAGTTGGGTTTTCATAGAAGATACACCAGTAATATTTAAAATTAAAAGAGGAATAAAACGCAACTCTTGAAAATTCTTAGGTCTTAAAATTGAGACTGAAATAATTCAGTTTGAAAGAAAGATTGTCATTTGTTTTGGTGGGCTCTGAATCAGGTTCTTGGAGCTCAGAAGCACAGATGGGAACATGAAACTAGCTACAGAATTTCCATCTTGTTGCATGGCCTGACTTTTCATCATTTTATTTTGTCCTACTTTGGGGAAAAATTCATAATCTTGAAATACTGAAATGTCTTTGATAATTTAACATTAAAACTGAAAATATAGCATAATAGTCTGTCAAAATAAAAGGAAATGAAAAAGACAATGTGAAAATGCAAGCAAAATCAATTCATGGATTTTTTTTTTAATTGAAACATTTGCAAACATATCTGTCAACAGTATAGTTGGGATGGAAATAGTCCTGCAAGAAATTATTTTGATGAAACTACATTTTTCCAAAGTAAATGTAAAGGTAGCAGTCTTGGCACAGCAACCCTGACTGCCAAAGACATTTCCAAAAAGCCTTTCCTGAATTACAGAGGTTCAGTTCTTCTGAAAGGAGGGGGTAAGGAGGGTTTTATGCCAACTTCTTGTTGATAACACAGGGCCATTAAGGGATATTTCAGTGTTTGGTTTAAATTAGAGGAGCCTCATTGCTGCACTGTATATGAAGCCAAGGGAGTTTAAAGGTTGAACTTGCCAGACAGGATCTGAACCCTTCTGAAAAGCCTTTGCAATCACAGCTGTCTGGAACCTGATACTGAACAAAGCACTTGTACTCAAAAGCACCTTCAGCTTAAAGTGGTCATTGAGGAAAAAACCAAACAACCAACCATTGAGGAAAAACTCCCAGCAAAGTCACAGTATCCCCTCTACACCCATTTCCACAAAACCTTTGGTCAAGGCTTTTTATGCTGCCAGGGAAGTGGGCTTTGTCAAAATTAAGAGATGTATCAGAGACTCTCAGAGCACAATGTAATGTCACTAGTTGTGACCTTCAAATACAAGCAGGTGTGATTCTATGTAAGTGAGATTAGACTAAAGTGGCCATGAAAGGTCGTGCTTTTATCTTACACTACTTACATTTTTGAGAGGCGGGTCATATGATGAGCTATAAAATGAGTGAGAGTCCAGCACAGCACTTGGGGAAGTCTAAAACTGACAGGAGAGGTACTCATTTGCAGGTGAAGAAGTAGAACACTGTGACACAAGACACAATTCCTTTTGCCAGAGAATGGTTGAAAAGTTGTGCCCTGGTGGCACCTGCAGACCTGCTGCTGCACAGACAGTGCAGAAAGCCTTGAACTATAGCCTGCTCTCACAGAGACACTAGACAACATCCAAAAATATACCCACTGAATTTCTTACTTGGCTTGGATTGTGCCAGTTGGATGGTGGGTTAATGTTCAGTGTTGTGATTTAAGACTAGAAAGTCAAGTGTATATCTTCAATTACTGGAGTGTCCTTAAACTGAGAGTGATTTGTAGAATTAAAAAAAGATTACTAAACATTATTGGGTCAAGTAATTGCTTGATCAAATGACTTTTACAGCAAACCGTACAGAACGTACAATTCACAGTTCATTTTCTGGGATAATCACATAATAAGCAGGAAAATTGGCCAATTTATCAAAAACTATTATTATTTTGTTTGATTAGGCTTGAGAGCATTATGCTAAATACAGCTTCTACTCACTTGAATTTTGGTTTCTGAACTGCCACTGGTAGCACAGGTGAATGCTATTGCAAGAGTGGCTTTGAGCAAAACCATACCTAAAACTCTTTGAATTAAGAGGATAAATTTTGTTTTACTTAAAGGGAGGAAGTAAAACTAAATTGACACCTAGTGGAAGATTTTACAGACTGCTGAGGCAGTAACCCTCCAATCTATATTGGAAAGGACTGGACACTTGCCAGCTTCTTTAATCTCTTTAGTAAATAGAGAAATCTTGCTGGTAATATATTTTCTAGAAATATATGAGTATTTGAGCTGAAATATTTCATGAGCTTTTTTGACCTTAAA
Organism: Lepidothrix coronata; assembly: GCF_001604755.1. Lineage (NCBI taxonomy): Eukaryota > Metazoa > Chordata > Aves > Passeriformes > Pipridae > Lepidothrix > Lepidothrix coronata. Next base: position 5,903,672 of record NW_016690251.1, read on the forward strand.
GCTATGACCAGCCTTTGTAACATTATAAAGTGAGACTATATGCTAGAAAGTACCTAAAATGACCCAGTATAACCTCTTTAATAGTATAGTCAGGAAATACTGGGCGCAGTGGGAATGAAAGAAATTTTTTTTTTAATTTTTTTTACATTGATATACAGACTTTTTGCTATTGTACAGTGAAAAGAAGAAGTTAAGTGGCACAGCAATAGGGTCAGAATCCTGACCTATTAATTCACGTTTAACAGAGAAAAGAACCAATTAAATAAGAATTGTGGGAAATGGAGTTTGCCAGTTTAAGTGCAGAGAAGTCACAAAATCTCAGGCTGCCACTCTGAGGTGGAAGCATAAATTGTGCAGAGATACCAAATATTGGTCATAAGTTAATTACATCTCCTTCAGTGGAGAGCAGGTGACAGTGGCACAGCTGGAAAAGCACTTTAGAAGTAGCTAAATCTGAGCAGGTACATCTGGGAAGGAGAGCAGAAAAATGCCACACAAGTGAATCAAATTGAAATATGTAATGGAGTAAAAACCAGGAGAGAAAGGAACATTGCTTGCCTATGGGAAGGGACAAACTACTTCCCAGATAGGAATTTTACCATCAGCATTGTGATCTCCATATCAGCAGAGCTTTGGAATGCTGCAGTTAAAAAAAATAATTCATTGCTCAGGACACCCTGAGATTACCTGGGGTAATTAGCACACAGAAGGCTGTTCAAGTATTTTAAAAAAAAAATAATTAAAAAGACAAAATGAAAAAAAAGAAAATAAGACAGCAATGTCAGAGTACTTCAGTGTCACTGTGAGATAAGCCAACCTTAGGCACATGTACAGCACCGATCTTGTAAACTAAAGTGTCTCGCCTTCACAATGTTTTACCTCAGGAAAACAAAGGTGTATTAGTTACCCTGAGGGAAAAAAAAAAAAAAGCTGCTCCAGCCCTGATGAAGACAAGTAGTCAGTTTAATTTATTGTAAGGTAAGCAGAAAGGCTGTGCCTCAATAAGAAGGCAGCATTGGCCTCACAGACTTAGCCAGAGGCAAGCACCTGAAGTGTCACCTTCCCCTTCGTATTTGTAGTGACACAATCCACATTTGTTAGCTTGCTCTAACAAGCTCATCTGTCTTGAGCAACAAAGGCAAAACCTTCTATCTTAGTTTTGAGGTCAAAGGCAAAGCTTAGAGAAGGTTATTAACAGAATCAAACAGATTCGGAATTACTGGGAAACTGTTCTGTTCTATTTAAAAAATTGGTTTGTTTTTGTTTCCAAATTTTTAAGGGTTTTTCTTTTGCTTTCAGTAACATAATGCACCTATCATCATCTTTTGTTGAAGCTGCTACTTTTTCCTTGCCTTCAACACACACCAATACACCAATTCCCATATCCCACTCCAGATTTCTTCTGAAAATGAAGTTTTTTATACAGGATAAAAGTTGTACCTTCCTCTGACATTAAGGATCAGACACTTCTTCCCCAGGAGCTTCTGGAAGTGAACACCCCCAAGGAGTAACAGTCAGCAATTTCAAAACCAGGTCATTTAAATTAAAGGGAAAAATCCAGACTTTATAGATTAAAATGGAGGCAAAGCCATAAAATTCATATTAAACATAACATAAAATCAGGACCAGTCTAGACCTTTTTTGTTACAATTTGCTGATGAAGCAAGAGTGAAACCTTACCTAGGAGAAAGGCCAGTTTCTCAAAACTAGCACACAATCTGTCAGGCTTCTCCTCTGAAACTGTGCAACCGTTTTCTCCCATCCTTTCAGGGGCTCTGTGTTCAGGTAAGAGGACTCTTTATTAGCAAGTGGGATATCAGGATTACTCCTACTCTAATAGTTGCATACACAGAGACTGGAATGCTTTTCCAACTGAATTGTTCTCTGAGTTTGAACTGAGACCACTGGATTTACCTCCTGTACACATTTGAGAACATTTTTGTGCATTAAGGGTATATGGTCATATCAAAGAGTAATTCTGATCCTCTGCTAGTGGCTAGAGAATTTATAATTAATAAATTCTCCCTATACAATTTGAAAACTCTCAGTAAGTTACAACCTGAGTGGAAGGCATTCAGCTCACAGTAGGATCTGTAGGGGTGGTAATAAACTGGTCTTCCAACTCTATCAGTTCAGAATTAGCTGAACCTCATTTAAAACAGAATATTAATCTATTGATAATAAAATGTGGGATAAATGCATCACAACCACAGGCTGTCAAAATCTAAGCCAAATTATGGGAGGGGGACGTGGGGGGTGGGAAACAGCACAGGAACTGGCAATATGAGACATGACTATCACATGGAATGAAGTGGTCAAATCCTTGGTGTTTGCAAACAACTTGCATATCTCCACCAAAGCAATCACAGTGGATGCCTGCCACAAAATGCAGCAAACAAATCATTAGTGCAGTTCAACCAGGATAGCCTTCTGCTCCATTATTTAGCATAACCAGTTATTTGGGTACCCTTCTTTTAGTTCAGACCCCCTTGCCCCTCTGCCTTTACCTTTGACAACCACTGATTGTTTTCCGTTCTTGTGACTTCACTGACCTGCAAAAGAACATGTGAAAGAACTTAAATGCAGAGAAAAAAACAAAATTAATTTACACTCATTTAAAATTACATTAGAATTAACAAGTGACCTTTCATTTCACTCTAATTTTTAACTGAAATTCAATCTATCTGTACTCAGAGGAACATATAAGGCGTGATTTTCAACACTGGCTCCATTTTTTTTCTAGCTTTAAATGGAATTAGCCTCATCAGGGACAAAAAAAACCCAACAAAACAAAGCAAGCTAGGGACCTCTCAAAAATTGCACAGTTTGTGCCAGATAAGAACACTGATAAAATTTCCATTGAAATTGCTGTGGTTTGGAGCTTAATCCTCAGCACCAGCATGTAACTGTACTGGCCAGTGAGGGCTGCAATATGTGAGAGGCTCACAAAATCCCTGCCCAAACACACAGCACCATGGTACCATATCAAGTGCTCTCCTTTGTGTTATTGTCACCTGCAAGAGAGATAACATGTGCTCAAGCATTACTCTGAAGACTGTGGTACGAGGGAGAGCCAGTATATCCACTATCTTGTCTCTAATAAAAAGATCTGGAGGCAGACAGCAGGGTGAAGTTACCTCCTTTGTGTTGGGGATTAAACCTATCTAAATGGTCCCAGATCTAGGAGAGGTACAAAATCAGTTCAAAATAGAAGCCTGGGAGAGTATCTGAGATGGGAAAGAAGATATGCTGGCTCAGACCCTCAGCATGAATGGCAATGATACATGATGATAGTCTTGTTTAGCTGGATCAGGAGACCTGGGCAACCAAAGACCCAATTATTAATTGAATTACTCAATGATCTGTATGATGAAAAACATCTTAACAATAGTCCACAATCTACCAAATATAAAGATCCAAACTATCTAATTCAAACCTTACACTCACTCCAAGTATTTAAAGATGAATGATTGTGATCTTCACTCATATGTTCTTTACAATGCAGACCTGAAGGTGTCACACAAGTCCAGGGACAAGCAAGTCCCCTGTACTGCACTGTCACAACATGTTGAGATCAGCTGCACATTTGCTCTCCCCAACCAGAGGATCAGTGCTGAACCCACCACCTTTGATGGTAGCTGGCCACAGTGTTCTGCAGCACAGAATTGTTACTTGGGAAAAGACGCAGAAACCCACTGTACACCCAGGAACCTGCTGATGACAAAGCCTTGCCTGAATCCCAGATGTCTGCACCACTCCCAGGACCCATTTTCACATGCATACATTTACTTCTTAGTGGACTTAAGCTCAGCCTGAATTTAAACTGTCCACAAGCACCATCTGCCCTCACCAAGAGCACAGTACTTGTTCCTGTCCGGGGTTCCAGCAGCCCACCCTGGGACCTGGAAACAAGCAGGTTGCTGCACAAGCCAACAGATGGCTGTCTTGCATTTCTTTCCATTGACAATCATATTTGCTACAGAGAAACAACTGTTCTCTTGAATCTATTTCCCATCAGGATTCTACACGATTTTGCAAAAAGAAAGAATAAGAAATTATCTAAACTGTTCCACCTTGAATATGGAGAAAATTTTAACTATGACACGAGTGCTGCACTGTTTAAATACGTGACTGCTGTACTAAATATTCATTTTTTTTTCTCATTAGGCCTCATTAATTTCTATACCAGATTTTTTCTGCTTTTATTTAAACCTTTTCAGTCTATGTACATTCAGCAGAATTAAAACAATAAATGCACATGGATATAATTATCATGCAGCATAACTACACAAGAGTACCTGGTCCACACTACTCAGGAAATCAGAAAAATGACCCTTTAGAATCTCTAAGTCAGTAGTTACTTATACACCCTAAGCAGACTTGGCTGAATACTACAAAAAAATACTGAATAATTTTGTCATAAGCACTGTCAGCTCATTCAGTTGTTATTTGTGGCTTATTATTAACAACCGCATATGTGTATCTGCATGACAAACGTTTTTAGCCCTGAAGATGTTTATGAATCCTAAATACTTCACAAATAGTCAGTGAATAATTATCCATGCTGGAAAGTAATATTGCAAGTCATTATGGGTTAGATCTTTTCAGTGATTTTCTCATTTTAACAGACTAAATTTTCTAACCATAGTGTAGAAACAGAGGACTTGCTTAAGCAGACAAATCAAATGCCTAAAAAGAAATAACAGATTCTGAAAGAACTAGTAGCAGGAGATAGTTCCTAAAAAAAAAAAAAACAAAGCCTTTTTAATAATTGCTTTTTTTTTTTAAGTGAAAAGAGTTAGTAGAATTTTTGAGCAATTAACACATTCATAGAAAACCTGATCAGTTCAGAAATAGGAGAAAAGGAAAAAAAGATTAATCAGTTCCATAGCTCATCAAGAATAATTTTGAACACTTCTAGTCCTTAACAGACTTAAAGATTTACAATTAATCACCATTGTCAGAGTGAAATCCCCTCTATTCTTTAAGATTTAAAATAAATTAGACTTCATTCTGGACAAATTCATTGTTCAAAAGACATAATAAGCACCACTTGAAAGAGGGTATAGTTCAGATTAGCAGATAAAAGAGCTAAAGCTACAGATGTTTGCATGGATACCAATTTTAACTCAATTTTGTCTCTATTCACTTCTGTGTTTGGCATTCCCCAGAGGACATGCATGTCAGATATATACCAGCAAATATTCCTGTAGTGGTCACTTGAAAACGAGTAATTTCTTTTCTACCATCCTCTGTCCACAGAAAACTTTGTGGAAGAATCCCCCTTTTTAAATGCTTTAGCCAAAAGCAATAATATTTTGGATTTGTGACACATTCTTGAAACTTCATGGAATTTGCACTCCTTTATATGCAGGAGTCAGAAAAAGGCTGGTTTCTCCTCTTACGAAATATAGGAAATGCAATATGAAATGTAGACTTTAGGACTCTCTTCCAGGAAGAGAAATAAGGACAGAAGACAGTAGGATAGTATTTTGTCATTAAAATGCTTATAGTTTTGTTGCCCAGATTATTTGACCAAACCTGAAATCCAGTTAGGGGTTGTAATTCCATTTACACAAATTTATTCTTTTTCAGAAAGCAGACTGCCTAGATTAAAACTCTTTTTTAAATAAGCATTTCTGTTGGAAAAGACCACAAACAATCCACACAGAAAAACATTTTAAAATTCACTATTCTAGAATGAAACCTAGAATCCTGATAAAAATACTTATGGCTCAGCCATTAACAGAACAGAAATGCTATCACATGACTGACATGCCAAATAAATTATTGCCTCCTCTGAACAGATGTCAAAAAGAATTTATAGCTCAAAGTTACTCAGGTAATCATCCTAAACAAATATGCTTGGAAAAACACCGCTGCTAATTTCACAAGAGAAAGGAAAAATAAAACTTATCAAGTGTAATTTCTGCTGCTACTTACCTTAACACAGCAATCCTCTGTACGCAGCTGCTCACAAACCCGTGCTACCAGATGAAAGAGAGTGATGGTGATTAAGAGATATGCAAAAGGTTTCTTTTCTGTGATAACAGAAAAAATAAAATATCTACAGTTGCTTACTCTGGGGAGAGTTCACATGGTATCAAACCCTCATCTTGCATGGAACCTTTCACCAGAGTCCAATCTCCCCAAGTTGCTGAAGATTATGAAGATGGTGATCGGTACATTCACATGCTGGTGAACAGGAACAGGCAGAAGACCAGGGACACGACACTGATTACAGTCGTGATATTCCTGAGGTCCTTTTTGTTCCATCCACCCTGACACTTCAACCTGCAACAACGTTTGGAAACTGGAGAGTGAATAAGGAACTCTCATTTCTTCTGCAAATAAAGACAATCTTGCCTTCATTGTGATGCCTGGGTGTATTTTTTGAAAGCATATACTGCACAGCAGGTTTTTAATCTGGAACAATCAATGGGCAAAATTTTTTGTGTAGCACTAGAAAAAAATCCCGGTGGCCAGGTTTTTACTGGAAAACTATGTAGCCCACATATGATAGCAGAATATATTAAAAGGCAGTATATTTGTGAAGTGAAACAACAACAGGTAAACTGTTTCTGGTCCAGTAGTTGACACAGCTCACAGTCTGAGGGCAAGTTTTATAGTTTACGTAAGTCCTTGCACTATGGGGACTCACCAAACAAATACCACCACAGTCTCAGCAGAGAACCAATCTCCTTTCAGACTCTCAGCAACTCTTCAAATCTGTGGTCTCACTATCTTGCATACAGCAGGTCTCCTTCTTGTAGGACTTTATTTATTTGAAGAGATGACTGTATTCCATTGCCAAGATGCTGGGAATTGTCCAGACTGCTGAGTTCTGCTGAAGCTGTGTGAGCTCTTCACAGACACTCATCTCCATATGTGGCTGATATAGTGATGGACAGTCTCTCCTCAGGAGCAGGCTGTCACCCACAGAGGAACCATCACAGCCAGAGCTCCTTAACATATGCCAAGGTTACATTCACATCTACATGAAACTTAAAATCCCTACCAGCAAAAATAACTTGTGGCATTGGCTGTGGACAAGAATGACATTCTGCAAGTCTTCCCTGTAAGTGCACTGGAGAGGGCACTGTAGAGAGGGACACTATGGAGTGTTGCCAGGACTCCTATCAATACAAGTACTCGTTCATTCCAGTGTTGATGGACATTATCAACAGCTCCTTATAAGCAGGCTGCATTTCATATTTACAGCTAATGCATTCATAATGGAGCTATCAAACCTTTTCTTGTTACTTTAATCTGCTTTCAGATTTAACTAAAACTTGGGATTCTGCCCTGCAGTCTCCACCCCTTCTTTTATCAAATTCCCTGCTGCTTCAGAATATTTTACTTTTTATGTTTCTGAGTTGAAGCTTGTGAGGTCTGCTGATCTGGCAATTGAACAGACCAGAACTGGACTTCTAGATATGGACAGGACATCTCATGCTATTGCAAAGTCTTTAAGACAGTGCTCCTCACACCTTTAGTGTCAAGCTCTTGAGTTTCTGCAGTTGCTCACAGTCATGCCCAAGAATTAGGCATTAGGAAAATTCCTATCAGAAAATGTTTAGAGTTTCTGATGTAGGAGATGATGCTCAGACTGCAGTCCTTGACCTCCTTGTCAGGATGTAGCATCTTCAGCAGCCCACTGTCACTGGAGCTGACTTAAAAGGCACAAGAGGGGCAACTGGGCTTTGCCCTCATTTCTGCAGTTATTCTTTATGTTCATTTTAGGAGTGTTGATAACATTAGGTTGCTATGAACAGACTTTTTTCTACATGAGCTTATGCTTGGCTATTTCAGATTCACTGGCAAACCATAGGAATCCCATTCCTAGATACAGTGTCTTCTTGGAAGATTGGTGCCCACAATCCAACTGGTCTTCAGAAATACCTAAATGGTTACATTAATATTTGTCTTTTGTTACTATAATGCACTTAATAACAGCATATGTCTTTTAAAAATATTATAATCTTTCTCCATCCAGCCACTTACTGGAAAATTCATGAATTAACATTCTCAGTTTTCTGACTGAGACAGGTCCTTAAATCTACGAGGTATGGTTCATATTCAGCCTAAGAACAGTAAGAGTCAAAATTATCCCCACAGAAGCATTGCTCATACTAAATGAACTTGCTGAAATAAAATAAAAAAATGTTTCCAGAAGGTAGAAATGCCACAGTCCTCATCACAACTGGTATCCTTTAATCCCTTTTAGAAGAGATCTGATTAAAATTAAATCTAGAGATATCCCCAGCTAGAAGCTGAGACACATAGCTGGAGAAGCTTACTCACTAAATCAATATTAAATCAGCAGTTTCTTGTCTTGTAATGGTTGACTGTGGACTCTACTTATTCTAAAATCAGTGATAAAGTACTTATTGACTATGATGGAGCAGAACTGACTGGACTATGGTGCTGCCCTTTAGGAAATACCAATCATAGGTAATAATACAACAAGGAACTAGAACAAAGAAGATCTAGATTCATCTCATAGCTCTTCCCTGTGAGTGAAACAAAAAGCCACGTCATTCCTCTGTACCAGAGCTGCCAGATCAAAACCAGAGCAAAGAAATTTTCCATTCCTTCATTTCTTGTCTTAGTCTAATAGGGAGAGAGAATATTGATCCCCATCTCTTGCTATCCTGAACATAATACTTGTAGCAACATAGAATCGTAGAATGGTTTGGGTTGGAAGGGACCTCAAAGTTCATCTAGTTCCAACCTCCCTGCCATAAGGCAGGGACACCTTCCACTAGACCAGGTTGGTCCAAGCCCCATCCAGCCTGGTCTTCAACACTTCCAGGGATGGGGCAGCCACAACTTCTCTGGGCAACCTGTGCCAGTGCCTCACCACCCTCACAGTAAAGAATTTCTTCCTTATATCTAACCTAAATTTCCCTTCTTTAAGTCTGAAGCCATTACTCTGCATCCTATCACTACAGCTCCTGGTGGAGTCCCTCTACGCAGCTCCCTTGTAGGGCCCCTTCAGATACTGGAAGGCTGCTCTGAGGTGTCCACACAATCTTCTTTTCTCCAGGCCGAACAGCCCCAAATTTCTCAGCCTGTCAACAGCATAATCATGAAATGCTCTTGTATGCACTGAACCCTGTGGGCACAAGCCTAAAACTGCTGAGACTGGTACCAAGAGCTGTTTGAGCTCACGCTCACCTACTGGACATGTGGCTCTGGGAGCCACCTTCTCCTGTGCAGCTGCACAGAAAGCCCTAATTTAAACACCTATAAAGCAGAAGCAGCTGAGGTAAAACTTTGAACACACCAATGTAGTTTTCCAAGAAACGAGCTCCGGTATCTCCTCTCTGTGCTGCAGCACTGATGTTTCCTTTGCCACAGACAGGACATCACTCATCTCTCTCTCCCCAAGTACAGATGTCTTACAAGTCAATTCTGTGGTTAATGCAGGCTGACAAAAGGAGGTTTATATACTGTGCAACAATACCCACTGTCGCTCACTGGAGCAGAAGATACTTCAAGGGCAGCCTTCTCCTCTGTGACACAACTACTGCTTCCCAAACAGCGCAGATGACTTGCAGCAGTAACGCTGCTTTCTGCTCCGAGTCCCCCAGGTACACTGTTAACTCCCCTCTTGTGGCAGATGTGCAGGTTAATCGGTATCTCAGCCTGCAGTGGTCCAGCTAATTTAAACACACACTCTGTGGAGAGTAGAGAGCCTGAAGGAAGTGGGAGGGGAAAGCTGGTGGGCTTTGAAGGAAGAACAGCCTGCTAATTTCTGCAAAAACTGAGCAAGAGACAGATAAAACTAAATTAGTGATCTATTAAACATAAATTAATGACATCTGCAAATGAAACGATATCTAAAATAATCACTCTAATAGCAGGATCTCTGGTGAGCATTAATGCTTAATTTTTTCTTGTATTTGATGAAGGCATCTATTAATTAAAAATATTTATACAAGGTAGAGGCTTGACAAGAATACTCTGTGCAGCTGTTCTTAAGGGAGCTGCTTCTGTTAATCAGCTATTTCAGAAGAAAATACCTCTACTCTATGCAAAGAAGGCAAGATTGTACTTCAATAAATCATATTTAAGGCCTGTGGTTTCTAAATATCCTCTGTGGCTAGAATTAGATGAAGTAGTCTGCTTTCTACAGATCATATAATACACTTTCCATTGTTTAGTTAGCTTGTACTGAAAAGAAACCTTCATCTTATCCTCCCCCTCTTTTACCCCCCTTTTATTGTTAACCTTTTATTGAATTGTTGAACATCCAATTACAAAAGCAGATGATATGATATGCATGAACGTATTGTACAAATGGGGAGGACAAAGCTAAACCACACATTCAATAGCAAGTATGAAAATATTATCAGACATTGAGGCAGAGACAAACCAAGACTGTGTGTCATTAATGAGACTATTCAAAGTAATTTTGATGGAGTTACAATTCTATTGTCATCTAGGACTGAGAAAGAATCACTTATCATTTGAAAAAAGAATTGTTAATCATTATGCAGCTCTCTGGGGCACTAACTCTTTCAGGATTTTGTTCTTTGTCTCCTGTGCCCTCCTTTTTTCCATTCTTCCCCCCCCCCCTCATCTTTTCACTGCTGTGAAAACAGAGAGGATTAGAAGTTGTCCTGACACATTTCATTGTAAGGTTGCTAGTTTTGTCTTTCAGCATTTATTAGTTTGAATTCTGTATGAGGCACCTGTTGGCTGATGAGAATAAATCAACAGGAAGGTCACAGATGGGTTTGTATTGTACTCTTGCCTTTTTAAGCCTGTTGAGAACTCACTACTTTGCTATGCAGGAATAAATGCTGGAGAGAAGGCCAACCACACTGTTGAACAGTATTTCATTGTGTGAACTGTGTAGGTTCCTTGAACAGAAGTTAAGATTAAAATCCTGTTGCTAATATTGTCACAATTAACTCAGGCCAGTGAGGGCAGGAGTCTCAGTTCATGACACCAGTTAAGTAAGTCACAGTTAAACTGCTCTACCACAGCTCTTGGGATGTTGCATGAGAAGAAATGAGCACTGCAAAAAGGCACTTGGAGAAATAAAAAGGGAAGGTGATGTATGGATGCAGCTTTCTGAAAGCTCTGATAAAAAGGCTTGCCTGTGCAGTCCATCATGCTTGCTAAGTCAAGGATGGGTGGCATAAGAGCAAGTGATGAATGTGTTAAATTGCTTAAAAGTGGATAAGGGGAACAGCCTGGGACTCTGACAATGATTGCTTTTGCTTATGCTACTGCTATGATAAAACACTGTGGCCAGTCATGTGGGAACGACAGAGTAACTGCTGCAGGCCCCCCTCCCTTTTTAATCCAAGGGACAGAGCTGAAGTGAACTCTGGAGTAAGGAACATTTCTTTTAGAGAAAGGGAAATAAAATAAAATGCATTTTAACAAATGACTTGATATATATTATGGCTCATGAGAACGTCCAGTTCCCCATGCCCTTTACAGACTGCAGCAGGCTTTACAAGGAGATCTGTTCCCCAGCAACACTGCCCATTTCTTTCACTACAGTATATCCATAAGAACATGGCCTGAGGAATGGAATACAAAACCAATTCCCTCTTTTTGGATAGGGAGGGAAGGAGATGTAGCCCTCCAAAACTCAAAAGCCTTTCTCACCTGGCAGTCAGCTCCACAGGCAGCTCCACTGCCCCATCCCAAGAAGATGCACCATTCCCATGAAAGGAGAATTCAGCACTGATGAGGCCAGAAAGGGGGAGCAAGGGTCACTGTGCTCCATTCCGTCCCAAGCCTTGCTTATGCACTTTGATTGAACATGAGGACAGTCCTAGATACTTAGCTGAGTTCTGAATTGCCCAGAAAAAAAATATTCTTTCTCCTGTGTGACCCCCAGAATCCTGATTTTTTAAAATATTATATTTTCTCTATTATTAAAGATATACATTATGGATACATCCACAACATTTTACATCTGTGGCCAGTTATACCTCCTTTTTTTCCTTAGTAAAAGATACATTTACACATTCGGATTTGTATTGTTTTTAATCAGATTGGGTGTTTGATTAAATATTTCTTTTTCTCATACAATTTTTTTCACTGATCCCTACAGCTTGGAACACCAATGCCAAAGTCAAAGCATAGCCAGAACATCCTTTCATGTGCTAAGTGAAAGCATTAAGAGTTGGAAGTTAAATTCATTCATGGCAAAACTTCCACTGGCTTCAGTGAATGTTGGAGTTTTCCAGGTTATTTCAATATACGAAGAGACAAATGTTATAATGCAATCTACTGTAATTTTGTTCAACTTTAAGGAACATTCAAATGAGAAGTAATTATAAACAACAGGGAAAAAATTGCTCCATTTCTAACGAAGAAGAACAGTTTCGAGTGTTGGTAAATTAGGTTCCTTTTTCCATAAATACAGTGACTTTCCAATTCCAATTCCATTTCTGAATCCAGATTCAGATGCTGTATGTATTGGCATGGTAGAAATACATACTTTCAGCTTTAAGAAATTATTCCAGTAACAATCAAGTAAGAACTCTCAAACTTTTAGCATTTACCCATCATTAACGTACAGCATGAATTGGCCTCTTCCCCAGACACTTCATTCAACAATAAATTCTGATGACACCAACCCAATGAGCTGCAAAGCAGAATAGACAATAGAAAACCAAAAAGAATCATCAGTCTGTCTCTAAATGTTGGTGAACTGGCATTATTAATGTTTTTTTTTTCCAGTTCCATCCATGTGCACCATGCTGCACAAAACACGCAGTGCCAGCTCACCAGCTCACATAATTTGTCGTCTTTCTGACAAAGTTAATGGATCTATGTAAGTTTACCCCCCAGGTGAGAATGTGAGCCAACATTTAGACATGACATTGCTTTGATAAGCTTGCAATATAAAGAAGACGGTGGCGTGACAGGCAAAAGCCTCGTTGTGCAGGCAGAAACGAAGACAACTGTAGTCTGTCAGCACAGGTGAAAGAAGAGGGGCTGAAGAACAGAATAATAGTGATAAGTACCAGAATTTTATTTCATTACCCAGAGAAGATGTGAGGCTTTTTGCTGGCCATTTTACAATTCTTTCACTTGACTTGTTTACTGGTGGAAATGTTTGCCAAGGAACTTTGGAAAAATAGTGACATATGAACAATCTGTTGCGGCATATTGTAGTGGTGGTGTTTGTGCTGCTATAGTTACTAAGCTTTTAGCATTTTTGTAATTTGTCTTGAAAAAGCTGGAACTTGGCATGAAGTTTTTGGGCGCCTCTATGCTCAAGTCAGATGGTTTTGGTATTTTTTGTTACATTTCTCTATGTGAAGAAAAGCCTGAAGATATGCTGTGTCAAGGAAAAGGAAAAAGTGGGCTCAGCTGAAGAAAGAAACAGAAGGTGGGAAAAGAACCAAATGCATTGCAAGATTAGGAGAAACAGGTGCAAGCTTCTTTTCAAGGTGAGAAGAATATTTACAGGATACTCACAGGTCTTATGTAACTGCAAAATTAATCAGGTTAAGCAAAAAAGGCCTTGGGATTTTTTGCTTTCATTTGGTTTCTGAGCTGACCTGTAAGGTAGATTATCATTGCATGGTAAACGTAGACCAGAACCTCATGTTCAAGTACTTGAACTGTCTTATGGCTCTGCTGAGGTGGGACATAGAGCTACTAAACCTAAAATGTGGCAGAACAAGCAGAACAGATTCTTCTAACAGGAGAATTTTGTTAGAAAGAGGTCTAGAGAGGAACTGAAGAACAGGGAAAGAGCAAAAATGAAACAAAACCCAAATAAAATTGTTGGTAATTAATCAAAAAATAAGGAGAATTAAACGCCATATAAAAATCAGTTGTGTGGTCAAAGTACAGGTGGGGACCCTTCCCATCACTTCCTAGGGCTCTGTGTATGGGTACCTCCCCATTACTGCTAAATGCATATGAAATACTAATTTTCTGTCAGAAGAATAAGACTCTGTCCTCCCTCTCCCTGAACCACAGCCCACATAGAAAATCCTGTGCTCCTGCCAGGAGTCATCCTAAACACACAGAAAATCTTACCTGACACATGTTAGATTAATAAGGCATTTAGGTAGTGTTATGGAAGTCTTCACTGCTTGAATATCGTGTCTTATCACAATTCTGCAACAATTTTCTTGACACTTTGAACTTTCCAGAGGTTTTTCTAAGTGAGAAGGAGGCTGAAAAAGAAGTATTACAGTGCTGTTGATGAAACTGTTAACATCATGCTTGTTCTGTACCTCTCGGGGAAGAAAATATATAGAGAATTCTGTTTGCTTTTAGCATTTTGCCTTTCATAGTAGTTTAACAAGTGGATGCATAGAGAAGTTCATTACAGCTTTAAAACTGGTCAAAAAATTTTAAAAATTACACAGTGTATGTTTAACCAGCAGAATTGATTACTTAAGGAGAATGTAGTTTGGTGTGATTCAGTGGGATAAGACATGCATATGTATCATGAGGCATAACCTATCAACATTTGTATGGAAAGAGTAATATTCTTTATTACATTACCTGAAATATTTATCCATATCTACATATAAATTATGATGTGATATCAATGCACGTATTAGAAACAATTATGAACCAAAAAAACAATGGCTAGCCCAGACCTCACTGGAGGTTATTAGAAAGAAAATTCCCTTCTGGGAAGTTTATTCCACAATATATCTTCTAATTTACTCTTCAGGAGCTCACAGCAGCCACAGTTGCATATTGGATATGGCCCTCCAATACTATCTTGCAACATGACTACTGTGTTTTCTGATGTTCTCCCCATCAGTCTCTGTCCTGCTGTCTCATACCATGAAACACAAATTACCCATAAAAATGATAATTCTCTTATTAGTTTTAAAGGTCAAATCAAATGATGTGGAAAATATGCAGTGGTGTGACATATAATTTACATAATTGCCACAAAAACACGGCACTAAGGCTGTGTGAAAAAAAAAATAATCAAGCTTCAATTTAGGAAAAGCTGCCTGATTTGCACTGAGAGAAAAGGGAGGCTGCACCACCAACACAGGAACACCAGCAACCCAATGATCCCCACCCCATTCAGGTCTGAATTTACCTATTTTTCCCACCCTTTCCCCCCAAACATACACACACACACTGAAAAAGGGAAAATGAGAGAGATTTCCCACTAATCCTGGATTTTAAACTGATTTGTTTCTAGATGCGAAACGTAACTTCCAAAGTCTTTATGTAAGCACGCTACCCTTGAGTGAGGGGGTGGACACAAAAATGATATTCCCAGTCCTACCTGAGATGCCAAATGGGGACATGCACTGGAGCCAACGAGGTGTGAGCAGGGTCAGTGCTGGGGCCAGTCCCTGCCCATCCCCTTTGCAGATGTTGCTTTTCCCTCCCTTCGGCTCCCAAGTCAAGCAGGTCAAGGACTTCTTTGGCTTTTGGATGAAGGTGCTGCCAACACTCTCCTTCTCTTCCAGGGCTTGCCATAGTAGACATAGTTTGTGATCCTGTTTCTCCTCAGGACACAGTTCATGTGGGAATAAGCAGAGGCTTCAAATGCATGGGGTGCAACAGCCCAGCCAATATGGTTGTATTGGGAGGAATGAAACTCAGCTTATAGCTTAACAGCGACTTCCTAAAAGTGTTCACTTATAAAAAACAGACCCTCGATAAACATAGTTTGAATCCATTAAAGAAAAGCCAAACCCAAAACCACCACACAAAATCCAAGCTATTTAAAAGTAAACTTTGGATTATTTCTAATGCCCTGATACTACTTGATTACTTAAACTGATTAACAAGATGGCTGCCTTTGACTCACAATTTTGGAGGCAATTTATTCAGGAATTAGACAACTCAAAAAACTGGTAATAAACTTGACATCTGCCCATTTTTCTTATACTTTAGGGTCATCCCTTCTCCTCTGCCTGCCTGGCACACCAGGCATTATATCAGGCTTTCTGCTTGGCATCTCTGGCAGCTGACAAAATAATGCTTATTTCTGAGATGACTCCAGCAAGCTGTCCCTCATTGTGTCAGTGAAGTATTAACCCCAACTACATACTTGGTTACTATGACTCATTTTATTAGTATAACCTCTTGTGCTCTTGTATCTTAATTTATGTGCACTGTATTGATGATGAATACATTTATTCTGCTTCTTCTTAAAAATTAAATAATGCAAAGACAGCTTTAGCCTACTTTGATTAATTAAGGTTGATCTTACCTTAAAATAATTAAGCTGACAATAGGTGTCAACACATTAGAAAAATGGAGTATGATGATGAGGAAAAGGTGGCTTATTACATTATGTCTACATTTTGGATTTATAACTCAGTTCATTTCATATCATATATATTTATCATCCAGGTTCTTAATAGAACTTTTTAATCAGCAGAAGAGAGAGAGATCGCTTATTCATTTGACACATTACAAATTAATAAAAATGCAATGAATGACCAAATTCAAATGGTCTTTCACACCAGAAATCTTTCTGCTTCTGAAGTGCAAAGCTCTGTTATGAAATAGAAGAGCTGAAATTTTTTTAGCTATCAACGGGCATTCATTTAATTCACTGCATATATTAAAGGAATCCCCACAAGGTATCTATTCAAGGTCAAGTTATTTTACATTTCCATAATATTAAAAAGAGGAAAAAAGGTAATACAATGACACACTGAAAGAGGGCATTAGGTAATTAGATAAGGAACATTTGTGATCTGGGCATTCAGAAAGCTTTAAATTAATTTTAGAAGTGAGCAATACTGCATAATTCTTTTTTTTCTGATCAGACTGACATCAACCTCAAAATACAGCTGAGCTGGATTATACTAATGTCATGACAAAAGTCAGTTTGAAAATAGTTATCAGAGACACCAAAGGTGGAAAAAAATTCAACCAACACTGATCAATCCCTGGAATATCCCTACAGTTCTGATATATTACTAGAAATTCATACATATAATAATTGTGTGAATTTCCTTTTTTCTAAGCCTTCACAACATTACATATATGTTGATGTGTATTAAACCTCAGGAGTTAAACATATTTTTATAAAAATAAATTTATAAAAACCCAAGTACTACACATTCAAATGCCTAATTTTTACTACTCTATCCCTCCTCAACCCTAGCCTTTTTTTTCACCTGCCTACTTGCTTTACCTTGTCTCTGACAGCAGAGTTGAAGGGTGAGAGCTGTCACCCTTGTTTGTACAATACCCAGCACAACCAGGCCTGTAGATGTTAGAATAATAATAATAACAATAAATCACAGCCTGAAGGAACTGCTCAGACAAGGGAAATATTCCTTGTCATGGAACAGTTGGATCTTTAGTGGTATCTGGGCAAACTTTCCTGCACTGACCATGAACACACACCGACACAGTTTTGGAGGGCCTGTGCTGGAAATGAGGAACTCAGCAGTTCAGCTATTATTTTGCACAGTACTGTCTGAATTTAAATACGTCCATTTTCTTGATTTTGAGAAAAATGATATTTATAATTATTAACTTTCTATTAAGAAGAGGCTTCTCAGACATGGAGGCCAATTTAGAGACAGATAGCAGGTGTAAATTAGTCACGTTTTTTAAAATACATGTTATAACTCTGAAATGGCATAAAGTGGCTTTAGTATGAGTCTTGATCACAGTATCCTTCATTAATTGTGAAAATTAACTGCATCTGATGTGGATCCAGCCCAGCAAAAGAATAGGAGGTGCAGGCAAGAGATCTTCCCATGGCTGGTCCCTGGGGACAGAGCTGCATCCAAGAATTGGCAAGACTGATCCTGTCACCTTACAGTCAATCTTGGTAAGTGACACAATTAAGGAACTGATCCTAGCTTCCATAACCTGATTTTCCCCCACTATTAAGGGGGTCACAAAGATCAGCAGAAGGCACATTATAAGGTCAAATAGTGGCCTTTGGTTTCTACTGTGATTATGAATGATTAGACATCTAAAATTTATTCCCATCGGCTGTTTTTCTTCTCTAGTATGTGCTGTTCATTATCCTGGACTGTAGGACTTCAGGGGCAGAAATCATCTTTGTGTGCTGTGCCAAACAACACAGCCCTAATCCTTGTTAGGGATTATTAAATACTACTGCAAAAATAAAAATTACATGAACTTCTGGACAACAGAAGAAGAGATGGAAAACTGTGAGTTCCAACTTTAGATTTGTGAAGGTAACATGATACAGGTTCAGAGCATCACAGCAATAACAAATGACTGAGGGGTCTGTCTGGGAGTTCTCATTCACAGCCATGCACTGCAGGTAGCTGTGCAAGCCCAGTTGAAAGCAGTACAAATTTCACGCTTATTCTCACTTTCTTCTTCGTGTTTTCGAGACAAATCGTGTGGGAAGTCATAAACTTGAGAGAGAAGACACATTTAAAACAAGTAAAAGTTGTAGCTTCAAACAGTTGGAAATAGTTACATTTCTACCAACTCTCAAGATCAGGCAAGATTTATTTTTCATTTGTAGCTTGGTTCAGTATGGGAGCACACGAACACTGTAATCTGTCTGTCATATAATAGCTCCAGACTGGATTTAGATGAGTGAAAAAGACATTTCTGAGAAATATCAGATGAGAAAACAAATGGAAAGACGGCGACAAACCTATGGTGAAAAATGGGAAGATTATGTACACATCAGCTTATACAGCACTACTGATTGCTGCCCTCAGATCAGAACAAGATTTTACCTGAAAAGCTAATATTGAGCAAAGAGAAAGAAAAAACTTTAAAAAGTTGTAAACTTCTTTCACCACAGTTTGCTAAGGATCATATTTTCCACACTGAAATAACCACCACTGGCTGATCACAATTAATGTCAGTGTTTTCTCAGTAACAGCAAAAAACACAGTACTAGTCTAAGCCTGCCAATTTTGTACAAACAAAATTATTAAAACTGTTATGTGGATGCATAATCTATCTTTTTTAAGACAGTATTTTAAAGCTGTTTTCTCCATTGCTGTACATCTTTATTTATGCAGTGTTCCTCTGCATTATAGAGGCTACCAAGAGGGAACCTGCTTATTTCCCTCCAGGGCTGATGGGCCAGCAGAAATGCAGTTCTCCTTGCCCCTCTTGAAGTTCAGTTGCCCACATCAAACTCAACTATGATCTCCTCCCCCTGGGCCCCCATTTCCTGCATGACTGCAGGCAACTAAGTAGTTTCCAACATGATGAGCTCCTGGGTTCATATGCCATAAGTTCTTACCGTGAGAATGTTTGGGATATCTGGAATAATGGTCTGCTATATCTGCAGGGTGACTCTTCCCACTCTGAGACAGTGGGAGTAAGGAGCCTACACTGGGATTTGAGGTTGTAACAGGTGGGGATTCCCTTCAGCTCTAGATTTGATTTGGATGAGTGAAAAAGATTTTTCTGAGAAATGTCAGGTGAGAAAACACACCGGAAATGTAGACGAAAAACCCAGCTGCTGTTACCCAACTAATGAATTGTTCCTAAATGAACATTTCAATGTGGACATACTGAATTTAGGTCTGAGGAAGAGCAGGGATCTCAATAGCCATGGATCCTCCTGAAAAGCAGCAAACAAGTGCTCCTAAATACAAATTCCCCTACTCAGCCATCATCACTGCTGACACTCAGTATCATCATTTGGAGGCTCTGAGTGTAATACTGGTGTTACTTGAACTGGTTTCAATGGTGCAACAGCAGTGATTTGTCTCCCTAAGGCTGGTCTCGACAGTAGCTGCTGAGACACCAGAGTCAGGCCAAGAAAAACATAATTATGGATTATTCTGACAGCCAGTCTGTCAGCAAATTATTGCCTAACCTAAACTACACATGGCCCGTTCCCAGAAAATGAGTAAGACTCAAAGCAGATCATAACCAAATATATTCCAGTGCAAGAAAAGCCAATTTACTGACCCTTCAACCACCTGCAGAACACACATGTTGTAACTTTACTTATGCTAGAACAGACTGACAGCAGGGAGGAGGAGGAGAACCTTCAAATCTGGCATAAACAGTAACTCATCTCTCGGGTTTCAACTCCTTATCTAGAAGATGTCAAGGTAATGAGTCCTGAAGTGAGCTTTCTGAGATGTTTATCTTCTGAGGGCAATGTTGTATTTAAATTTTTTTGCAGCTAAGCCCCTTGGTGGTTTAGAATCATTACATTTTTTTTCTCTTTTTATTCAAACCAAAAGTTCCCAGACTAAGCCAATGAACGGAATGGAGCCCTGTGAAGAATATTCACAGCCATATATCAAGAGCTGTTGTCTAGATTTTTCCAAGAGGTTTGGAAGCATCTCCTTCAAACAAGCTCTGTGTGAACCAAAGTACAAATGAATAGGGAATGTAGATCAAAGGACACCACGCTGATTTGGGGGGGTTTCATCATGCACTCACTACGGTTAACATGGGAGACTGTTCTGAGCCTTCTGTCACTATGTTTTATGAGCAAGCTGCAGCAGGACTTCTGTCAGCAGAAGTTAAATGTACCAAGTGAGGGCAGTATATCATCTGCACAAGAACTTGCTTAGAAATGGAGCGTACGTTTGCTCGGTAACATTTTTTCAGCCAACTAACTTTTCTTCCTCATCAGAATTTTTTTTTTTCCAGCAGATTTTTCCAGCCTGTTACAGAATGGATGTTATGACACACAAACAAAATCCAGTCTGCTCTTGCCTGTACAGAACAGAATATTGTTCTCTGGCTTAGCCTTTCAGTGATCACCAAGCAGAGTAGCAAATTATTGCTGCAGGAGGTCTGAAGCAATTTATGCAATATTTTTCTCATGAAGACCTACTGTTATTTCTCAGCAGTCACAATAGAAAAATATATATTGAATACCTTATTGCTTTTTAGCATTCATGGAGTTTTGTGACAAACATGTTGCCAAATGCAGTAGCCAGATGGAGGAGAGGCAACTGCAGTTCCATGTTCCCAGGTTCAGCGAGTGGTGAGTCTGGGCTTCCATTCCTAATGTATACCCATAAAAACACAGCTGACATGCCAAAAACAAATATATGCATGGACACATGGCCAGGTACAGGGGTCATTGCAGGTAGAAACACTGAGCACTCACACAAACAGCAACAGCCTCCTCATTTTCCTCTCTGGTTGAGCAGCACAAAAGCCTGTTAGTGGAAAATACACTCACACACACACATATAAACATATATATCTACACATGTGTAAACATATATATCTAAACACACCAAGTAACTGGTCTCAGACACTCAGTCTATCCAACAGCTTGCCTGCAATCCTTGCTCTCCCCAGCTGCAAGCACCTCAGGACCAGCAGCCCCACCCCAGCTGCTGCTCCACAAACACTGCCTGCACACTAGACATCCCTCCAGTAACTGGTCTTAAGCACTCAGCCTATCCAGTATCTTCCCCTGGATCCTTTCATCTCCATTTGCCTCATGCAGAGAGACACACATGCAAATGGATCCCACTTAGTCAACCCCCCCAGACTTACAGATCTTATGGTCTCCCTAGTCTTGGGACTAGTGGAACCCTACCATAGCCAACTTGTGAGCCAACTCTGGTCTCACTGTTATCTGGCCCAGACTCATAGCTGCCTTGATATCTTGCTCCCAGATATTCTACTCAGTGGTAGTCCATTTTTTCTATTTCTCCATGCTTGTTCCTTCCCAAAGCATCTCAATATCTCTCCTTTCCTTTGTCTCCTCCTCTAAGTCAATAAATCCAACAGTCAGATTCAAGACTGCCCAGTGCTCCGTTTTTCCTGTAGAAGGAGGCATCCCACAGCTCCTCCGAGGCACAGTGAATTAAGAAGTTATATTGTACTGTAGAAACACAAATACATGTAGTGCTCAGCAATACATTTTCTATGCAACCAATTTAATCTACAAGTTAATACAAAATGTTTCTGTTCTGCAGTCTGATTTTGCTGTTGCGTGCTAATGCTTTCTGGCTGTAAGATTTATACAGGACTACAAAGGTATCTGAAATCAGTATATTTCCATAATTCTGTGTGATATTCTTAAAAAGAAGCAATTATTTTGCTGTGCTCTAACTTATAGAACAGATGAGTTCTATCTATCTATAGATATATGTTCTATCATTTATAGAACATAGATATTTCTGCATATATGTAAACAAAATACACACAAACAGAACCGCTCAAAGACCTTTGGATCATTTGAAGCTGCCAGTTTATGAGGTGCTAAATCTCAGGGAGTACCAGTGTGCCAGTTTTGTGGCTGATTGTACAGAAAAGGCTAATTCCAAACTCGAATCCTGTAGCTTCCATGCAGTTCTGTTCCTTTTCAACCACTTTCTGATGATGGTCCCACCCTGTGAGCCACCAAAGGATAGGAATTCACAGAGCAGCATGCATCCTTCTTTCTTATTTCCATGGTTTTTTTAAATATACATGGCAGCCTACACATACCTTTCTGGGAAGGCCTTCATTTCTGGGGATTCCTGCATCAGTCCTCTTTAATACAGTTGAGATCTGTGTACTGTTTTGAAACAAATCTCCAAATTGTCCTTACATGCTTTACTTTCCCCATGACATAGGGTTGTCTCAAAGTGCATGAATTGGATCCCTGTAGGATATACTAGACTGGAAGATGATATCCAAGAAAGCATCCAATGCACCCATCACAGCAAGCTTTGCACTTGCACTGCAGCATTTTTTGAGTACCACTGGCATCAAGCTTTTTTCTGATCTCATGCTTTTCAAATAAAAATAGAAAATAGTTATGCTATTTCTTTTTTCATAGTAGCTAGTATATTGTGCTTCAAAACACAGGCAGAGTCAGTCTAGACAAGTAAGACTGCTACATAGGCACTACCATTACATAGAACACAAAAGGAAAAGGAAGGAAGTAGATAAAACCTACTGCATTTTAGATGGGCTGCCTAAACTAGAAGCAACATCTAGGACAAAGAAGGAATAGACAGCATTTTCTAAAAAGAACAGTGTGTGAAATTAAGACTGCACAGCATCAGGAAGAAGCTGAGAACCTTCAACTCCTGTAAGGCTAACACACAAAGCTGTCCTGCCACAGAAACTAAGCACCTCTGAGAGCTTCTCAACAGAGATGTGACTCACCATCAACTTCTCTTTACCAGAATCAGAAAGAGATGCCAGATATACTGGGCCACGTCCTGGTGAAGGTCAGGTGCTGACCCATGTGAACTCTGATGATACACCTCAGAGGAGAAGACAGTTTGTGGAAAAGAGCAGCAGCTTCAAAGCAGAGAAAAGCAGCTGCAAGAAGTGGCAAGGAAAGGAAGAGTTCAGACCTTCTATGGTGTGTAACAGTGTTGACATAAGAAAGAGAGACAAGTAAAGACTGAAAACCAAAATGACATTTTTAAAGGTCTGCCCAGGTGCTCTTGACATTGAAGTAAATCAGTGGAGATTCACCCTGCTTGAAAGTGCAGACATGGACCCCAAACTTGGCATTAAAAGCGTGTTAGCATTGTTCTGATATTTTTGTCTGGCCTATGTCTGAGAGCACAGGTGGGAGAGGGGCAGCATGTACACTAAATATCAAAGGGGAATCTGGAGAAGTGTTGGAAAAGCAGGGTTAGGAAAGGCAGTGTACTGCAGATCAGGGCGCAAACATCTCTTTCCTCCTCTTAGAAAGGACCTTTCTCTGGGTCCATTTGAGCAGCCAGCTATTCCCCAGTGTGAGGCAAAGATTTACACATAGAGAGTGGGCTCAGTATCATTCAGCCAGGCTGAGTTGCAGTTCTGGCTGTAATTTGGGCATCTGTTGAAAGGCTCTTTGGCACTATAACATGCAACCCAATTGTGGGACTTAGAACACTTGGCATGTCACTCTGTGTTAGCAAATGCTCTACCCTTGGACAAATTCTGAGTGTGATGGACTTGGCACTCAGGATGGACACCAAGAGTCATGGATAGACACAGAAATGACTGGCCTGATTTTCACAACTACGGAGCACTCAGTGCTCTAAAAGTTCAGGGGATTAAGTGTTAAAGTTTTGGTTCAGTCTGTTGTAAAGAAAACAGATGCAAATTTGTATTCATCTGAACATTTCAGAAGTTTGAGACGGCTTAGTACGATTATAATTTGCACCCATATCTTCTTTGAAGACAAGGGATGAATCATCTGCAAAATTAGTTGCAGATGGAGGCTCAGGTCTTGGGAGGCTTGAAAGATTCCAGGCTGTTTGGAAAGGTTTCAATTTGCATCCACAGTCAGTTCAAAATGAAAGATGAACCAAACCAGCTTATACACATTGCAATAGACTGTGAGCATCTCCTTTGTCTGTTCCCTGGAGGAAACTTCTGGCTTAATAAAAGACTGCTAAAAAGAAGAAGAATATTTCTTTTCATATATTTTCCCCACATTGTAAAAATCTCTTTATTGTTTTCCTGTACTGCTGTTGTGTGCCTGCCATAATGGAACAGCCTAATGCAAAAAGAAATATTATACAATCTGAACACAAACATAATGGGTATCGAAAAAAATCCCTGGCAACAGGCAGAAGTTAAACAAACAAACACAAAAATTATCTTGCCTAGGCATAGCATTTCTATTAAAGAAAGCAAAGAGATGAAGTGCCTTTGTGTTTTAAAGCAAGAAATTTCTCTATATACTCATATATATTCAACTCTAGTTTGTTGTACATTTTTTGTTACAAAAACATTTGTGATTTTGGAGCATGAGCATCTACCTCTGCTGTGTCCTGGACAGAAACCTTTGCTACTCAAAACTGTCATAAAGGTATGGAGAGGAAGAAATTGAGTGAACCAAACTGGAAGTTGGAGTTTCTGCTGACCAACACAATCACCCAAACATAATCTCGCAAGAAACATTTAAAGATATTTCATGTTAATGCTTCAGATTGCACAACAAAATTAGGCCTACATGGTACAGTGCTTAGAAGTGAAATTAAGGAGTTGAGATGTAGAGCCATAAAAAGTAAAGAAACAATACCTACCACCAGTACTTGTAGATTTGGCGGTGTTGTTTTGTTTTAAAATCTGATCATATCAAACAATATTAAGGAAACTTGATGGCTTTTTGTCTTCCCTTTTACTTATTTAGACCGAACAATGAATGAACTGGTTTTGACAACAGTTCTGAGGACAAGCTGATGAGGAACAAGCTGTAAATCATGCAGGGATTTTTAATTAAAAAAAAACAGATGTTGAAAAACAGAAAAGCAATCACTGAATTGGAAGTTCCAAACTAATAAGGAACCACAAACATTAAAAATGTTACTAGCACACACACCTGTATCTCCCAACAGTTTAGACAGGAATAATAGCATCAAATCTGGAATTTTCCAAGTGTTGCTAAGATATCCACACCCCTTTTTGTAACTCCAACCTCTGGCAAACAAGTGTTAGGATCTTTTGCTCTCACCTCATCTGTCAGGGTGGCTGTCAGCTTCCTATTGTTCCTGCTAAATATTTTATATATTTCTTTCACATATATAAAATAATACAGAAATATATACATATATATCTCTGAAACCTATGAATTTTTTAATTTCCACCCCCCAGGCCATAACAGACGTGTACTTTGCTGGCTTTGCAAGCATGACATCCCTCAACGCTAACTTGAAATGAAAGAGATTAAATTGTACATGATTATGGTATCATTTCTAAACATGTCAGGGCTCTAGGCACTTAGCTATATGAATCTTCTGGAATACCCAGATATGCCCTTTTCAAAACATACTGGAGAATAATGCTAATTAAACACATTTTTCTTTGGGCAGTAAAACATTCCCATATTTCTTAATTGGCACATGTATTTCTCGCAATAATCCACTTGACACAGCACAAGTTTTGTGAGCTGAAGATGTTCTCTTTGTCCCCATTTTTCAGTATTTCTTCTGTTATTTTTGGTTATTTTAGCTGATATTATGGAATTTATTTCTGGTAGGCAGGACAGTATGGGAACTAACTAATCAAGCCCCAAAGATGTCTATCAACACTTGGATATCTTAACCACGTCTCTACATAAAAAGGACTTTTCCAACCATGGCTGAGCCACTGTGTCCAACATAAGCCCCGTGGAAAAAAGATCCCTTGCTGGATCAGCTAATGAGAACTGAAAATCCACACTAACAAGGCTTCTGCTAAATTGGGAAGTTCATTCACACCAGTCACATTTGTTTAAATCCCTAAAACACACAAAAGACTCTGTAATACAGTCACTACCACAAGAAAGCTGTAGAAGAGTGAATGCATGTTCAAGAAAGAGTAGATAGAGCTAATAAACAGCAAACACAAGGAGAGTTGTGCTGGAATGCTAATGCCAGTTCAGAGGGAATCACCTTTTTAATAGTACCAGCACGAGTATCTGTGTTCATGCATTTTTCACCAGCGGAATGGGAGTTAGAGTAATCCTGGATCCTGCTGTGACACCACAGGGCAGAAGTTCTCATGCCTTTAAGGGAACATCCACACCAGAGAGTGTCTGGTGTGGATGGTACATGTATTCTGTGTCTGGT
Organism: Lepidothrix coronata; assembly: GCF_001604755.1. Taxonomy (NCBI): domain Eukaryota; kingdom Metazoa; phylum Chordata; class Aves; order Passeriformes; family Pipridae; genus Lepidothrix; species Lepidothrix coronata. Next base: position 5,930,089 of record NW_016690251.1, read on the forward strand.
ACATTAGGATGTAGAACTAGTGACACACATGACCATTTGATAAAGCTCTACAATGCATACATGAGGACTCTGGTCTGTGCAGCAGTCCTTCTAGAGAGAAAATTTTATGGTTCAAGTTAGGAAATACATCAAGATGTGTCCTGAAGTCTTGCTGATGGCTTTTACCAATAAATGGATCCAGTATAATGTGATTTATTCTGATCAACACTCTGATAAATACAGGTGCCATGAAATCATCTCAGAACAGCCAGTCCCTTAAGTAAAAAGGGTCCAAGCTACATTTTTTTGCTTAGTCAGGCTTCTATTTGGCACTGAATTTCTGTAAGTCTGTGCATTTTTAATACATCAAAATGAAAGTCTTGTCCTTCCTGCCTCATGAAAATCGATGTGTAAGTGTATTATACTGTCCATTGGACAATAATTGGTGCTGCCTTCTGGAAGCACAGTGCTGACTATTATGGAAAACAATGGAGTATTGCTCTATCTCAGCAAGTCACCTACGATGGGTTTTGCTTAATAGTCCTTGATCAGTGTCCAAGAACCTATTACTTAGTTTCTATTCCAAATCCATAGCCAAGCTGATTGCAGACAGAGATCCAAAGACTAGGAATGCATTCTTTGGAAATGCTGGCCAGGTGACTGGAACAGCAAAGACTTATTAGCTGTAGCCTCCATTCCTTTTGGGTTATTATGCATGCTTTTCTGGCAGGGCTAAATTCCCTTCCTTTCCAGCATCCAGGATTTTCAGTGGGGTTATTAGAGCAGAAACCTGCACAGCACTGTGCTCAGGGTAGAAAAATAGCACTCCAGACTAATCTAGTACAATAGCACAAGCAAAGTAGTACCATTACAGTGTCACAGAATGGCTGAAGAGGACTGAGTTTATCTTAACCCAGGTAAAATTAAAGTAATGCTACAAGTGAGCTGCAAGTGATGATGACCAGGTGCCAAGTACAATGCAAAGGGGAAGCCAGAATAGGAAGATGTCAAAAAATTGATGATTCTATAATGTATTTCTTATGGTAACTGGGGGTTTATCTTACTCTTGTCATTTACACCTCAGTCATGTCACCCAGAAGCTGTTGTTAAGCTGATGCAGGGCCATGTTGGCACAGGACAGCAAAGAATGTTTGAAATGTTGCTATAAAGACAAAGGAATAAGGTTCATTGAGCAAATATCACAACATCCCTTTAATATGGAGACCTTTAGATGCCTCCAAGAAATATCCAAGCATGTGCCAAGATTCAGAACAGTTGGGATTAGGTCTCCTTTAAGACTGCTTCATCTAAGACCAAGCAATCACGAAGAGGCAGCCAAAAGAGTATTCTAATCAGAAATCCACTGCTTTCTGTGGGCAACCATGACAGGGACTTGTCACCTCTATTCATAATAGTCAGAACCTAACAAGTGGGTCCTTGAGGATGGAAGTGGGTCCACCAGCAGAAAGAACTATGGTTGATTGATCCACGAAGGATGGATGGAGGGAAGGTTGTTCATGAAAACAGTCTATTCAGGAAATTCTACCGGAAACACCTATACATTGGTGTTTGAGTCACTGGAGAGTTTAATCCAAACTGGTATCTATCTGCCTAGATTTTAATTTTTTGCATGGATTATTTGAACAGGCTGAGTGATCCCTGTGTACCATAAGAAGAACTAGGAATAAAGTGAAGGAAAGGAGTTACTCCCAGAGTGAGAGCAGCTCAATGAACAGGAGCCACTTGTAGTACCATGGCATCCTTCTTGCTTAAGCAATGACAGACCATGAATCTAATCTATTTGGAGGCTCTACAAAGGTAGCCTCGTGATAGCTCTGACCCAAGAGCCATGCTGTAGATCTCAAAGATGCAGGGGGACTGGGCAAAGACAGGGCTAAGTGGAGGGCCAAAGTGAATGTTTCCCTTATTCCTGCCCACCCCTGACTTGCTCACTGCTCTCCACAAAGCAAGTAGTTTCCTCTTTTCCTCTGCAGAAGCAGGTGATATGGTAGAGAAGATATCAGGAATAACAAGCAATTCTGCAGGATAAGTAGTAAACCCCTACAGAATATATAATCCTTTTAGAAGAACTCTTTTGGAAATACTGTAAAAATATCTGTTTATTTATTGTGGGATTGGGGGGCACAGATCATAAGCTTCCTATCAGTCAGAAACAGTCAGTATGAACAAGCTTTAATTTGCTCTGAGACTTGGAGGAAAAAAATAAATTCCTTTCATTCAGGGCACTAACACATCATCTATGCACACAATGTGTTTTTGCTTATGAAGTATTAATGTTAATATGATTTCACCCCTGAGTAAATAGGATAGTAGATCTATTTCTATACATGTGCTTTTAAGAACCAGTTTGAAGGAGCTAGTTTTAGTCCATCCATTGAATAATAAAGTAAACCCCAAATGAGGAGGAAAAAAAATACCAAGAGCTCAAATTCAGAGTTAATCCTTTCAAGCTCCATAAATCTTCAGAGTCTGTCAAGGCATATGCAAGACATACCTGTATCTGAGCAGCAAAGATTAAGGTATAAGATCAATATGTGTAATCAAAGTGTGGTTCATTTTTTCCCGCTTTCTCAAATGATGGCTAATAAGACCTGGGAAGAATTGAAAATAGTTCTGCAAAAAGCAAACAAACTCCAGAGATACAATCTGTTCAAGTAAGAGACTGGTTAAACATGTTACCATTTGGTAGCAGGCACTGGAACGTTTCCAGTTCTCTGCAACTTGTGGAAAAAATTAAGAATAATTAAGAAGCTGATACTGGTATTATCTAGGTACATATGCATGCTGGACACCAGATTAGTGTTAATTAGGTCAGAAGCACCTTGTGGGGAATGTGTGTGTCTGTGTGTGTGTGTGTGTGTGTGTGTGTGTGTGTAGGGGGAAGGCTTGGGAGCTGAGGCGGTGTCATGTCCCTCAGGGCAGCCCCCGGAACGTACACGGGGAAGCCCCGGAGCAGCTGCCGGTCACAAAGAGCCCGGGAAAACTATAACACTCCACAGCTCCTGGAGCCCCTAACCCAGCTCAGATTGGCAGGGACAGCAGGAACACTGCCCCTCACCCTGGCCTGGAACCGCAGAGTGGCCAGTGGGTCAGAGACCCTGCCTGGGGGGTTGGCCATAGGGACTGGAGCAGATAAAACCATAGGTATATGTTTGCCTCGTGTCACAGCCCTGCCATCTGGATGTGTGGGAGCTGGTCTGCCACAAAGTTTCAGTGGCAGCTGTATGATCTGCCTCTCCCTCTTCTTCTCTCTTCTTGCTCCCTCTGCTTCTCTTTCTTTGCTCCTTTCTGGATGCTTTGGGTGGCTTGGAGCTGGAGGGACCGGATTTTGACTTAAGTGTTGTGGGTAGATTGGATCTTAAGTGTTGGGGATTAATATGTGTTGTACTGGTATTGCAGCAGAACATTTTATCTAGCTTGTGTAGTGCCCTTTTTGAGCCTTTGACAAGTGCCCTTATTTTCTCCCCTAAATTCCTAAAGACACCCCTTGGGAACAAGTCCGTGGCTTATTCTCTTGACGCTATCTCGAGGCATTAAAGAACCCTATATCTCTATTTTAAAGTAAAACTCCTAGCTGAGCCCATGAGCTTGCAGCTCCCAGGGCTGGAGTGTTACAATGCACAAGGAAAACAACACAGGGCCTGATCCGGAACTCTCTGGAGACACAGGGTAGTAGTGATTTAGACTTAGAAAGCAAAGAGCTTCTTTTACAATTTCCTCCTATATTTGACCCCAACTGTGTCAGAAGCATTGTCTTCTGCCAGAAAGGCATCCAGGTTTTGTAATTTTTCCATGGATAATTTCATCCAAGGAGGATGGAATGAGAGAGACGCAATGTATCACACAGAAAGTGACAAGTTTGCACAACCACGTCGGTGGGAATAACACGGCAGAGCTCCCTGTCTACACTGCCAGCCTTTAGAGCCCAACACACACCTCCAGAGAGCACCACGGCGGTGCCAGGCTGTAGCAGCTCCGAATGCTCAACTTGAGCAAAGCTTTCCAAGAGTGAAGTTCAATGCTTAAAACAGGTGCCAAGTTCTTGGGTACTGATGCACAAAAAAGACCCAGTGTCTGTTAAAGTTAAGAACTTGTTAGAGAGCACCATAAAGAGCTTGATGAAAGAGTCTGGGCTGTAGCAGCGACAAACAGATAAAATTACATTATGCCAGAAGGATAAGCATTAGCTGAGTAATGGCCACATGAGTCTGACTATGTCCCAACATCTGTAAGGTTCCAAGAATTAATATCTAAAAATGGGGAAGAAGAGTTAATTAAACAATAAGCTTGAAAAGGGACAGATTTCCCATGCCACGTTTTCCCAGTTTTGTCTTCAGCAATAAAACCAGGAGAGCTGTAAAGTGCAACTAACTGCTTAAACCACAAGAAACTCTAGAGCAGCTGCAATCTAACAAAAAATGCTTGTTGTTTTAAAAATAACTATTAAAAATAAGTTTTTCCACATTTGCAAAGCTACGTTTTGAAGGTAAACCTATTAATTTATTCTTCATCTCGTCTAGTGAGAAATCTGACATTAAGTAACCTGACATGCATGAAGCAGTCTGTACTTTTGTGGGTGGCAAATCTGTTCACTGACAAACTTCTAGAAAACCTGTCACACAGCAGGCTTTGGAGGTCCCAGAAAGCAGCAGGACAATCTGCTACAGACCTGCCTGGGCCTGAGCTCTAGGTGGGTAACACACATGACCATATTGCAGAGTGTCGTTCTCTCTTGGCAAGCAGGGGCTCAGCATCCTTGGCAAATGGCAAAAAAGCAGGGGAGAAAATTAGAGGTCATGAGGAGCACCATCAAAATGGACTTATTGGCAAATGCCTGTTGCAAGACAAATAACTATAGAGAGGCAGGAGATTCAGAAACACCTGCGTTCACCAACTGTCTTGCCAATCATCACAAACTGTCCATTTCCATGCCTGCAATTCTGCATCAGAACCCTTTCTCATATATCACTCTTTAAAATATTGAGCATTTTATTAGTGATATGTGCTACAAAATATGAAGTCAAACCGTACCACTTAATTATATAAAAATAGGCCTGTTTTAGTTTGAAGAAAAAACTGGAATAAAACCAGGTTTAGTTTTCCTATTGAAGCTCCCTTTTTTCTGTGCCGATCAGTTTTGGCTAGAAACTGCTTAAAACCTACCTCTGGGTTACAAGCAGTTGATCAAATCTATAAAAAACAAGGCATCAGTAGAATTATCAGCTAAATGATCAAAACCATGTACTTACAAGTTTACATGAAACGTAGGAAAGTTCTCATAGTCTAAGGAACAATGTAAAGGCTTCACCACAAGAAAAGAAAAAGAAATACTCCGTGTATCTTAGGCTGTCTGCACAATTTTGATTTAGTACTGAAGGTTAATCCATCCTAAACTACTATGAAGCAATGATGACAACATCCATCATTTTTTTAACTGTAAGTAATGACAAGATGTCTGGTTCTGTGTGGGAAACAGGAATTTTTGTTCTTCAAAAGCCACGAAGATTTGGAACATGACTTCAGTCCAAACTGGAGAGGAAAATGCAAAAAATGCATCAAAAGTATCTAACAGGGACATTTAAAAAGGTTGGTTTAGTTCTTTAGACATTCAGGTTATTTTGATTTTTTCTCTTTTACTGTGCAAAAACGCTACAGTGGAAATGAATCTAAGACACCAAAATCCCAAATCTGGACAAATGGCAGCATCAACAATAAAATTATAAGCTTTAAGCAGACCAAAATATTTAATTTGGAAAAAATACAACTATGTGATTTTCAAAAATTGTTGTTTTCAGAAACATCTCCTCCTCATCTTTCTTCCTGAAAAACCCCGCCTGTCAATTTTGAAATGCATTTTGCTTTGGATAGAATTCCAAGAAAATGACTCCCTCAGCATTTCCCCAATCATCCGTATTTCGGAGGACTTACAGTAACCGACAGATAAAGTACCTCAGGTTTCACAGGAGACTGAAATACCTACAGAGCATAAGGAACCTGCAACCCCTTCTGCCTTGAAAGTCTTATAAGAGTCACGTTTCTTCACCACATCAAGACAGCCAGTCCCTGTCCATTCCCCTTCCTACCACTGCCAACCTGCAACAAAGCCTGTAAAGTGGGAGAAAACAGAATTAGTGGCAAATTTCCTTTTGATCCTGTTCTTTTGAGGCATATTCTTCATTTACACAGTGGCAGAGCTACTGCTGCAGCAGCACAGAAGGCAGAAGCAGAGACTTTGCTCCTACCTGCATGAAGAACTGCTTGACTTCATTTGCTCTTTCATTATTCCAAGCTCATGCAGAAGAAAGTTTATCTCCTCCCCTCCTCTCCCAAGAGGCTTATTTGTTCATCAGGCATTTATTAAAAAAATAAAAAAGCTCTGCTAATTTCCATGCACATTGCAGCGAAAAATAGATGCTTTTCATAGATTTATTTAATTCACAGATGCTATTTTAATTGGTCTCCCATGCAATTGTCTCTCACTGGGAATCTGGATGGCTCTGGGGAATTGGCAGTGACTTTCAGAGCTTTTCCAGGTCAGTGATTCAGATGTAACCAGAGTCACTGGTGGCTGAGAACTAATCTGGAGAAAACTATTTGATGGCCTGCGTGAAATAAAGTAATGATTTCAGTCCAGTTGTGGTTTGATAGATTACCAGCAAAACCAATCAGTGCTTTTATGGGCCTTTTTGGAAAAAGAGCCAGAAAATTAGCTTCTGCAAATTGTCTTGCACATTAGGGCCGAAGGCAGCCATCGGACTTGCAAGCATGAAGCCTTTATTATCACCGCACCTTTTTCAAGGTTAATTATGAAGATTTCACCTTTTTTTTTTTCCAAATTCTGTCACTTCAGGATTCTGGGGACTGTTTGCCATGCTCTGCTTTAGATTAGGACTAGAATCTCTTTCAGCTTCATCTATTATCCAGGGAGGAAAGAAAGGAGAGAGAAGAGAGGGAAGGAGATGTTTGTCCTGCATTATTTTTCACAGAGCCTAACTCAGAGAATTTGGAGCATCTCTCAGCAGTGACAAGAGAGACTTCCTTGGGCACGTGACCTTTAGAAGGATAAAATTTGCTTTTGTAACCTTCTCCCTCATGTCCCTGCAAACACACTGCAAGCTTTAGGCTGGACTGTCAGAAAACGTGTCAGGCCACTGGACTAGGATAAAAACACCTTAGCACAGCAAGTAAAGACTTTATCCCTCATTACATTTTTGATCCAGTAAAACCTAACTGGACGTTTTGCTTACAATTTCTGGCAAAAACAAACAGTTATCCACCTCACACTCCTGTTTGATTAGCACATGCTTGTTTTCTAAACTCTCATTCATCATACTGACAAGGCTTCCTCAGGGACTGGCTTTTGAAACAGCAGCACCATTAAAAGACATAGCTTAGGTCATGCTTCTCTTTTTCCCACAAAAAGGAAAAGGTACAAAGCAAACTTGCATCTATAAGGAAGTACTGTCCTCATAGACCACAAGATCCTGCAGTCTTCAAGGAATGCATGCATTGATGCAGTTAAAATTAATGTATAGAACGGAAGATACATATGTTCTTCAAATTCTTATATAACCTTTTCCATTATCTCATTAATTCCCATCAAACAAAACCAACCAAACAAGAACAAACCAAAACCCCAAAAAGCAGGCAAGGAGGTTAGTTTCTTCCCAGTTACTTTGTCTGACTCTCAGTGGTGCCCCAACACAGGGATATTTGGGTTGTTTTCCTTGTGAGGTTTGTAATGAATTGCCTTTGGTAACAAACTAATGAGGTTGTCAGAAGCCACAACAAAACAGTTCTGCAGTTTATAGGAGCAGGATAGGATCTATTCAAAATATATAAAAAGGTACACGGAATTCAGCTTTCCTCAGTGTTATACAGAGAAGAATCAGGCACAAACAGAAGAAAAGGCACGAACATCTTTGTTTCGTATCTTGTAAGGAAAAGGGCAGAATGAGAAATGAAAAATTTCCCAGGAGAAAGAAGAAAAGATGCAGAAAGAAACCTAATGACCCATTTTGCCCATGGCCATGGAATTGGGAAGCAATACACAGCTAAAGCCTAGTTAGTAAGTACTTGTCTGATTTTAAGAAAAAAAGATTTTCCCTTTCTTGTCATAACTTACTCAAGAGTGCTTTGTGCCAGGAAAGAAAAATATTCTATGCCTAAAAAGATTTCTTCTCTGCTTCGCATACTGTGGAGATCTGGAGTTAAAAAGTTCAAATTCTATTTACAGTTTATAGCACCCATGAGAAGTTAAGAAATTCAAACTTCACTAGAAAAAGGGAAAAACCAAACTTCTGTTACTTCACACTTCAAGGCAGGGGATGCTGAGCTACCTTCTGTGCAACAGAGACAGCTGATTTTCTACCTTTTCTTCCCTCCTGCTATTCAATGGTCAATTTGCAGTCAGCTTTATTAACTTCTGAAAGTGTCAATGGCTGGGAACAGCTGTTTGAAATCCACGGCAGTCCCCAATTCCATAGAAGAATTTAAATAGGTAAACTGCTGTGCAGTAATCCAGAAATTAGTAGGTGTAATACATCATCTACTATAGCTGTCAGTTCTGGAGGGTCTTGGTTCAGTGCCAAAAGGCAGGCAGGCTGCACAGGAGGCTGCACACCACAGAGCCTTCTGACAGCACAGCTCTAGAAACCTGGGAGACGGTCCCCAGGCTTCAGGGATCTGACTGAGCAGAGAAAAAAGCAGCAGAAAAGGGCAATTGCTCTGTCAAGGGGTCATTCTAATTACCAAGAATGAAGTACCAAAGGTAGATAATTCCCAGTCACAGCAACTGGTGTAATATTGATAACCAGGATGCAGTAAGATCATGAGCTGGTGAAAATTATCATGGATCAGATAACGGTACACTTATTTAAGCAAACAGAGTATCCAGACTTCTTTTATTAACCTAGTGAACAGCATTTATGCCTTGTCACTCTTCTATGGAATCACATCTGATAGCAAAAGAATTCTGTGCCAAGGTACACATACACTCAGTTCTCAATCCACACTTATCCTGAAGTGTAGAGGAACTTCTGGTCAAATGTGTGTCAGTTCTGGCTCACTGAAGCTGTCTGTTTGCTCCTGGGGAGACTAGATGTAAGGCAGGCAGGTGTCAGAGGGTACAGAGTTATCCACAGTGTACCCAGGGAGCCCTAGAGTAGCATATGGCAAAATACTCCAAGAGCAGAGGGATTGGGTCAATAGAAATTGAGTTCTGAAAGCAGCCCAAGGAAAAGAAGGCAGGACTGAGGCAACACTTGGCCCAGACACCTCAGCAGTGTGATTTGCAAGTGGAGACAGCTTATTTCAAGTCTGTGGTACCCATTCCTGCCCTCTCCCTTCTCCAAGCTCCCCAATGCTGCCTGGCTCAGCTGCTGCAGCTCATAGATAGCCCTCTTACCAGGGTAACAGGCACTGCTTTACCCTCTCTCCCTATACCAGATGACCATACAAAGCAGTTCAACAGTTCCCACACAAGATACTGAGTCAATCCAACAAGGCAGACAGCTATGGGGTAGAATTCCTAGCAGTCACCAAAATGTTAGCAGTGCTTGCTGGCAAACAGGATACACTAGATACTCTACAATTAGCAGAGTGCCGTAAGCACACACACCACTGAATGAGAGGAATCTATAGGTTGCAAATATAGGGGAACAAGTAGTTCTTATTCCACAACTGAGCTGCCCCTCGAAGCCAATTTAGGAGCTGAGAATTCAGCTGAGACCCCAAAAGGCTTGGGAGTTTCACCAGCACCAGACCATGGCCAGAACGAGGTCTGAGCAAAAAGTGGCCCAGGCAGTTTCTGGTGCTGCTTTACTGTGTCACCCTAAGCAGCAGCTCAGGTCATCCAGCATTCAGCTGGGAAGAGGCACTGGACCTGGGGATTTGTTGCTGCATCTTACACAGCAATGGTCTTCAGAGCTATTGACTTCCACTTACACAAACCCAGCAGCCCCACAGTTAACCAGGACAGAGAGCAAGGTAGTGGAAAGGATAACTTATCTCCAGCTCCATGAGTTTTCAGTGGGCTGTAGCCAAACATAAACTTTGTAGAACGAATGCTGCTCTCAAGGAGAGGTGGAGCCAGCAAGGAAGGAATAGATTCAAGTTCACACCCACTGAAAGAAAAAGACCATAGCAATGACAGGAATTGGGGTTACTGAGTAATTTAAGTAATTATGCACTTGCCTGACTGCTTCTCCACAATCTCTGCCAAGTATCCACTTTCTGGCTGGAAGAAGCATTAGGCTGAATTTCCTAATAGGGAGTGGAGAGCACAGGGAAGACGGAATAAAAGAAATTAAGAGTTTAGTTATCAGCCCATGAGGGTAAAGGAATTATGTAGTTACCTGCTGCTTTTCATAGTGTACCTGTGCACAAGGAGAAATTCTGATTGGTCTCTCTTGGAAGAAAAGTATGTGCTAAGGTGTGCACTGGCCTATATATGTACACATATAAAATTTGAAGACTCAGGTCTGCCTCACATCAATGTGCTCATGTACCATTTTAAGACACACAGTGTGTGTGTCACCATGACCTACCTATCTGTTGCACATGATCTGCTTTACTGTGTGTGACTTTGGGGACTTAACCAAATGCTCTTGACAAGTAGAGGCACCAAAACAGTGGAGAGCAACATTCAGTCAGCAGGAATTTACAGGATATTGAGCTACTCAGGTAATTTGATTTATATTTTTAACACTATAAAGTATTAAGCTATGCTTTAGAGAACCTGTTTGTGCTGTGTCTTTATGCCACCACATCTGTGCTCTTTCCAAGAACTGGGAAACAGGCTGTTGCTGAACTTCCTTGGCCTTCACTGAGGAGAGCACTGTGTTCACAGAAGAAATTTCAAGTGTCACCTGGAAAACTTCAGTGCCTGACAGGGTTATGTCCCTGCAGTAGTGACTTCTTAAGACACAATTTGAAAAACTGACCACTTCCAGGAACAGAGCTAGTTCTTAAATATTGATTTGAAACACTGCTACTAATGTCTTACTCTGAGGCTAACAGAGGCCATTCTGGTGAAATACTTTTCTGTGTTTCTAGTGTTTTCTTGTATTGTTTTGCAAGGTATTGAATTATTCCCTGTAAAAATAAGGAGTGCTATATAAGTAAGCTTTTGAGATTACAGATATTTCAAATGCTCATTTTTATGCTTACATGCATGACAAGTTCTTGACTTCTTTCTTGGCAAGAGGGTAGAAGTTGACTTTAACTTGAGATGGGGACAAAGCCAACCTCTAGCTGTCTGCTGTAACTGCTGTGCTGAGAATCAGTGTGTATTTAACTTGCAGTAAGAAAATCCTGGCCAAAACCTCTGTTTCCTATAATGGCTGAGACAGCAGTGAGGTGAAGCAACTCAGTTTTAGCCCTTGACTTTAAAGCTTCTTATGAGTGTCAGGGGAAAAATTGATTCAGCTTTCCTGTATTTGATTATGCTCATGGTCAAGCACAACCTTAACTTCTAAGGATCCCTTGTAACAATAGGAAAGAGGTGAGTACTTCCAGAGGGGATTTTGCCCTATAATAGGGTGGAATACGTCATTCTCTGGGAGTGTTTACCTCTCTGTGTAAATCAGTTTAAACCAGCTCCTGACCTTAGGGTTGCTAAAACTAAGCAAAATGAATATCACACTATGTTTTCACACTCCTCATATAGACCATCCTTGGGTGGAAAACGAACAGCTACAATCACTTGACGCGGTGAGACAACCTCAGCTCGTGGTCACAACTGCTAAATATCTCAGTTCTGATATAAATTACGGGAAATTTCTCATGGGTCAGCAGCTTAAGAGAATTTTAAACACTTGTGGAGTATAGATTCTAGTAGGTATAAATTTGAAAACTTGTAAATCATGCTTGTAAAATACTTAGCGGGTTTGTTGTTGTTTGGTTGGTTGGGTTTTTTCATAGCTCATTCAATCCTCTGTAAGCTACTTAAATTTTCTCCTAATTTAAAGTGCATGCAAGCTCAGTTTAATTATCCTTGTTGCTCTTCATTTAAAGGAAGCATTACTCAAAGTGTGAATACTTTCAGTGTAGCTAAAACAATTTGGGGCAGCAACACCACCCAGCACAGACTTTACAGTTAATTCTTTGGGAAAACATTCATCTAAGAAAACTAAAGGCATTGCACAGATGAAGCACACAGATATTCTAGGGACAGATGTTCCTTGTACTACAGGGTATCCAAGGAGGCTGTTGTTAGCTAAGGATAACAGGCATCATTTTTACTATTTCAGGAGAAAGCAATGAATATTTTACATTTGGAAATGTGCCTGAGTGACACACAAGAAGACCAACACGAGTCCCAGCAGAGAGGAAAAATTAAATGTGAACAGATGGGCTAATTCAGCATTTTCAAGGAGTGAAATTCAAACGTGAAAGAAACCTAGCCAGCTACACATGACAAGGCCTGTCTCAGTTCAGTCTTCAAGCTATAATGGCAGGCTCTTGATTTTTATTTCCACCCCCCCTCAATCAAATTAATCTTCTTCAGGAAACTGGCATTTCAGTGGGTTTGATGCAGTCAAATAACCTTCCCACTCCTGGGGATTCAGCTTCAAATCAAAATTCAGTGTACCAGTCACTAGACTTGTTGCTCTCAGTCTATTCAAGAAAAACCAAGCCCATCTGCACAGTTTGCTATTTACGTGTGCCAACATCATCTGGTTGGAAAAGGTCAGGGCAGAAGAAAAAGTTTTTGTAGGTCAGCCTTGAAGTGCCCTTCCAAAGGCACATGCAGATACCAAGATACTGAACCAAGTCTTTTCAACATTGCCAGCAAAAGCTGCTGATCCACTACTTTTCTGAGCACTGCTTTTGGATAAACTATTAAAAACGCTTAACTGAAAACAAAGAAAAGGAGCAAGAACACCCACTAAGCTCACTCTCACTTGCCAAAGTCCCCAGCCATAAAAACCTCAGTTATTTGTAACCTACCAATAGCACAGTGAGCCATAGCAGGTGGGTCATGGCACTGAACAAGAGTAAGAATATGGAAAAAATATGTGATTTCTTTGATTTAGGTTTTTTTTATGGGAATAATGGTTTGGGTTTTCTTAAGATGGGGAAAAAAAAGTTCTGGGAAACCTGAAGCACCTTGCTATTTCTCCTTGAGATGAGTAAGGAAGTAAAAAAAAAAAAAAAAGTCATGAAAAAAACCTTTTCACTGTTATGACTTGTAATATTTTGAAAGTTATTATAATTTAAAAACTCAGTAGCTGTTTTTTAGATAACAAATTGGCTTAGTCACGCTCAAATAGATAGTAATTCTTCTGTTAAGTTTTTAGTTTTCTTAAAAACACAAAACACTGTGAATTTTGAGACAGAACAATTTTTTTTCTTCCAGCTTTCAGCAGCATGACTGAACTAAAACCTACAGGTATTTCCACAACAAGTTTTTCTTGAGGAAAGTCAAGTGGGCAATGAAAGAAAAGAATAATGTGCAGTAGAGGGAGCAACATTTGAAGGTTGTGACAGAACTCACCATTAAACTTAGATGATCTGAATTCCAGCAAGCAGCTTGGAGCTCACTGCCTTTTCAGCAGGATAAATTAATTCTAAATGTCATATCACTGTATTTCATCTGAAGGTGATAATCTATTCATATGGGCCCTGTTGCCATTATGGAGTATTAACAGCCTAGAAAGGTGAAGGATCCATATATGTTTACCCATAATGTAGTTGTTAATTATTTATATCTCTTTCCAACCATACATTTGGTACTTCTTCCTTTGGTTTGGATTGCGTATGGAACCGAAACAGTTTCCACACAGATTGTTTCCCTCACAGCTGCTGAAATGCTGACTCCCAGCTGCTGGAATAATACTGAGATTAGCAAACTATTGGTGGGCAGGCTGAGGGCAGCTCAGTCCATAGAGAGGAAAATTGTTCAAGAGCCCTCTTCTATATACTGTGGTCTGCAATGCCCAGTGCCAAAGGCAGTTAGGGATCCTATTTACTTTCCTCACTCCAGCTCCATCTAACAGCTACTGGAAGAAATTTTTAACTGACTAGAAACAGAAATCTATGATAAATGACCTATGTGGGAGAGTAATCTGTGTTCTAGGTTCTGTCATTCAACAACATGTGTATGAAAGTTTATCATATTTAAGATAAAGAAAGTGAACTGTGTTTGAAGCTAAAGGGAGGAGAGAACCTGGTGAGCTGCTCTGCTGAGCTGCTCTGCTGAGCTTCTTCTTATCCTACTTGTATGTAAAGCAGATAAATTTCACCAAAATGTCATTCTTTCACAGTGATTTTCCCTGATACACTGAAGAGTGAAGCTGAACTCCTTCCAAGAAAATAAAGATATTGTTATATCAAGGGATAAAGAAATAAATCTGGGGACTATTTGCAACACTACAGACATATAACTAAACTGTTGAGCATAACATAAATACATGAAATAAAAAAAATGTGAGGCAGAACAGGAAGGTTTACCTGCACTAGGAAATGCAAAACATATAAGAGAACCAGAACTATACTGTAGCAGTAATGTAATTACCTTTATTGTGAAGTGCATCCCAGTCTAGCAACTGCATTGTAATTCTTGCCAGTAAAATTTAAATTGAATCACAGAAGATGAGACATTAGCTAAAGACTAAATCAAAGTATTATACATGGGGAAAATGCCACAGTAATATCACATAAATTTGGTCAAATATCTTCGGTCAAAGAGCTCTGTAGGATCACACTGTGGCTTTACCCAGCTCAAGCCCTCCATTTCAGAGTGACAGAACCAGTCCCAGAGAGTTGCTATTTTAGCTGCATGAATGGAGCCACAAACCACCACCATCCACAAGCCTACAGGACCTTGGAAATCTGGAAATACAGAAAAAAAGGAAAAAGCACTAAAAGTAAAAAAAAAAAGCAAACCAAAACCATTATACACCTAACCATTATTTAAGATAATTTACCTATAGATTGGTTTTCAGGCAAGAAATGCAAAGGAAATCAAAGCACAAGTATTTGCTGTTTTGATGAGCAGTCTTTAAAGTTCTCTATGGTCTCCCCCTTGTAAACTGTCCTATGTTGCTGGAGCCTGTGATACAGCACTTATCCAACAGGGGCAAGCTCCTTTCTTAGATGGCCTGCAGAGCACAGAAGGTTTCACTAGAGCAGGGATGGAGGGAATTTTTCTCCAGAGAAGCTTCAAATTGGCTCAAGTCAGGTTATTACAACTTAGCAGCAACACAGACTTTTGGAGTTCTGTGTAAGCCAGGGAGGGGACAAACCCTGCAAAAGCATTCCCTGGCTCTGCTTTTTTCCCCTACCAAAATCCCATTTCTTCAGCCCTTGCTCACTGCACCACAATTCCATTTTTGTCCCCCACATCTGCCCTTGGCTGTTCTGTTCATGGTTTCCTAGAAGAAACATGGCTGAGCAGAATAAAAGAAGAGAGGACAATGAACAACACACCCTTCTAGAACTATATTAATCTCTAAAGAAAGGAGACACCAAGTGAGATGGATTGGCTAAAATTTTGACTTAGCTTTCAAAACCAGGAGCACTTATGCTTTCAGTAACCTTTCAGTTCTATTGATTTAGGTCTGCTTATCTTAGATCCCCCTCTTTCACTGCTCACATAATAAAACTGCTTCTGCTGACAAGAGTTCTGTTTATCTTTAATAAAATATTGGTAAGTGGAAAATTAAAAGGTGGAAAATGGGTAAGAGCATACCCTTCCTTTGTTGGAGCCCTGCAGTAATTGTGTTTGCTCATGTTAATTATGATTACGTAGCAATGAGTGTGGCTGCAAGATAAATTTGCTTTGCAAGCAAGGCAGTAAATACAGAATGGAGGTCTATAGTCAGGGTAGGACAATATCTGTCCACAGGTAAAGTGGCCTCAGGTATCCTATTCAGACAGGTGGCCTTATAGCTTTCACTAAACTTCACTGCTGCAAATAAGAATTTAAGATTGGTTATTGCTCAGTAGACTTAATTGAAAGATGGTGCATTTCAGTTGTGTTGATCTACATGTTTCTTTAGAAACAGCAATATGGGGAAAAAAAAACAAGTCTGAAAATGATGACTACACAGATATTACTCTTCCACAAATTGAAAAGGAAGCAATTGCCTGTTTTTCTCATACTGTTCATCAGTCTTCTGTCCCATACATTATGAATTAAAGACATCCTGAATATTAAGAAAAGAGATAGAAGATCTGGTCTGTGCATGTGCACAGAGATAATTTACACCAGAGGGGTCATTAACTAAGGCTTAGGCGAGGTTTAGCACAACTGATGGTGTAAACAGAAAGACAATTAGGCTAAACTCAAACACCACCTACCTTAGGGTAAAAGGTATTTAGCTGGGACAAAGGAGAGCCGAGTTTTAAGTCTGAATCAGGCTGTGAAGTGTCACCAACGTGTTTGTCACCTCCAGGGTGCAGTGATCACACAATTAATCACGGTTAATTCTTAATCCTGAACAGTTTTGCAGTATTGATCTGATAAACCTACCTGACAATGTCTGGGGTTTGATGAGCGGGCAGATAAAGTCTGTAATGAGGAATTATTTGATTTGTCCAAAAATACTTTTAGCTTACTGTGCATGGAAGGGCAGAAGGGATCTGATTTACCTAATACAAAGGAAAAACCCTTACAGTGATAAGCAAAAGTAAAAATTGCTAAATTTGATTTAAATAAATATTAGTTCTAAATGGAGCACTTCATTACAGCTCTAAACTCCTAACTTTATTAAGGACAATCTTAAAAAAAGCTAATTCAGATAAAATAAACCCAGGCATTATTTTGAAAACAAAAAATAAGCCACAAACTATTTTTGACACTGTTTTTATACTTTTTTTTTTTACTTGCTTCCTTCCCTAAAATAAAGAGACGAGTGGAGTAAGAATTACTTTTGGCTCTTTAAGAAGTTCTGATCAAAAATGTCCCATACCATTAATTTGCTTTGTTCTACTCACTGCCACCTTTCATTGGGCTGTACAGAAACTCCTGCTGCCTGGGACATACCAGCTACATTCACTCAGATATTTATGCTTTCATTAAGAACATATCACTACAGCTATATTTTCAACCATATTACTAGCAAAGTAGGTAAAGATAAATCAGTAGAGCTATAAAACCCAAGGGAGTTAAAATTGCTAAGCCCACAAATAGTAGATTACACTCCCTAAAATCACAATCAAACATCTCTATGCTCCTGATTTCAACCAGTCCTGTTCCAGCTGTGCTCATTACTCACTATTCATCACTGGTTCCTTTTTCTGAAGATTTTAGGGACTCAAATTCTTACACTGGCATTTATAACATTCAGAAGGAATACTAAGGAGAACAGTTCCTTAACAGTGTGTCCTGAGCACTGTTAGGCCAAAATCTATGTAATGAAGCATTTCTTCCTGCACATTATCTGTTAATACGTTATTGAAGATAACAGCAGAAAAAAATTTCAAAGCTCCAGAGTTTCTAATCACTGAACATCACCTCCTAATATCCTAGATCCTGATCAATAACCTTCTATATTGCTTCCAAAGTGGACTTCATCACACCTACCCACAGGTGAACTGAAAGAACTACTGCATGAATCCTTTGGCTCAGACTTATGAGGGACACACAATCCAAGCTAGGTTCTAATAACCCTGTACAAAGCACAGTGAGAGTTTAACACCTAAAAATGGATTAATAAGCCAGCACACTGGAGGAGGAAGAGGTTGCTGGTAGCTGCCTAAGCCATCTAATAAACTGAAAAAGAAATGAATGTTTACAA
The DNA here is from genome assembly GCF_001604755.1 of Lepidothrix coronata. Lineage (NCBI taxonomy): Eukaryota > Metazoa > Chordata > Aves > Passeriformes > Pipridae > Lepidothrix > Lepidothrix coronata. The sequence goes on from NW_016690251.1 coordinate 5,947,833, forward strand.
TTCAATGGCATTGTTCTCCCTGCACCCCAAGCCTGATGTACTCAGATGCAGCCTGAAGGTGATGTTGGACAGGGACTCACAGATCCTTTTTGCACTTAACTGCTCCAGCCAGCCCTTTCTCTCTTTTAAGCAGCATTCACTGTGCTGCACTGAGATTTTGTGAGAGCAGTGCTGTGTTTACTCCTACCCCTTCCATCTCCACATCTGCAGGTGACTCTGACCACCTGGATCTAAGCTGAAATGGGACCTGACCTTGGCAAAGAAGAAATCTAAGTTTGAACCTCTTTCAGCTGAAGAAGTTATTGATCCAGGCCTCCTAATTCCTGTTCCCCAAGAGTACTTATCTGATATTACACCCAAGGTGGGTGGCCTGTCCTTTACGCCAAGCCCTTTTTTTTTTTTTTTTTTGGAAGGAAACACCAACAATCTTTGCCCTCCTTATGGAATTCAGCACCCCACAATTCCACCATCACCTTATGGGGATAGAGGGACAACTAACTTTGTGACTATCAAACTAGTTTGAATGCAAGATATTTAACCTGGCCACACTGCCTGTGGATTTTTACAGGCTTCATATTTAGGTACAAACCACAGCAGGAAATCATATTTCTATCATTCACTATCATAACCAATGTACTTTTTTTAAAAAATCACTTTAATCTATTAAAACAAACAAACCCAAACCAAATTGCAGACCTACAAAATCTTATTTCTGACTCTCTGCTGGATTTGAAATTTCCTTACAGAAAATTAGACTGATGGATACCAGCCATTAATCCTTCTCAGCACAGAAAGTACTTTTCTTATATTGTCATGAAAAAATCAAATATAATCTTTGAAAGAAGGAAGGACTTGAATAACAATCTGCTGTCAATCAGTCATGGGCATTAAGGAACAGCAGCAGCTACTCCTCCCTGTGCTTGAACTCTGTCCACTGGACATCTTCCTCCGGATTGACAGATCTTTACTGGGTAATTTACTATTGGAAACTAATGGCTGTACAGCAGCCCTTCACCTCTGTTTTTGGATTGTCTGATCCAGGACAGTGTATTATGGCAAAATAATGATAAACATGAAGTAACTGGTCAGGAAGGACCAGCTCTTTAAGCATTTTCATATGTTGTCATAACACGTGGAAAAGAGTAGAGGGACTAACCTAGTGGCAAACAAGAGCTCTCTCCTCAGTGTTTCATCTTGTTCTGAAGATGCTGAGTTTGAAGAGATGGTGAAGTTTGTTGAGTGCTTTCAGATGGATGTTATAACCAGTCACAGTCTAGAATAAGAAAGGCTTTGTGACAGCAGAATCTTGAGAAAAAGACAAGGATCACCAACTTATTACGGTCATTCGGTTGTAATTCAGAGTTCCATGAAAGGACTTCAGGAAGAATTCAGTAATCCCTCATTCACCAGGACTCCTGTGAGAGTGGGTATTGCTTATATATCATGCAATACGAGTGAAAAATCTATGATTCATCATAAAACAGGCCTGGGAGCAATCTCTGCTCTTTGAGCGATTAAAAATGTAGCAGGATAACAGAATGAGCAAGCTTCTGCCAGGAATAAGAGACTTGTTAATCGTGTCTCTGGGCAGAGGATGCATCAAATGACCTTCTGAGGCCTTGATGATCATGTTTCCTATGGCAAAAGTGACCATTTTCTGACCTGGCCAGCAAACAAAGGAAATTCATGCTTTCCCCTCTCAATTCTCTTTCAGGCAGAGCAGAAAGAGATGCTGCTCTTTAGATAAATATACTTGGAAGAAACTGCTCCTGTACACAGAGTTTGCCATCTAGAGAGAGCTGAGGTTAGGAAGAAGGAAGTATTACCTTCCCCATTTTGTAGACTGCCTGTTAGATGGAAAAAACAGAAGCCTTAGGGAGGAAAAAATTTAATCTCTTATTTACAGCCAAAGCCTTGATACCCTCTTGACCCTACCTGCCTGAAGGTAGGCTCTGGCTTAAATGCATTCTTGAATCAGGAGCTGACAGAACAAATGACTCATTTAACTCAAGGGAATCTGTGGTACAGCCAGAATTGGAAACTATGTACACAAGTTGTTGGGCTGTGAATCAGTGACAAATTTATCCTTTGCCTCTCTGTAGTACTGCAACAGGGAAACACTTGATGTTTATCTGATTTAACACAAGCCATGCTAAATACTGTGTCTAAAATGGAACATTTAAACTTGCATGGGGAAGAGGAGGCAGAGGAAAGGGCTGGGAGGGAGAAGAATTAGGGATGACATTTTATGTCTTTTAAAAGTCTGACCTTTTGGAAATATCACTGTGTACATTTTAAATATTAATAAAGGCAGTAGCTGTTAGGAGGCACAGGGTTGTTGTTGGGGGGTGACCTTTTATTGAAGTAAAAGAAAATTGACAGTTTTATTAGCCACCGAATACTGCAAACAGAAGCTACAGAAAGAAAAGCAAGCACAAAAGCTGTCATTGTAATTAGCTACATTCTGCAAATTAATCTGAGGATGGGGCTGTGTCTAAACATTGCTGCAGGTCCATCTGTATCTTAACCCAGACTTACCAGACAGCTTCGGAGTAAAAAAGAATAGCATTTCCCATTTCAGTTCTTTAAAGAGATGATGTTCCCAGAGAAAACAACCATGATAATGGGATCCTCATGATCACTTTTGTGGGCCACTACATGCACCTCCCTCAGTAGCTCCGAGAAAGGCTGGGTGAGAATCCTTTTTCAAGCATCTCCAACAGAAAGACTAGAACAAGGATCAGACAGCTGCTACCTCTGACATCTTTGCTTCTCAGGACTAATTAATTAAAATAGCCTTGTTCAAATTACCTAGACTTACTCAGACTAGAACTTTGATGCTACGTGACTAGGAAAGGAGCAATTGCTCTGCTGCTTCATTTCAAACCATTTGGGTTTTTATTAGAAGTAAGCTGAATTAACTTCTTGTCTTCATTTTGCTGGTAGTAATCTCAGGGGTTCAGCTGCCTGTGATCCAAGGCCAGCTGATGCAGCACAGCTGTGTAACCTTGACTCAAGACTTCTGAGAAAATTGCTAAGTTGTGAGAATGAGCTGTGAAAAACAGAGTAGACCTGTCCAAGATAAGAAAAGTAAAATTGTAGGCAAAGATAAGACTGTTCAGATAGCAGAGTTAGAAGCTCAAGGACTTGAGAGAAAAAAAACCAAAAAACACTGACATGAAAATGTATAAAGCCCTGCAGGGGAAAAAAAAAAAAACAACACCAAAAAAACACACCAAAAAAGACTTGGAAGTTGATGGTACATCATCAAGGAACTCTGTTCCAAAGCAGAACAGGTCATTCCTTCCCCACCTGACTCATGACTGCTTAGCCACTTTTATCCAGGCAAAGATAACAAGTTTATGAAGAGTTGATTCAGACTGTTCAACTCTAGTGGGAATGAGGGGTCAGAGAAGGAAAGAAAAAGAAAGAAAGAAAGGAGAGCCCTTGCTTGTCCTTCAGATATCCTTTACTGACAAACAAGGTGCTACATAGCATTTTTGCACTTCACTACCACTTACTTAATGTGATAAGGTCTTTCATGCGTTTCACCTCCACTCAGCGTCTCTTTGTAACTTATGTTATAGTTCACACCACAGAAAAAGTTGGGTTTATATACTATGCCTAGTGTAGTCACAGAGGGCAAAATCTGCCCTCCTTTAGGTCTCACTCTGTGTAAGACATTTCAATGCATAGGATTTAGAGCTGATGTGCACCCATCCCATAAAGCTGAAGCTGTTCTTGAACACAGTCTCATCGCTAAGGCTAGTGGGAATGAGGAAGAAAGAAATGGCAAGCAGTGTGGGATACACTCTAGAGGAAACAAGTCAGTCTTACCTTTACCCTGCTCTGGTGAGACCCCACCTGCAGTGCTGCATCCAGCTCTGGGATCCCCAGCATAGGAAGGACATGGACCTGTTGGAGCGAGTCCAGAGGAGGCCATCGTGTTGATTAGAGGGATAGAGCACCTCTCCTACAAGGAAAGGCTGAGAGAATTGGGATTGTTCAGCCTGGAGAAGAGAAGGCTTCAGGGTGAACTAACTGTGATGTTCCAGTAACCGAAGAGAGCCCACGAAAAAGACGGAGACAGAATTATGTTCTTGAGCTGGTAAAACACAGGCTACATTTGTTTGTAAAAACAGGCAGGATGGGAAAAGGTAAGCCTAAAACAAATATTTATTCTGAATGCCAGAATTTAATCAGTTAATTCACACAGAGACATCAATGTGAGCTCAAGAACAAGCTAAAAATATGGTCAGGAAGTCATGGGTAAATCAAATAGGAGAGAAAAGACAGTGAAGTAATTGCAAGGAGATTTACAAGTCTATTGCCTGGAAAAATATTCCAGGTAAGCTACTATTTTTTATTTTAAAGTACAGCAAGGTACTTTGGGCACAAAGCATGTTAACGGTAACACAGAGCTTGCATCTATCCTCTTACTGTTTAGTTCTATTTAGAGGTGCTCGATTTCTCCTTCCTCTTTTCTCTTTGTATTGACAAAGTTTAGGATGCCTTGAGGGCACTGTTGTATTACAATGTTATGGAACACCAGCAAAGGGAGACAAGTCACTCCACTGAAAGTGAGGGCACAACTAGTCCATCCCAAGGAAAGCACATCCCACTGAAATGCAGCTCTTCAGCAGCACACAGAAGGTCACACAGCCCTCTGGGACAAAAGCTTCAACTGAGAGCAGAATTAATGATTGTGATGCATTTTGACGTCAATGGAAACCATTCCCTTTGACTTTAGACTGTAGATATATCACCCCTTCCTCCTCACACCCCCACCAGAATCAACACCTGAATTATCTAGAATCTGAAGGTTATCACAGCATTGATGTATCTCGTATAAAAGAAAAAAAATGGATTATAAAAATTCTAATTGCCAGCTAGAAGTCAATATGTCATTTTGTGGTTGTATCACTAAACTTCTGCTGAATAAAATCTCTCAAGGCAGAATAGTAAATATTCAAAAAGTGACCAAATTTGCAAAGCTCCAGTGTGAATGTCAGAGTTATTTAGGGATGTAAGGGAAACATAGACTAAAAAGGAAACTGCTACTCTACGTTTTGCAACAACAGGAATGAAAACCTCTGCAAAAATAAATTGCTAGAACGAGTTTCCTGGATTAACTTATGGAACCTCAAAAAGAAAGATGCCTCGTCCTCAGACGTCTTGAAGACACTGAATAGGCTGGGGAGTATCCTTTTGCAGAAGGGATTAAACTTCTTTGAAATGATTGAACTGTAGCTGTTCCGAACCAACAAAAATCACAGTTTGTCAGTAACTAAAACTCATAACTCTGAGCTATGGACAGTGAATCATCTCTTCTGAGCACCTTTCATACCAGTTTATATATTTATACTAAAGTAACAATAGCAAAACACAAAGTAATGTTCTTTGATACTGCATTTTCCCTTGCTATCTGGAAAATGATTCAGTTTTGTGGTTTCCTGTCAGAGAGATGCAGAGAATGACCAGAGGACAGAAGTATAATGGGTAAATCAATTTTTCTCCTTTGCTTTCAAGAAATATTTTGCTTTTCCCCAATTCCTGGCATTTGTAGCTGTCTTGAAGTTGAAAAGCAGGTTTCTGCTGTACCACAGCCTAAGGAAACTCCTTGGTGTACATGAAAAGTGAGTTACTCTCCAGGGAAATGGCTAAGAGATTTCAGCTTTTTGTCCAGAGATCTGAAGAGATGAAACATCAAATAGCTATGAAACATTCAGATACAGCAAAGAGTAAGAAAGCCTTATACCCAGTCTATGAGTATTACCTTTTTTAATGCACTCCTGTCTACAAAATCACTTCCTGTTACTTTACTTATGGCTGTGCAGAGACCCTGCACTAGTCCTATACACCACTAAACCTTCCAAATTACCTAGATGACCCAAAGTCAGACAATTTTACTTCTGGGATGATCAGCAGCTGGTATAAATCAGAACTAGAATGTCAATCAAAGGGAAAGCCTGGACCAAAACACACCATCCATCGAAACTACACCTGGGATACCTAAGACGACAATTATCTGCTGAAACAAGATATTCTTTTGGAAAAAGTAATAAAACTGGTACATATTCGCATATCTAGTTGTGTCTTTGCAGCTCAGTATACCAGAAGGCAAATTAGGGCAAAGATCTGGGTGGGTTTTTTATCTTCTCAGGGTACAAAAAGAAAGCTTATTTTCTTTAAAAAGCTAGTATTAAAATAGATTTGCACCATAATTTTTTCACATTGCTGTTTCAGCTAAAAAATATTATCTGGTCTCAACAGAAGTCTTAATATTTGAATTATCCATCTTTTTCTTTTTGAACTGCAAGGAAGTTACATGATACCAAACTGCTGTCATGGGGGACAGAAGAAAGCAATCCAGATAAACTGCTCTCTCTGGAAGAGAGCAGAAAGCCTGGAGATGAGAGAAGGGGAAGGATAAGTCTTTTTTATTAGTTTTAAAGAAATCACACAGTTAATATTTACAGAGCATGTTACCTCTGGTGGAATGTGCAGGTGTTTTGGCACAGCCTGGAGATACCAGAAATATCCAGGCCAAGATTTTCAAGTCAACATTGGTGTTTTAATCAACAGTCTGTTCTGTCTTTGCACATACATTTCCTGAGGGTGTTTCCTGCCTCTACCAGAACATGGCGCAAGCAGCTTGTGCTTGCACCAGAGACAGGAGTGGGAAAAGGCATTTTAAGCATACAGTAGGATGGGTTGGCTCCATGACAAATAAACTGTATGTTATCAGCTAAAGGCGAGGAGGAAGAAGAAACAGAGAGAAGATGCTCAGGTCTGTTGGCTCACAAAGTTATGGCCAGCTGTTACCAGTCAAAGTTTATTTATTTATTTAACAGGACATTTTCTGCAATTCTGTGTGCAGGGAAAACAAGCCTTAAATCCCCAGAGCTTTCTCATAGTGCCTTTCATTATCATGAAAATGACAAGTCCTGGCCAGAGAGAACGTGAACAGTTTCTTCTCTCCTAAAAAAATCAGTCTCCACTGAGGTTAAGAGGCTCTGCAATACCCAGCAGAACTACCAGACAACTCATTTTCTTGTCTTTCAGCATTAGATGTGATTCCTTTCATTTTCTGTAGTTATTTTATGGAGCACCACCACGTACAAGGATTATTGCTTAAATCACAGTTCACTCTGATTTAGTAGAAGAAAGATAGTTCAGTGACTTGGGCTACAGATCTTCTATATGATTGAGGTATCAAGCATCTGGAGCCCTCATTTATCTTCATTTTTCTTTAAGACAGCAGCAGGCACACCTCAGCTAGGTCTATAATTCTTTGGGACTCCTCTTATATCCAACAGAGAGAAGGCTGAACTGACTTAAGGTAGTGGTCTCCCCCCCAACAAGTCTAAAAACTGACTTTGATATATTTAAAGTTAAATGAGCAGCTGAAGCTTCAGCTCTCAGGTTATAACAGTACTTTCCCAACTCTGAGGATATTACTTTAGAAATCACAATGCATTCAGACACCATGGTCTTACAGGAATGTTGATGATGGTAAAACAAGCCTTATAAATACCATTCAGCATCATCTAGATCTACATGAAACTTTGTGCTTATTTGCAGATATCCTACTTTGGAAAACTCTTGAGAAGGACGACCCTGGAACAACGCAGCTCCTTTTGACTGAAAGCTGTCAGACAAATGCACCAGTTTTACTCATGCAGCGATTTAAATTTCTGCATAGATAGAATTCTCATTGAAAGACTGTTGCAGCCAGTCTCTTATGGTGTCTTGGCAGCTTTAATTTCAAATATCGCAGTTGTGGGTTTGTTACTTGTAGATGTGTGTGGCTCAACTGGAGAGAGTGCAGAGAAGAGTCAGGGAAACATTCAGAGACCTAGAAAACATAAGCTAGAGAACTGGATTTGATGACCCTCAAGAAAAAAAGTGGCAGGACTTTTCAAGCATTGAAGGGGCAGGACTCCAGACTGCTGGATCAGAGAAGAAGGAAGAGAGGAATTATAACAGAGAAGATTCCTTTCCAAAGTCCAAGATGCACATTCCTCTTATCAACTCATTCAGAAACATATTCTTCTTTTTCTTCCTCATTCTTCCACTATAAAATTACATAAATCCTTCATTACATCAGCTTTTGTATTTTACTGAAAGTATTTTCATTGTGTCACAGATGTAATTGCAGAGATAGTTACAAACTCAAAACTTCATGTCCAGTGAATATACTGAGAAATTAAACTTTCATAGAGAGTAAGAAGCAATTTCAAGCCGAGTTTCAGTAAGGAGTGCTATAATGGGAAACCTTTTCAAAGGTAGTTTGGAGGTTCTCATCATTTTCCTTAATTCAAGAATGGATTAAATAAGACTGAAAAAATAAAATCACGTCTCTCAAGTCTATTTCAAATATTTGAAGGTTAGTTGTCAGTGTTTCCTATATACATTTCTCTTTGGGAGCCTAAGATGTTGTTTGTAGCTCCGTTTTTTTTCCTATACATCTGCTTTCTTGCACCACCTTCAACATGTGCCATTGAAACATAAAATTAATCTTCTTGCTGGAAAGTCAAAGAAATGCGGAGTAGGAAAAAGACAACAAAAAGGCTTTTTTACTTTCTCTCCGGAGCCACTTGATGGTGTTTTCAAAGCAACATTGCCAGGAACTGATTAAAAACACGCTGCAAGTTCATGGAGAGTCATTTGTATAAAGATGTAACAAGGGGAAAATCCGAATTAAGCAAGTTCATTTTTTCCTGCTAGATAAGGAGGCTGGAGGGCATCACTCTGCAATCCTGTGCAATCCCAAAGGCACAAACTTCAAACCAGCTAACTCCTGTGCACAATGCTTACCGAGTGAATTAAGAACTGTCTAGAGGCTTCACGTATAAACCTGAAATCAGCTGTTACAAGGAACAGTATTTCACTTCAGTATAAATAAAACATACATCTGGATTTCTGCTGAACTCTTTGTTCACACTCCTACGCTATGATTGTTCCCAAGCAGTCTTCTCTTCTCCCAGGAGGTGTAAGAAAGTAGCTTAGCTAAGCCAAACAACACAGTTTATTTTATAGAAAGACTGGCTGGCTGACTCTCTGCCTAAATACTTTATCTTTGTGGTCTACTAGATCAGAGGGTGGAGGAAACACTTGCAAGAAATCCTAAGGACAGGACTGCATGCACAGAGAACCGATACACTGATACAGCCCAGGCTTTGGGAATGGATGTTTGGCTCCCAGTTCAATAATAGAGTTGTTAATTTGTTAATACATGCCCAGGTGGTGTATTCCAGGCAGCTGCAAATGGGTGGGTACTGAACAGACTGAAACTCGAGCTAGTGCAGAGCTGCTCTCCTGAAAGAACACCTACTGGAAGGTATGGGAACATGCATTTGGATTTGGCTTCTGTGGCCAACGTGGGTCATTAAACAAAACACGCATCTGCCACTAACACATGAGTATTTTCCCTCCCCGCCCAGAGCCCTATGTCACCCTTTAAAAAAACAGGAAAATACCTTTGCAAACTTTTTGGCCTCTTTGGGCAGTAAACATTATAAATATGTTCTGCAATTAGTCATAGTCTAATTGCACTTATCCATCAGGTTCCAGTTTTAGTTGCCACACAAATGGCAACATAGTAATTATTAACACTTCTGCCAAACCAGATTTCTGGAGCCTTTATTTACACGAGTGCTATAGTTCCCAAAATTCTCTGTTCCTGCTCTCTGACAGAGTGCTGCATTTGGAAATCATGAGTGGGAGTTTAAAATAGGTTCAGCATACAGCTCACACTGTTCCCATCTCTGACATCCATATGTGGTTTGGACAATCTGGAGCTTTCTTTGAAAGGCCCCTCTCTGTCTATTTTGCAAAATAAAGTTCTCCATTTGCTGCTATTAGGATCTCCAAGTTGCAGCACTTTAAGATGAACGTGATAAACAATGATGTTTATAAAACACTCTGACGGCTAAATAGACACATACAGGATCAAATATTTGCCACACAAGCAATCAAACAAATTGATAAACATGGAGAAAGTGATTATAGAACTATAACTGTTCTATTATTAACCAGCAATCTGCATATCTGCCTCCAATTAATTCCTAGAAAGGAGATGCAAGTCAGTTGAAACTTAATTACTGGCATAACACTTTGTTGATTAGAAATGCAGTAACAGTCATTGCTTCTACTCCATTTATACAAGGCCCATAATAACAAGCCAAAGGATGTCACTCAGTCACTGCTTTCCTGCCAGGAGTTTCTGCTGCAGCAACAGCTCCTGGTGTAAATGCACTCCCTCCTCCACCCATGTCACTCAGCTCGGTAATTGCCTTGCCACTCACATAAAGAAAACAATTTCCGGCTTTGATGGGATTTTGTCGGGCGATGGGAAACTGCTCCTGCAATCTCTGCAGGTAGGTGTGAGGTGGGTTACTTTGGTGGATCACAACACGAAACTAATCTTTAAGGAAGCAGGTGGAAAGTGAGAGAGATTTGTAGGCTGGTAGGTGCTGGGGAAATGATGCTGCTCCAGTGATTAACAAAAGGGAGGTAGGTGTTAGATGAGGTGGAACTGAGACAAGAAGAAGAAAGCAGAAGCATAGGGAAGAAAGTTGCATTGCCATTTTCAACATCTCTCAGTTCAGCATATCTTTCAGAAGCTCTTATAAAACCACATACACTTATTTCGTATGTAGCTGACCAGCAGCCTAATTTCAGCTTGCTTCGTATTTGGGCCCCCCCATGAGCTACACCCTCATCACCATCATTCCATCATTCCCAGCCTGAGGCTGCAGATGCAAAGAGGTTTCCTTTCAGAATTTTTCTCCCTTCACAACCTCATTCCCAGGATGAGGTCACTCAGTTTTAGACATTTCATTCTGCTTCTCACCTGAGGTGAGATCAGAGTCTGGCTTCAGGTTCCCCTGAGGCCCCTCCCAAGGTTCCCGTGCACTCACATGACTCCGCATGATCCCAGCTTGACTTATTAGGGCATAGGCAAGGAAAAGGCTCTGGGAAGGTAAACAACAACTAACCTTGTCTGCTTCCTGTCACAGCCAGCACCTGCAGCAACCTCCAGCTGCCTCCTTCCCCACCATGTGCATTTATTCCAAGGTTTTCATGGTCAGGTATGAGAAACCTATAATTTCTCTCTCTCTCTCTCTTATTATGATTCAAAATTTAATCAGAAATACAGTTTGTGGGTAGCAAGTTGAGGACAGAGCAAATGGAAAGATTCACAGAGAAGTGCCTATAGAACACAAACTCATTTCAAGACTCCTTTTGGATGGAAAGCCATAAGAAGAGGGTAAGGAGGCTTAAAATTAAAGGAAAAACATAACCATCACAGTTTTAGTCAGAAAACCTCTCTAGTGTTATAGCTCAAATCTGCCCTTGAATGCATAAGGGACAGAATGAGACAGCCATGCTGTCCATGAATAGACACAACACTTTGCTTTTACACTTGCAAAGGAGCCAGAGTGAACTATTATGTACAATTCATGCAAATTATTCTAATTAACACATTTTTTTACACCAGAAAAATAAAGCTCCAACTTATTGGAGTCCCAGAACCCAAGGACACCAGAAATACCAAGGATCTCTGTCAGAGTTACTCGAGGGTCTGACCCCCAGACATTCCAACAGAGGACTTGTTATAATGTCTGATAGGAAAAACATACTGGACAAAAGCATCTATTTCAGTTGCTCACAATGAAGCTTTGGGTTTATTTCCTATCTACTGCTTTAATGTTCAATATTGCTATCCCAAGATCCTCTGACAGGTCTGAAATTAACTGTCTTCAGTATGCTTTTTTATTTCTGAGTGCACTCCTGAGAGAAATGAATCATCATGAGATGAATCTTAAATGCACCAGGCTCCTCATCTCTTCATAGCACTGTCTATATCTTAACCACATACCTTTAGCAAGTAAAAGTATATTAAGTTAATGGATAAAAGTCCTTTCATTCTTAGCCCAAATGGTTCTACTTCAATTGCAGTATATTTCATCACAGCAATATTAAGATACCTTCAAAACTGCTCTTGCAGTTCAAAGAGGTAAAAAGACTATTTGCTTCAGGTTGACACCAAATTTGATCTTTTGAGTGATTACAGCACTTTTCCATACAGGAAAACTTGGCTGCACACAACCCATGCCCTTAGGGAAACTAAAGCTCACTGGTTCTCCCTCTACACCAAAAAAAGAATGGTAACCCTTCTTACCTTCAGAAGAGGCATAACAGCTCCTGGTGTAGGTCTTCAGAAGTGTCCAGAAACCCCAAAACTGCCAGGATTTACACTCTTGAGAATTATAAAATAGGAAAAAGAAGTAATATCTAAGTTTGGTTTTTTTTTCAAACAACACAGAATAAAGTTTTTAACAGTATTATTCTCTCATGTTTTTATGTTTTTGATATTTGGAAAAAAAAATCCAAAACTAAACCCAAACAAACAAAACCAATCAACCAAACAAAAAAAACCCCCTCCTTGGCAGGTAGCCTGGCTTTGTATTGATCACTTCTTGTTCTTCACATATGGTGAAATGTTATTTTTAGTGCTGACTACACACTAAATGAAGAAGGAGATACACACAGGGTATATCCAATGTTTTGCTTTCCTGTAAACGAGATCACCAGCAGTACCTCAGAGAGGATGTGTGCCCTGTTTTTGGTAGTTCATATTTCTTTAGCATAGCATTTCTGAAAACTAAAAAATAAGCATAAAATCTCTAAGTTTAAAATACAAGCTAGGCAAAGCAATTTCACAAAATACAAGGAACTGTCGAGGCAGAGTTTAAAGCACAGTCACAAATTTAGGACAGTTTCCTGCACTTTTTTTTCAGAGTTTTCAATAACTCTCTTACACTATTCCCATTCCCTTCAGGTTTTCCCAGCTGTCTGTTATTTTCCTCATATTTATTTTTCCTTCCAATCAAAAGCCACATTCCTGTTTTCTTATTTGAAAATTGAAAAAGGAATAAATTCTGTAGAATCACTTTGCAGACAGATAAGAAACTGCTGTGTATTTTAAAGAGAAAGCTTCACATTCAGTACATTGAAAACCAGAATGAATTGTACACATCACTTCTGGAAAAAGCAGAAGAGGCTTCCAAGCATATTTTTCAAGCTGTAGGGATTTATCCAGTATCTATTTGCTCTGAATGAACCTGTAAAAACCCACAAAACAACAACCACAGCTGATAAGTAGCATCAGTGTGATGTTCTGCAAGACCTACCTCGTACACTTTTGATTTCACTCCGCATACTCTTTATTGTGCTTGTGCCTTTCAAGTGCACAAAATAGGGCAAGATCTACTCGGGAAAATAACACCTTTGGAAGGAAATTATAAAACCCACATCCAAACCCTTCACACTTTCATCAGAAAAAGCAAACCAAAGGGTTCAGCCCAAAACCGAAACGAGGGCATTTAAAAAAACAGAAAGGAAAGAAACTCCACAATCAGCATAACAAAAAAGGCAGCAACAAATAAAAACAGTGATTACCTCGGGAGCTTTAGCCTGCACTTCACTAACTGTTTAACCTTTGCTGCTTCTTCTGAACTCAGTTAATCTCCCCTTCATGCTTCTTCCTGTTCCTGAGGTCCCTATTTGCTAATCACCTGTGTCTCCAGAGCAGGTTGGCTAATTTGGCTCTGACAGCTATTAGTCGCCAGGCAACACCCGGCAGCAGCTTTCACACAAGTGTCTGTATTTACTCATTTATCCTTTCCCTTGTTTGGGGGGAAGATCATAAAGTCAGCGTGCTGCAGACATGAACAGAAGGAAGAACCTCAGACAGGAGAAGAGAGGCCATCTCTCACACTTAATTAATACAACATTTATGAATATTCATACGAGGAACACTTAGGCCAAGATGGAGAAGGGTATTTTGGAGAGAAGAAACAAACGCAGCTTCTGATTAGCTCTGTAAAGATACACACGAAAGCTGTCAGAGCTAGGACTGATTGCAAGAAATGGTGTTTCATGAGTCCTAAAAGCCATTCTTAAAGCAACATAACACAAATCCTGGGGTATCTCTGTTTGGCAGAACAAACCTTAAAATGATCAGGGTGTAGCAACGTGGCTTGCATGGTCAATGCAGAAGTGTCATGAAGCCAAAAGACATAAATGTTGTACAAGTAGACTTATGGGATTAACAAAACATTACATAAATACTGCTAAATTCAATTCAGCTCACCTTCTAAAGGGAACAGGAAAAGCTCAGCCCTCCAGAGACCCTCTTCACAAAGCAGAGCTGTCATGCTTCATGTTAAAGATGTCCCACTAAGACTTGTGTGAACATAAAACCCCCATGCTAAGGCTGCAGGGAAGCAGGAGACCCTAAGTGAGCGAAGAAACAGAGAGGTCTTTGAAGCTTTGCATTCAACAGCAACAAGAAAACCCTTGAGTATCAGAGTTTATGGAAACAGCAGGATGACAACCTACTCAGAAAGCCAGTCCCAAGGAGGGGGAATCTGGCTGAACTGGCCCCTTGACTTAGATAGCTGAAAGGAAAAACCCTAAGTGACAGCTAGAACAAGAGGTTGTTGTTAGAGTCACTGTAGGTTTCTGAAATGTTTGGGGACCTCTTTTGCTGTGCCTGTAAGTGGTTCTAAGGGAGTAATCAAGAGCTCAATCCTTTGTTGCTACACAATCAATTTGCTTTCTTGAGTTTATGTTCTTATTTGAACTTGCCTGCCTCTGTGTGGCCCAGTGGTGGCTCTGAGGTGTGTAGTTCCTCCAGGGGACAACGATATCCAGTAAAAGAAGATCCCACAAAGAATCTGCAGAATGTCCCATCACGAAGACCGAGTGCTCTGAAGACTGGTGTTATCAAGGTACAGGACACAGAAAAAAAAGTATATTCCGACAGATACTTTTCAGTGGCCTACAAGTAGAGGAAGAGAGAGAAGAGATGGTTTATGACATGAGGGAATCCCACAGTGTCACAGAACCTAGGGATCCATAAGCCTATAAGAAAACATGACTTTGATCCAGCAACCTGAGTTTCAAGGAATATTTGTATATTCTCTAATCTCTAGCTCTTCAGGCTGCATTGGCAGTACTCTGTGTGTGTTGGTTTAAAGAGCTGCCTGATTATTAGCAGCTGTACCTGATTATGTGCCAATTAATACAAGAGCTCCCACAGAGTTCATATGAAGGTTTTCCTTTCCTTTGCTGTTCATTTTTATCTATGACTTTGAGAAAAATCTATTAATCACGCCATGCCTGTTCTCCCTCTGTTAATACAGTCATTTATTATGCTTATTAGTCTGTTATAAATCCCAGGGAGCTTTGACAGATCTTACTATTTTTGATAGGGGATTTATAAGAAACAGTTGGCAAATGGCTTGTAGGAACCAAATGTCCTGTCTCGAAACTACATGCCCCCAGAAGCACCAGCCACTTGTGTCTCATTCTCCAGTGTGCCACTCAAAATGCCCCTCAGTCTCTCTGGGTTCCTCCGTGTCCATCCTGGTGGACACTAATAACCACAGAGGCACATGACTGGGAACTGAACCCAGAGACAGATGGATCAGCTGCAGGGAGGGAAGGCCTAGGGTTGTCTCCAGGTCACAGAAGGGGACCAGAAGCTGCAATCCTTGGCAGGGCAGGACACCCTGGCAGCAGAACCAGGCAGCCACCACATAAGGTTTCAGGAGACACGTCCTGCACACCCCAGCAGCTCCCTGCTCTTGCCTCAAAACAAACTCAAACCCTTTGGCTGTAGTTTTTCAAAAGCTCCCCAAAAAGGCCTCTGATCTTGAGCTGTCTTAGCTTGGGTCAGTCTGCTGCTTTTGAAAACTCTTCTTATTGTCTGTAGTGTACTTTGTGTAAAACAATAATGTATAAATATTCTGGGAATTAATGCTCTCTATCTCATAGTGACTGCATAATACAATGAGAAATATCACCTAGAAATAACCACTGATTTACAATTGTAAACTATTTATTCTCAGCCAGCTGTCTTGTGATAGGAACTACTCTGTATTTAGAAGCATTTCTCTGTGTCTTCTCTCAGTTTGGGGGACTTTTATGGTGTCTTTTGCAAAGGTCTTTTACCAGGGCAGTGATTTGCAGTTCACATAAGCCACCAGGCTCCTGCATTACGACCTTATGTTATAGATAATACAATTTATGATGCTGAATACAGCATGGTTCTGTGAAATAGGATGGAAAGTTTTGCTGGCCTATGACGTTGATTTGCTTCTCTTGAAGCATAAATAAGTTTATTTTGTCATCTCCTAAAGATCAGCCATATCCTCTGCAGCACCCCCCCAATGTCTTTGCTGCTAACCCCGGGGTTATTAATCTGTTTTGTCATAGCAGCCATGGCTCAGAACCTGAGCAGAGAAAAGCAAGCGTTAAACTTAATGCCCGTCAAGCAAGATGTTTGTTTTTACATGTGACACACCCATGGCTGGCTGTTTCCAAATGTGGCATTAGTCAATGAAGTATAAAATACAGCCAGACTACACAAATCAAAAATAATAACCTTTTTGCAAGATGCACTGTCCCTACTACTGAATATATTAGTGTTATTAATAAAACCTCACATTAATGCAAAGCTGTGCTGTCACCTGCCACAGAACAACCATGTGTATGAATCCATTGGTTATTACATTACAAGGATGCCTGGAGCCTTATGCTGACATTAAGTGAAGCAAGTATGGGATTTAATGCATTTAAGTAAGTAAAAAAAAAATTTAAAAATCATACCTTTAATTTAATATATGCATGTTCTTCACCGTGGCAATTACCCACAAGTCCACAAAGAACAGGCAGGGCTTCAGGCAATCAGAGAGTTTATTCAGGATTATTCTTATGGATGATAGCACTTTGTGGTTTCCAAAACAAGCTTATTCATTACATTGCTTTCTGCTAACTGAATTTCTGCAAGGCACCCCTTTCAGGTATTTCTGAGGGCATCTTTGAACCATGAAAAATACCAGAAAACCAACACAAGACTGATTTCAGCTTCATAGAATAAGCAAATATGCAAAAAGTGCATTTTGTTCTGACACTGTATGCAGTCCTTTAATCAAGGAAAACATTTGCTCAGCCAGGAATGAATGAAAGGGAGCTGAAGGGGAAAAAATGACCTGTTCAGAATTATTAACCTAATTTTCCACCTTAATTTTTAAGACAAAGTAAAAATAAACAATCATCACCTCGTATAAATCTGTGGACTCGGTTACTCCCACTTAAACCGGGTTGCAGAAGTTGATGCTACTGGAAATTCATGCCTGTTGGGTTTAGCTGAATCTGTAGCCTTCCAGAGATCTGTTCCAGGTTTCTCAATAAGCTGTGCACCCTGGTGTGCTGAGGGCATCCAAATGCTCCAGCTGGATCATCCTCAGGCATTAGCAAATAGACCCTTTGTCAGCACAGGCCAAGACCCAGTTTCAGGCCACTGTGTTGCTAACACACAAGATGTCTGAAATGTTGAGCTGAAGTAAAAAGTTTAAAAACTTAAGAATACAATGGCCCCTTTTTTTTTTTTTTTTTATGTCTCAAAACCTTAAGCAGTAAGGAATTCGACCCCTTACTCTGTCATTCTAATGTAAGTTCTGTGTTTCTTGAGGTAGCTGGTCAAGACAGCTGATTTCCAGGAGCCATGCCAGCAGTTTATCTTACTTTATTGTGCACTATAGTAAGAAAAGTTTTGACTTAGTTGCTTATACACAGAAAGACTGAATTTAAATTTTAATTATTTTGGTTTAAAAATATCATTTGTCTTATGAAATAAGGCTAAAAGGTGAAGTTTCATAACTAAACATATTAAAATTACATTAGAGTATCATTCTAAGCAAATAACACTAAAGTCTGTACTGCAAATTAAGAGGTAAGGCTAAAAGTGGCCTGCTCCACCAAAGCTGAATATCTGCTACTGATGATACAAAAGCTACATGAGCAAAAACTATTGTCAAGGAAGCAAAACTCCCTTTTTTCAGTGTGAGCCCTATGTGGGTTTTTGTGCTTTCACAGGCTTCTGTTAAAGTCTTTCTTAATTAAATTATAAAATTATATAACAGCAGCTCAGTCATTTTAAGAAGCACCTGTAAAATAAGTCAAAGACTGCCCTTGAATACTACAAACTTTACCAGGCTACACCATAATGAGTCAAAATAAAAAAAAAAAAAAGGTGTAGTCAATTATATGTTGTCATAAACTTGTTACATTTATAATGGTGACATAGAGCTAGATTCAGAAAAACCACACTGTAAAAGTTGTCATCATAATAAGTATGTGGGGTTTGAATCAGATAAGATCCATACAGCATGACAGAAGAGTTGAGGAGTTCCACAGCCTGCCAGATTAATATCCCAGGCTCAACTGGGATAAGGAAATGGGTCAACAGCATCAGAAACATTATATTTGCCACCACAATCTCATTGCCACTGGCTTTTCCTGTGTAGTTGTGTAAAACTCATAAAACTGTCCTTAAATAGTGACCCATTTTATTTGCCTACTTATCCTCCTGACTCATTTTATCCTAAAATAATCAAGAATGTGTTTACCTGGCAAAACATTTCCTCAAACATTTTCTAACTGGCCAGTTAAAGATCAATGTTGAAAAGTTTGTTTTCTTCATTTCAACTCTAAGTAAGGGTTTGTTTATCCAGAAAAGACACGCAGAAAGGTTTGGTCTTATCTAGAAAGCGAGTTTGTAAAAGATTGTGCTTTTTGAAATTGTATCTGGAAGTTGTAATGGCTCCAGAGTGTTCCACCGAAATACACTTACGCTGGAAAAGAGATTCTCGGAATGAAAAGCTCTGCTCTTTCAAAAACATTTGTATTTCATTTAGGAAGTGAGATCAAAATATTTTTGCCTCAGGTTAAGTAAACTGATACTGCAATATTTGGTTTGTGAGATAAAGTCAAAATATTAGCATCATTAAAGTGGTAACATGCAACTCTCTGGCAAAACACCTCAGCCTGCAGAGGAACTACACTTCCCACAGGTCACTGCAACGATTCAGTAATGTAAGCCAGGATGAAATATTTCAGTGTGGCTCTGCAAACAGAAATTAATTTTTATGTGAAAAACGTTAAATCACAACAGGTTAAAGTCCTGAAAGGTTGTATTTGGACATTCCCTTCTGAAGGATTTTTTAAAACTTTGCTTCTGGATTTAAGTTTAACTTCTGTTATATTTTAAAGGAGATTTATGTGCGAATGCTATAATCTTCAAGAGGCAAATAAATTCTAATTTTTATAGGATTTCTAGTATTTGAATATGTTTATCATAATCCAATAAACTAAACTAGCTTAAACATAAGATACACTGGTTTTTCTGTCCCTAATACATATTCACAAGACTTTAACAAAGTTGAAGGAATTAAGAGCGATGTTTTGTTGCTAGAGAAAAAAAAAATAAATCTGCCCATTGTTTTACCTGGCAAGAGTCTTCCAGTTTCTAAATAACATTGTATTCTGCAACAGCTTCACAGCCTAGTATTTATTTACATTTCATGGAGGGTACGTGACCAGAAAGGCGAACAAGTTGCTCTCGCTTCAGTGTCCTCACTGGGGCGAGAGGGGTTGTTCCGCCAGCACTTTGAACTTCCTTTTTGGCAGAAAAAGGACCCTGCTAATAAAAATAACATAATCAGAGAAATGGTTAAGGCCTGTTCTTAGGCTGTGCGAGAAGTTTTATTGAGCACCTCAGTGCTGCGATCACCCAGGGAAAGCAGGGAGACGGAATAACTCCGGTCACTCCCAGACTGCCGCACCCAACACCTCAGTAAAAGCACAAGCTGTCACCTGGGATTTCTTAGTTATTGAACACTAGGAAAACCCATACCACACAAAAATAGCAAAACCTGCTATTTTAGCACATGAGGGTACAACGCAAACAGGTGGTGAAGACTCTGGAGAGGGCGAGGCACCATAAGGAGGCGTGAGGGGAGCCAGTGGCCCCTCAGGACATGGCGGCTCTCCCTTCCCTGCCTCTGCAGTCCCTGATTCATTCCCACTGCCAGCTCCAATACCCCAGGGGCAACGGCAGGAGTTAAAATACCTCGGAGAACCGGCAAAACCCTCCTCCTGGGCTGAGACCATGGCAGTCCTATGGAGAAGACACAGCCTCAGGCTGTGGTGGGAACGCCAGGGCACCAGAAGAGGGTGAGGAGATTTAGCTCTCTGACCTGGGGCACCCCGGTAAGTGCAGTGCAGCCACGGCCCGAAGAAGTGGCTTTATAAACACCCTCTTGAATCAGGGGTTTTGAAATTTAGGGCATCACAAGGAAAAAATTGGAACAGAAACAGCCGCTCAGGCCCATCATCCCTGTTACACTGGGAAACACCTCACATTCCCCCATAGACACCGGATCCAGTCCAAGGGTAGCTCAGAGTCCTGCACTGGGCCTGCCCACAAAGTGGAATTTATGTGGTTTAATCCAAAAAGACATAGTTTTGATTTTAAGGGAGGTCAGTTGGGTTTCATTCTAACCCTTTTGTAGATGTTCTGATCCAGAATGGAAGCTGGCATTATTTATTTTACCTCATTCCACTGTTTCACTTTCCTAGCTACAGCCATTGAAATTCAGAACAAAAGTGTGGAAAATTATAATTGATAGCAATAAAGAATAGAGCAGAGGCAGATACATTCTACAGATTTCTTCTATAACTTCTGGGGGTTCCTTTTCTTTTTAATTTTATTTTTAAATACCATTTCAACGTTTCATTTCCCTCCCTCCCAATGCATCTTTCCCTATTACTCATCTCTAAGCTTTGCCACTCTGGTTTTTACCCTCCCCACTCCAGCATGCTCAATGGTCCAAAAGGATTTCTACCTGTTTTCACACTGTAGTATCACTGGTACCAGTGACAGCCTCATCATTTACCCTGCACTGAAAGATGGGAAAAGTTCAGTCCCTGGGTAAGGTTTCTGGCTCCTCACTCTAATAACTAGTGCCAGCAACACAATAAAATTTTATATCATTTTTATTGGATCCCTCCTAAAGAATTATAGGCAGAGCGCTGGCTTGCAGAGCAGATGTGTGAAGTTGCAGACAGAACTGCATCTGTTTCCTTTTGCCACAAATTGTTTTGTATAGATCCCTGTTGACTAGGAAATTTAACATACTGTCGCTGTACATCACATGTGTAATAAAATCATTGTTAAACAAACGCATTATCTCCTTCTACTCTCCTCCACTTATTTCTAATAACAAACTGACTTTACTTCCTCTAAATCTCCTTCTTTCTCATTCCCCAAAATCAATTTTTCTTCTAGGCCCAGTTTTCCCAGGAGCTGGGCTAGCTCCAGAAGTTTGATGCTGGCTTTCATAGCAGTCCTGGGAGTACAGTGAAGGTGGGGAAATATCAGTAAGAATCTGCTGCCTTCCACTAAATAAAAAACATATTTGTCACTATATTTCTTGTGTTTCTTGATGGGGCTTTTTTTTTGTTTGTTTGATTTTTAAAAACTCAAAACCTGTTGCGTATGAGCAGAGGAGAAATAAGTCACTGACCAGATCCAGATAAGGAACTGAAAAGCTGTCTCAGAGCTGCAGAAAGTTGCCAGCAGTGTTTAATCTCCAGGCTGGGGTGATGCCCTGGTTTGGCTGTATGTGCTTTGCAACCTCATCCTTTCCTGGATCACTGCAGCCACTCCAGTTTTCAGGCTGTGGAATAAACCAGCTCCCAGTTGCTGCTTAACACAGAAAACAAAGACATCTGAGAGCTCAATGCCATTCACAGGCAAAACCAAGCTTATTTTCTCATATTCTCAGCAGAAGGAAAATTATATGATAATGTAACATAAATCCTCCAAGATAACATCTATATCTTTGGGAAATAGGTGTTTTCTGAGGGATGGGGCCACACCAGCTACAGTAGCTACTCTGCTTCTTGGCGTATGGCTACACAGCAGGGTCTGTGTCTTGGAAAGCAGAAAGCCAGACTCTGCCTGCACCATCTCACACAGATATGGTGCAAAACCCTACAGGACTGCTCAGGACCACGGCTGTACATCATTCCCAAAACCAGCATCCCCTCCTGCCATCTTCACAGAGAGGCACTGCTGTACCAGTCAAATATTTGGGTACAGTGCCAAGTTGGGAATGCAGCTGACACAGACAATAATGAGGGGGAGCTGATGGGATTATGACTGAAAATCACATCAGTAATAAAAACTACAGAAGGAGTCACAAGCCCTTTAAGGGGCTCTGCCTTATTTGCATTTTCTTATGTTGCTTGGAAAACTTAATGAAGTTTATCTTCTGTCATTAAGTTAAACTAGCTCTGTGGTAGTGCTGTCAGAGCTTCACTAATTAAAAGTCAGCCTCCAAGTGCTTAAAGCTTGTCTACACTTGAAAATTAATTCGGTTTGAGGTAGCATATAAATTTAAATTGCAGCAGCCATATTCCACCTAAATTAAGATATTTATTTTGTAAGAAGGTTTCCTTTGAATTTGGCTCAAATTGAAACTGATAGAGCAGCTGCTTCTTTACCCCATCCCGAACCAAGAGATCTGTGCATAAGAAAGGATTCAGGGATATGTCTTGCTAAGTATCCCCATGCATAGACAAGACTTGGGATGGCTGACGGACAGCATTTTCTTTTCTGAGTGCTTCTCTCTGCCTTGTGCCTTACCAGCTGAGCTAAGGCTACAAACTATGTGCTAAGCTAAATTGATATATAATTATCAAATTTGTAAGGACCTGTAGTGCTCAAGCAAGGCTGCTGCCACAGTAAAAAGCCTAAATATGAGAAATTAAAACTGGACTAAAATCTCTCTAAGAAAATAAAATCTTTTTATGTACAAGCAAGTTTGGAATAGAGCAAAAAGACTGCACATAAAAAAAAAATAATCCCAAATGTTCACTGTAGGAATACAATTATCAACCAATTTAAGAAATGGGTAGAAAATGAACATGAGGGGAATATATAAAATAAAATTCTTTTACCATCAGGGATGTTTTTCCAATTACATTCTAAGAGGCCACAATAACCAAGTCATTTGGAAACATCAGGGTGCCTGAAGAGCACAAAGCAAAGTTTTCAGTCTTCCTTTCTTTCATATCCTGCTCTCCCAGATGCATGTCTAAGACTGCATGTTTCCCCAGTGCTTGCCAGCAGAATAGAAACAGCACTTAACAACGTTGGTGCCAGGGAAACATATCCAAGACAAGAACTAGGGAGGACATGGAGCAACATAACATGCACAGCTTGACCCTTGTCATTGGATCTGGACGATGTTCACAGGGTAGAAAGATGCAGAAATTTTGGAGAATGTTGAAAGAAAATGGAGAGCTATGTCTAGCAAAAAGTGTTCTTCATGTGAAAAGAAAAAATTTGGCAGTCCTTGCAAGGGTGCCTGACCATTCTGCTTCATTTGTCTGACCAGGTGAAAATAACAGCATTTTCCCCCTTCTACATGGAAGGGAAAATTATGTGCACAGTGTGAATGGAAATGGACTTTACTTGCTGTTCAATACAAAACAATTTAATCATCATCTACTCTACAAAATTGCAGTCCAATTTCCTACTTGGCCACTACCTATTTTTGGTGGGAGTCCTCCAGCATCTTTTGTTAGATGCCTGAAGTGGATTCCCCCTGAGCCATTGGCTGATGGTTCCAACAATGCCACCTTCCTTTGACACAAGTGGGAACCTCTGCTCTGGAGAGAAGACTGGTAAAACAAGAGCTGCCCTCCACTTGATAATTATTTTTTCCCAAGTAATAAGAAATAGCCTCAAATTGCTCCAGGGGATGTTTAGATTGGATATTAGGAAAAATTTCTTCACTGAAAGGGTGTCAAGCACTGAAACAGGAGACCCAGGGAAGTGGCTGAGTCACCACCCCTGGAGGTATTTAATAGATGTGTAGACATGGTGCTTTAGGGATGTGGTTTAGTGGTGGGCTTGAAAGTGCTGGGTTTATGGTTGGACACAATGATCTTAGGGGTATATTCTGACCTAAATGATTCCATGATTATGGTTCAATAATCCCAAAGAGAGATTTTGAACGCTAATAAACAAAGCCCTAGAAACACCACCATAACACAACCTGCACATATTCCATTGTTTTCTTTTGTTCTGTCTCTACCTTCATTTTCTTATGTTTTTCTCAAATAAAATGTTTATTACTTTGGGTAGTCTTGTATGGACAGTGCCTGGGATTACCCTGGCACTGACACTGCAAGACCGCTGGACCTCCAGGAAACGATATCATCCTCCTGTGAAGGTAGGAAATCTCAGGTGGTTGTTGTCCTTACTCGAAATACAGCCACAAAAGTTTCCCATGTCATGAAATTAATTGGTGGGGGGAGGAACACCAAATACTATTGCCCTGAGGAAAACATTCAGGAGGACTCCTACGTATGCCAGTACATTTGTGGGTACACATATGTGCAATTCCATGTGCAAACACTCACACAGAACAGGACCACACAGTTGCCTTCCAGCATAACCTGAAGGACAATATAGGATGCAACTGGCAGTGGTCATCCAGCTGGGATGAGGTGTTCCTCCCGCTGATATCCAACCGCTCGCTTGAAAATGAAACGCTTGGCAACAGAAATGCTCCACAGCTGGAAACCACGAACAAGTCAAAGCAAATAAACAATCCCAAAATGAGGTTTAAAGCAGAGAATAAAAATCAAACGTCATTTGAAAATGTACTAAAATTGGCTGGTGTCTAAGGGAGCGTTTAGTGGCTCAGCACTTCTCTGCTGCACTTCAGAAATTAAGGAGAGAAACAGAGAAACAGTCTCAGATGTAGCAATAAATAATGGACACTTTCAACACATAATTTGCATTTGAATTAACTAGGCTGGCTAAATTAATTCATCCACTATGAAAGGAGAATTTTACTGTCTATATTTTCAGGCTCCCTACTGTGTTAAGTTAAATGGGCACTGAGGCAGGGACTACTGGCTTCATAGAAATCGCTACTAAATAAGTTTCCTCTCAATTATTATCTAGTTCACACAGTTTGGAAGCCTGATGCCGATAAAAACAATTGTCCCAGGGTCTTACCTTTTCTCCACTGTTTGTACTGCTGAGGGTGAACAGCAATGGCAGCACTTTAGGGTTATATAGGCCTCATTCAGAGGTTTTTTCTTGAAACATTTTTTCAGGCCTTCCTCCCCAGAAGGGCTAAATCATATAACCAAGGTTATTTTGCATTCAACACCAATTTAAATGTTTGGGAGGCTGAGGGGTGATTTCCTTGCAACACTATACGAATTCCTCCCTTGAGAAAATTTGAGATAACCTTAAAATAGATAGTTGATGCTATATATGACAATACATCATTAATTATATAGCCTATGGCATCAAGAACTAACTGGAGGAAGACATAAGCTTGGGGACTTATGGAGTAATCAATATATTACACTATTCTTAATAACGCATTAACATTGTGTTTGCAACTATAGACAAGTTACATTTTTCACAAGCTGCACCATCAGGATTTTCAAAACCATGCTCAAAAATGCCAAAAGCGTGTGATGAAAGGGAAAAGAGAACTATTGTCATCTCCTCTTTACAAACAAAGAGTGGCAGAGAAGGAAACCAGTTCGTAATTCAAGCCATGTGCAGGGGAAGGTCACATCCCTCTGCCCACACCACGTCAGAAAGATACACCACAGCAAACTCAAAGGCCACTGCAGGCTTCCCAAGGGATACACTGTGGGCTGAGGGAGAGGATCTGAGCAGCGAGGCTTTGACGGGAGCACAGTTCACCAGCAAAACCTATTTAAATTACTGACACTTTTCCCAGTGTCTGGAGAAAACTTGTTCTGCTCGGGGAACAGGAACAAGCAAGTGATGGACGGGCACCTGGCAGCACTGCCCTTTGCTAGCGAAGCTTTTAACACCTTCTCTGGAGTCAGAGAGGAGACAGAAGCTGTATCTGGTAGCTCAATTCACGCGATCGGGTCAGGACAGGGTGGATTTTGGCAGAATAGTGATAATCTCCCAGAACAACTACATTGCAAAGTAGGAGGTGTGCCCGTAGCTCCCACTTTTCCAAGCTTTGTGCCCCATACCCTGGGTCTACCTCCTTCCTTTCCCCAGGGAAACAACAGATTCCAGCATCACTTTTTTTCCCCCCTAATTTTCTCATAATGGAAAAAAAAAATGACAGGAGTCCTTGCTGTGCCAGAGTATTACTCCATCAGCCCACAGGGCTTCCTCACTCCACATGGACCATTACAGCAATGTGAGGAGGAAGAAGGAAGAAAACAGGAAGGCAATAAATCCATGCTGCACTCCTTGCAATGGGACTATGATCCACCATCTGGAGAGCTCTGGCACCAAGAGCAAAGAGTTAGAAACATTTAAGCTCTTTCTTTAGATTGCCATGATGAAACAAGCTGCACGAGTCAATGCCTACTAAAAGCACCCAAATGTTTTCCACTGTCCTTCCTCACTGTCTATCGATTTCTTCCATGCAGAGAGCAAACTACATTGCAGCAGAAAACTGCATTGTTACAGAGAATCCAAAGGGACTGTCTCCTTCCCTGTCTGCTTACAACACTGAGAAGATGGAACCAGGCTTTGTGACAGTCTGTCTGTGCTGCCAGTGGCACCACCGATAATAAAGAGGATACTGTGTATACACTTTTTTCAGCATTAAACATAAGAGGCAAGAGGTGTTGTCCTGTAAGTCACATCCTTCAAGATCTAAATCCATTTACAGAATTGCTGGGGTTTCTTCCCTTGCTCTTAGTTCCAGAGAAGATTAAAAAATTTACATCTAAACAGAATGAATTTGAAGACCGTAACAGGATGAGACTTAAAATATTGATTTTCTTATTAGTGGGATGTTACAGCACAAAGCATCCACTGCTTGCAGAGCAAGGGTAGACAGACATCCTCTAGAGCACCCAACACCCTGGAACCTTATAGGATAACTTTTAAAAGCATCCACTAAACAAGGAGCATAGAAATCACCTGGATGAACACAGTTAAGCTGCTTGAAGTGATTGGCAAATGATTTGACTCCTGCAAGAGTCTCCTTTAAACCAAGAGTGAACTCTGACAGCACTTGGGAGGAAAAGGGAGGGAGCAGATTCCCACTAAAGGGAGTGTCGCCTTCCCAGCTGGAGGCTGATGGTGATAAAAGGGATGTTCAGACACATCATAGCTAGAAGTCCGAGTTTTTAAATTTTTGTGAGCTGATACAAATCAGAGAGCCTTTAGGGAAGCGTTCAAGTACCGGGCAATGCAATATCAAAGATAAGAACGACTGAAAGTATCTCGCAAATCACAATTATGAGGACAGGCTTTCTCCAAGATTCATTCTAATTTTCAATGGATCGATATATAGGATATATTAAATATTATTTATGCATTCCTTGAGCCTTCTAATCGAGGGCAGAAATTGTGCCTTTCCTAAGCTAACGTGAATAAGGGTAGTTTTCTTCCATATCAGAAGCGTTTCAGAAAATTAATTCTGTATCTCTGAAAAGGTCATTTATTCAAGGAAGAGTGACAGGTGCCATAAACTTACTTGTATGTCACTTGTATGTCAGTTCAGCTCAACTGAACACAAAGCAAATCAATTCAGCCTGGTCAAGTATAATTACCTGCTGGAGCAGGATACATTGCCTTGCATTTATTATTAACAATGCTTCAGAAGCACTACATTCAACAGCAATTTTGATTATTATGAGGTTGTACGCTGCTCTTCCTTCCCAAGTGCTTTCTTCTCCTGGAGTTTACAACATGATTCTTACAGTATAATAATTTTAATAGTATTTGTACTCTGTCAGCAATTAATTTCCAGTTATGCATGAACAAATTATGAGGTCCAGATAGATTAACAGGATTAAATTTTAATTGGAGGGGAAAAAGGCTGTGTGTTTCTAGGAGCTGGAAGCCTGTCTATGCTCACAGGACTTGAATTTGGGGGCTTATCTCCTCTTTCTTACCATTGCCTTGAAATATTTTTTTTAGTATAGATAGAATACACACATTCTGGGTGAATTGTTTCTGCAGCTCTGATCACCTGTGGTTATAAAAACCCTCGGCACTCACTGCTACGCTCTAAGTGTCATTTCCAGGACATAAAAGTTGCACCACAACAATTTATGGGTGAATAAATTGATGATGAATAAATCTTTGCTTTTCAAATAAGTTTTTGTTTGTCATTCTTTCATTAAACAAATTAATAGGAAATTAAATATACTTCCCATTAAACTATGTGCTATACCAGAGGCTCATTAATGTTATTGTAGATTTCTCACCACTTTCTGGTATGATATTGTTTGGGGAATACTGGATGTTTTAATCCAGATGTTTTTTAATCTCTTAGATAAAATGAGAACAATGAATGCTTGTAAACAGGATATGCATTCAATCTAAAAGTCAATTCAATAAATATTTATGGATTTATATTATGTTTATAAAACTCTGAGACAAAAGAGAAAGGTTTTAGATTATAAAATGGTTGATGGCAATAAGTCAAAAACTTCAGCCAAATTAGGCTAATATTGTCAACACACACAACAGTCCATCACAAAGTTAGGAAGGAACTGATCTTTGAAGGAAAATTCAGAACATCTCTGTACAGGCAAAGTGCCTCCTAGCCTACAGCACAATTGTGTGCTTACACAGTGATGCTTATGTCACTTTTATTTCTGTATGTGATGGCAAAAGTGTTCTGCTATAATAAAATTAAAATTAAATTATGATTTAATAAGAAAAAAATTATTAGAAACAAAGATAAATCACAAAGACAGAAACATTACACAACACAGCTAACAAATTAAGAAGGCTGACCTCATTGGACTCATTGCTAAACCACCCAGCAGGCAAATTTGACAGCATGCATCAGACTACAATTTCCCTGAAGCCCTTCCAGAGCATCAGAAACGACCAGAATTCCCACAGAGTTTTCTAATCACAAAGCTTTCCCGGATGCTATTCAGCATAAGACGTGTTTAAGGAACAAAGAATGTAATTCTATACATTGCAGAACACCATTTGTCTTATTTTGTAAGGTCCCTGCTGAAGTCCTGGCTCTCGAGGTAGTGCAGTCAAAATCAATTCACACCTCCATTCATCGTGCCTCAGGGATGAATGGATGCAGTCCATGTGTCACATCCATAAGAGCCACTTCCATTATTCTCCAATCCCCCCAAAACAAGTATAATTCAGTTGATTTTCTCTGTGCTTCCGAGAAGGTTACAAGGGACAAAGCTGGGCAAAATGAGAGAGCAGCACCCTCCTTCCTGGTAGAGCTCCAAAGGCAGGAGGAGTGGGGAGAAGCTTGAGTTAACAGAGGATGCTCATCCACAGGGGTCCCTGGAGCCTGCAAAGATCTGTCTTCCTAAAACTACTGCAACACCAAAGGAATGTTCTTTCGGTTTTTCAGTCTTTATCCTGCACTTATATATTTTTATAATTTAATTGGCACAATGTTCTTCAGGAACCACTTTCTTATTTTACTCACCATTAGATGCTCCTAAACTATGAAGACTCTTACATCACCCCAGGATCCTCCTATTTTTACCATTTTACTGAAAACAATGAGCATTTTCATTAATGTATTTCTACCACCAGAACTAATGTGTTCACCAGAAAAAAAAAAAAAATCGATCTATGGGGAAAACAACACTAGATTATTTTTATTTTTCTGTAAAGAAAATATTAATAGTATCTAAATAAAACACTATCTGTCAAGAGTGCCTAAATAAAATACTTCATTCCAAAGCCTGGACTTGAAAAAAAAAAAAAAAAAACCACCCAAAATATTTTAAGTTTAATACTACTGCTCTTTGGGGGATAAATCCCCAACCAAACACAACTTGCTCTTCCAAATCATGTTGTTTCACTGTTTAGATCTCAGCACTTACTTCATATGTGACAAAACACTATTATTCTTCTGATTTGCATGTCATCAGAATATGAATATATTCACTCAGACCTAATAGACTGCATGTAAAAGGACTACATGTTCCCAAATATTCTGCTTATTCAGTCACATTATAAAAATAGAAGAGAAAGCAATTGCCTGCCTTTCACACAATTTTATGTAAGCTG
Organism: Lepidothrix coronata; assembly: GCF_001604755.1. Lineage (NCBI taxonomy): Eukaryota > Metazoa > Chordata > Aves > Passeriformes > Pipridae > Lepidothrix > Lepidothrix coronata. The sequence goes on from NW_016690251.1 coordinate 5,977,804, forward strand.
CTATAAAATTTCCAAAGCTTTTTAAATAAGGCAAGCATTTCATACATATAGTGAGCAACAGGAAGCAGAAAAATCATTGACCTGGGAATGCACAGACTGAAAAATTTCATCAGAACAACAGTTTGGACTTCATGAACTATTTCTGTGATGGATTCTTTTAGCTGTTCAGTGCCAGGATCTACAAGGCTTAAGGGATTTCACCATCTAGAGGTAGACTTACTCTCATATACCTTGAACTCAGTTAAAACAAGCTCAAAAAATTTAGATCACATCATTTCAGGTGTTATCACATCAGCTGAAGACAACAGTGGCTTCCGAATTAGCTTCTTCCTTTAAAAGCAGCTTTACTCTGTGGCCAAGGTTTTGGTCTGGTAAGCACCTATGGATTTAGTCTTTTCAAGCTTTGTGACCTGAGTTAGAAACCATGCTATTCCTCAAGATGCAATGTTGGGTTTCCTTCTGCCCTTCTGAAAACATAATTCATGCAGGAAATAAATGCCTTAGAATTGCTAAGGAAAAAAAAAAACAAACACCTATGGCTCATCAGGCACACAGGCTGATACCCCTGACATTTAATTCCCATCTCCCTGTTCTCCCTTTGTGAAATCAGCACCTTCACACTCTCAAATTAAATTAGACCTGATAATCTCCTAGTCTGACACTGAAGACAGCACAAATGCTCCAGGCTCAGGATGGCCCTCTCCTGCTGAGGAGAAGACTCAGAGAAGCATATGGAGGGTGCACTGGTGCTGTGAGCCAAAACTCAGCCTCCTCATTTTCCATATTTGTTTCCAAGCTTTTCCTAATCTCTATTTCTGCAAATATTTTTTTCCCCAACAGAAACTCCAGCTTGGAGGATGTTTGAAAAGATGATATAACATTTCACAGGTGTTAGCAAAATAATTTTACAGATGACATTGGTAAAAAACAGAAATGGTTCTTTGATGTTTTGATGAGCTATCTCCATATTTTTCCAGCAGCAGTAGGGCTCTCATTATTTCTGTAGCACCCATCTGGATTTTAAAAACACTGAGTTAAACTCTCTATAATTTTTTAAAGAAAAAAAGAAATTGATAGCCTGAGCTCTAGTAACAAGTCAGGTGCTGTCATCCAAACCACAGAGGGGGGAAGAAAGAGGTGCTACCACAGGGACATTAGGTACAAATGTCCCAAAACAACTTGCATTCTTCAGACATGGATGAGACTAGGGCCAAGTTCACAATTACTTACATATTTTGCATTGAGTCATAATTAGCTGCAATATATATACACTTCACTTGAAAACAGCTAGGAATAGATGAGTAAGTGCCAGGTACTGCCATCTGCTCCCTAAGCCATAATTAACTGCCTGATTACGAAATACATATATATTTATCTAATTAGTTTTAATAGCCCTGCTTTAGCTGGCACTGCTCCAAAAAGAAGGTGAAGAAGTGTGTCCTACTACTTGACAGGGAGAGGCTGCAGATGTGAACAGTTCCCACAGGGAGCTGCCCCAGAGGCCAGCGTGGCTCCAGTGGGGTGGTCAAGAAGGGGCACCCAAAACAGGGAGCTGCTGCCCACCAGAAAGTTTCATAGGACAACACACAGGACATTGCTAAGCCAGGCCCTCTTTACCTGTGCCAGTGTGGGGCACGATGCAAACTTGTTTTGGGTCTCAGAAAAAACTCATGGTACTGTGGATGACAGTGAGATGTGAGAATCCAGGGCAGTGGGTGCACAGACAGGCACAGCTGTGCCCCACCACGAGGGGACACGAACCAAATACTGCTTCTTGAAGCAATTAGAGATCATGATTATTTGAGCCCATATAATTCTTCTGGTAACATTGTCCTGAAAGACCTTCTGTGGAGATTGAGATGCTTCACTAATTTATTCAGGATAAAAAGAAATATCTCTTAATATACATTTTTTTCCCCACTTCTGTTTGCAGCATAACCAGTGTTGCATCTGTTAATTTCTGGGTGAGCAGCATTAAGGCTTTGCCACAGGACTGATTTTGTCATAAATTCCATGTTTTGATTGCAGACTCCAGTGCTTCCTGGAGCATAAATGCATTTAGGGACAGATTTTAAAAGTATTTCAGATGCCACAGGGTACATTTGACATCGATTTCCAGGGAAGCTGGGAATTCAAATGCATCAAAACCCAGTTATTCAGCCCAGCTCCACTGAATCGCTCACTGAGTTTCCAAGGGCTGCAGACTACCTGAATTTTGACTTCAGATTAGGAAGCCCTGCCATTTTGGTAAACATGGGTAGTCTACCCTTGGAAAGTCTCTACAGAAGGAACAGAAAAGTTGGCCTGCAGTTTCCCCACCCCTCTTTACTGCTTTATGATTTCGCAGGACCTATCTGTCAGATTCTCTCCTGCACACCAACAGCTGACATTATTTACACCTCTGGATGTCTGGTATCTCCCTATTTTAAAGCCTTTGCTCCCTTATGGAAGCAGTCAGGTCCATCCATGGGTTAGGAAATGAATGGGAAGCCCCCACAAGATGCACTACTAGGGCTCAGGGCTTCTCCTGCATATACCATAAGCTGGAGTTTATTCCCACAGGGGAATACATTGCAGCAAGCTGCTGTAGGAGCTTGCAGGCTTTCCATAGCATTCCCTGACCACAGCTGGGATTCCTGCTCTCCTCATTCCCCAGAGATTACAGCTGCTTTTGCACCACCATGCTGATGCCACTGGGACCCATCACCTGCTCCCATGTCATTTATACAAGAGAAAAGTCTGTCATCCCAGGCAATGGTTTTTACCAAATCCATCATCAAAAGCCTGGCAAATGAAGTGTGACAGACTCATTCTCACTTAATGCCAGGTGACAGCAGTGACGCTGATGTGACTGTCCCACAGCAGAGCAGGTACATTAATTTAGTGACACATCCACCTAACTCCGTTCTTCAGCTTTTTCCCTCTCCACCCCCCCCCCAAGGGATAACTAGCTGTGGATTCCATTTCTTCCAGCCTGCAGGGTTAAAAAAAAATATATATATATATCCTCAGAAGTCTCTTTATTTCAGCAGCTGGGCTGAGATCCCCTGAGCCCCAGAGAGCTGTGTCTTTGCATGTTGGTGAAGGTAGAAAAACTCTGACTGCAGTTCCCTCATGTTTCTGGGAGCTGAAGGCCCCTTGCAGGTCTGGATGAAGTATTATTGCTCCAGCGCTGTGATTACATGCTGCACAAAGCTGCTATATTGCAAGTGACGAGTGGGAGGAGAAGGAGATCACAGCTCTTTTTTGGAGGAAATGAAGGAATATAATTTTTCAAATGGAACCAATAAAATGAGACATCTCCCCTTAGAGCCAGTTTCTTGAACGCTGCTCACAGCCTCTCTGAGCCTCACAGCAAGACAACAGCTGCTTGAATAACAGAATACAGATTTCTGCTCTTCCAGTAAATAACGTGGAACAAGCTTAATTTGCACCTCTCCTACAGAATCCACCAGCAGTTGGCCACGCAAGATGGTTTTATCCCACAAGATTAAGACATTTAGCAAGCTAAAAAAAAAAATTAATTACAGAAAATCCACTCCATCACCCTGGGCCTTTGTCTCTGCTGAGATACACACGGGACTCCTTTCCTTTGGCTGTAAACATCCTGTTCCCCATTCTTACCGTTGTTCACGAAATTAGGATCCCGTTCAGTAAGACCATTAGGTAAAGCAACTTTACTGCTCTATTACTGCTTCTGCCAGTCCCTACCCCGACTCCTGATGGCCTCTTTCCAGAAAAGTGCTTATGTATATCCCTCTGTAGCCAAGGGAACATCATCTTTGTGGCTTCCTGGGAATGTCTCACACACTGGGATTCACAAATGCACTGTTAAATCAGGGCCTACCACTTATGTGTCCAATTAACAGCACTGGGCTCCTTAATTACAAGCAAACTCAAGCAGATACTGTATGCCATTCACTGGAGCAATTTTGCAGGTTCTGTGACAACATTTATCACAATTGTCTTAAAAATACATATATATATATACACACATACACATATACATAAATTGTGAAAAACAACCTCCTTTTTCAGAAACATTTCTCTGGCCCCACAGCATCAGAGGTTACAGTTTATCAGGATAAAGGGTACTGAGTCTCACCCTGTACTTGGTGTTAGAGAGGGATGTTCAAGTGACAGGACCACTCTTCACAATCATCTTGAATAAAATGGAAGCAAACACCTCAGATGGAAGAGGAAGGACAACTTTCCCCTCTGTTAATTTACATTTTATCATAGATTTCAATTATGCTGGCTAGTGAAGCGTGTAGGATTCACATGGTTCTTGCTGCTGCCTCTACAAACAAGCAGAGCCAAAGCTGTGTGTTCCCATGATCCCAACAAAATGCTCAGGCTCCCTCTGCATGCCCTGGCATTGAGTTGCTTTCCTTTGTCTACCAGAGTAGATGGAGTGCTCTTCTCTTCACCTGCTCATTTTACCATGTGATTTGGGGACAACCATGTGCCTTCGGAAGCCACGTTACCTTTAGAAAAGCCAGAAATTCCTCAGAGTGCTGACCAAAGTTAAGCATTTCTGTTTGCCTCTTTCAAAACAGATCTGAGCATACATTTGCTTAGGGGGAAAACCCAACCCTCCATCTCTACACATACCTCAAATGCCCAAATAAACGCCCTCCTCCCTGATGAGGCTTTTTATTATAGAGCACCTCTAAGTTTCATTTTCACATTCTCCAGGCTTCTCTAAACGGAAAAGACCAGTGAGGGTAGAAACAGTGACATTTAGATGACCAGAGTAACAACAAGCTAACAGTACATTAATTACTACAAACGATGAGCTTTGCCATGCTCAGAAAGACCCTGCTGTGAGGGCAAGAGCAAACACCATTTCCCCTCTTGTTTGCTGCAGGACAGCACTGATGCACTGAGCAAATGCCATCACACACCCCTGCCCTGCAATGATTTTCAATTGCCTTTTTGTCACCTCCTTAATCCAGAAGCTGGCTTCTTAACAGTGGGCAATGAGGGTCTAAGTGCTTTCAGAGAGCTCTCCTAACAAGGATCTTTCCTTAGTCAAAAAATCTGATGACAGCGTGATGCCTTTACCTGTCGACATCCTTGACACCAACCACTTTTCTCATTGATCGAGCACTTCTCCAGCAAGACTTAACCCGGGGCTAAGCAGCTCTGATCTATGTACAGGGGGCACTGCAATAGGGCTTAGTAAAAATCAGAAGATACTGAAGAAGTTTGGTGCAGTATTTTATCCCTAAATCTATGAATGAGCCACATTGAAAGCTGAGACATTCTCTGGAGCAAAACCAGTAAACCAAGGCAGGTTCAGTCACTTGATGCTGTGTGGACACGAGGGCATCACACAAAATGCTACAAACAGCAGAGTCTTGCTGGGAAGCTGTGCTTGTTCCTAAAACTCTGGGATAAAGTCTAAAACTGGGAATGACAGATGAAAATTAATTGCCCTTCCTCCACAGTCACAAAAAGCTCTCTCTTGCACAAGGGAAACACCTGGTGAGTACAGCAGCTCCAGTGCTGTCAAAGCTCAGCACTGCATGAATTTCTTTCAGACCCTTTTTAAGTGGCTCAAGGCTCTGTAGGAGGAAGGGAAAAGCGTATTTGATGGCTGGGGCAGAGAGGCTGGCGAGAAGACATGTGCCCTACTGCTGAGCAATTCCATCAGTGCTGCCACGGCGATAAAATGGGTAGCACAGCAGCAAGAATTAGCTGAGATTTGTGTCTGTAGCAAGTGAAAACCTTTGCCTGAAGAGGAAGATTGGGCCCAATGTAAAGGGGACTCTATTTTGTAGAATTGCAGCTCTGAGCTTTTCTTCCCTCTTCAATTGGCCTCCCTCTGTGCTGCTCCGACCATGTGCTTCCATGCTTGGCTATTATTAATCCTGTAAAGCTGTTAGGAAACCATTCACATGGGAAACACATCATCAGCAGCATCTAAACTTAGGAACTTGAGGTAAAACCAAACCAAACCCGAATAAGAATGTTAGAAAAAAAATCCAGCCAAATTCACAAGGCAAAATACTCCCTTTAGCCAGCTCCATGCACATCTAATTAAGAGCTATTTAGCTGAAAGGTCTGGATTTTGTATTTTCACTGTCCCATAAAAGAAAAGATAAAAAAAACCCCAGAGCATGGAGCCTCAGCACTAGGTGAGTGACAGCCTGGGAGAAGTCACCTTCATTCTCAAGGCCAGTTACCCTCTTTTTCAAAGGGAGGGGAAGTTCTGACATCTTTTGAAGGACAGAACATGCTGCAGAAATGACCTTCCTATTCACAGTAGAAAGCAGGCCAAGGCAGACACATACACCCTTGGTCCCCTGAGGTTTTCCTTCATAACAGTGGAAATGAAGGGTTTTTACTCAAACAGGTTTCTTTTAATGGTTTCATCTGCAGACAGCCAAAGGACTTTACTAATTCTGTCAAAAAGCACCATTCACCCAGGCTTGTCTGTTCATTGAGTTTCTATCCAATTACACACACTCCTTTCAGAAATGAAGTTATTGCAGCTATCCATCCCAAAAATATGATACTAGATCTCAACAACTTCTGTTTTATATTTATGCTTGGACCATTGCAACTTGCTTAGCCTAAATTCTGGTTTAATGAAAACTGCTAATAGCTCCCCAGGTACAGCTGACAAAGTGATGAGCAAAACCTCCCTCCACAACAGCAACAAAGAATTTTGCTAAGCTGTGAACATCAAGGGAGGGCATTTAATACAAGTATTTGAACAATATTAAAGGCCAAGGTCTTTCTCAAATACCTTCACCAAGTCAGGAAGCACAGGATTCATTCCCTTCCTGCTCAAAAGAGGGTGGTCTGTGTGTCACATGGGAAGGTTGTATATTTTAAAAGGCAGGGTCCCTTTTGTTCTTAGATAATAAAATTTGTTTATTCAGACTAGTTATTATTAAAACAAGTTCTCCATAGAATTTGAACAGGGCTGGAGACAATTTCAGGAAAAGCATAGCATTCATGTTGGGTGTAGAAAGAGCCCAGGGTGTAAAGCAGCCTTCTACACTATGTTATCTCCTCATCAAATCTATAAACCAAGGGACTGTATTTTAGAAAATAATTGTTTGAGAAACGGTTACACCTCAGGAAACTCAGCTGTGTTACTCAGAAAGTTTCAGGTTCTTTCCCAGAGTGGATTTTGTGCAGAAATCCTGCTGTTTTACACACAAAAAAAGGTCATATTAGTAAAAATGGACAAAACTCTCTTAACAATACCAAGCACTTAGTCTTTGAAATAGTAAAAGGCGAGAGATTCCTCGTTCCTGTTGATCAGTTGTCCTTCCTATCTCGAAACTCAGCTGACCCCAGCTCATGGCATTGCTGTAGGGGTAGCCACAGGATTTGACACACTGAGACAGTGCTGGGGCCTCCTTGTCCTTCCCAGCAGAGATAACCTGGTGGTCTCAAGATCTAGTGGGAATTTTCCCAGTCACATGGGTTTCTCCTCTGAAAAACTGCACTCAACACACATAACCTCTGGGAAATAATCGTGGAATTTATTTTACTGGAGTCACTTTAATCTTAACATCAAAAAAACCTGATGGAGTAAAAAAGGCTACAATAAATTGAAACCACAATTGCCTTTGCAAACCCTCTTCATTTTCATCTTTCTTTGCCTTCCTTCAGGGCAAAAGAGAAGGTCAACAACTATGAATTTCTTCAAGGAGAGAAACTCTTTTCTCAGCCCTCTCTTAATGCCATCATATTGCCAAAGCCACAGGTTAAATGAGTTCAGTGACCTGTCTAATCACAAGGTATAACTTACAGAAGAAGCGACTATTCCACACTGCATCCATAAATGCAGAACATGATTCCTCTCTGCTACCAAGACAAGTAGCATTCCATGTCTTTTCCTGCCCATGAAATGGCTACATTCTCTGATTCCCACAGAGGTGGCAGCCAGTCTTCCTCCCAAACCTCGTGCAAAGGTGAAGGCACCATCCCTTTGGATGTGGAGAGGTACAACCCTAAAATGCCCCTTGCCAGCCTGCACCTGCTCTGTCACCATAGCTCAAGTTTCCTGGCTTGGCCCTAATAAATGCTTGTCCAAAGTGCCCACAGAAGCCACTTTCTCACAGTACAAAAATGCTTCCCATGATATATTTAGAAAGTTGCAGGTCAAAAGCACAAGGCAGGTAAGACTTGGACACAACATAGTCTCCAGTCCAGAAAGCCCTGGCTTTCCAGGGGCATGGAAAGCACACACCATTGCACACACCTTGCTTCTCCCACTACTTCTGAATGCAGTGTCAGGCATGGAAGAAAGGTGGAAAAAATAAAGAAGGTGGGGGAAAGCAGTTATTTTGGGAAGGACAGCTTGCATTTTCCCTAGGGTCATCCAGCAGCACGTGCTGTTCACTGGGAACAGCTTTGCCAGAAGACAGCTGAGCCAGCTCCTAAACACTGCTTTTTATTTCTGAAGTGGCCCTCACGAGCCAGGACAGCTGTATAGTTAATTTTCCTACAAAAACCATTCCCATGTGCATACATATGAAACTGCCCTGCAGTTGGAGCAAGTAGCTGTGATTTACCACTGTCCCTCAGAGGGCAAAGGCTGGCACAAGCAGAGAGAGCAACCAGCTCATCCAATGTGGGCAAGGGACACTGAGCCCAGCCTGTAAACAGCTCCCAAATACCCTAAGGCTGGGCTGCTTGAAACTTTAGTTGTGGAGGATGGTATCTTAAACTGCTTCCAAAAGAAAAGACCCCACTCAGTGCTGAAATCCAGCACACAGCATCTCTGGGCTTCATCCAGTCATGATGTGCGAGTCCAACTGGGCCATGTATTTCTGCCCATATGCTCACAGTTGGGATCAAATCCTTATCTGAGAAAGGCATTTTTGGGTCCTTTCTGGCCTTTCAGAAAGCATCAGCTCACATTGCCTCTGCAGTTGGGGAGTGCTGGCAGAGGCAGGCACATCTTTGCTCTCCTCAGCTTGCAGCAAGGCAGATCAAGGGACTCAAAACCTCACACAGAGGTTTTGTAGTCTGTGTCTGGCAGGACTGGAGTCAAAAGCAGCCTTTCACTTGTAAAATTAGATCTGCCTGCAATGTTATCAAGCATTAAGTCTCCTGAAGAAAGGATGAAGGTGTGGTCACATACCTCTTCTATACATGCACAGACCCAAAATGTTTGTTTTCACATAGAAATGGCAAAGGCAATACAGATTTGTTAATTCCCATTCTTTAAACCATTTTGAAGACCAGAATGAAGCCCTACCCTTCCTTTAAGGGACAAACACATCACCTCCCCAAGCACTTGCACCAAGCTGCAGCCCTCTGGTGATGAGGACTGGGAATTGCCCCACTGGGGTGGGTGCCCTGTTGTGGTTCCTGTTCACAGCACACAAACACCACCCACGAACAATCCCCCTTTAACAGTCCTAAGGTCACTAAAGCAACATCTACAAAGAAAATGCAACACCAGAAAGATGGTTGGCCCAGATGAGTTTAACCTACTCTAAAGCAACAGTCTGCAACTTTATCACTCCTTGCTGATAACATGCCAGCAAGGACATGCCAACACTCCCATCATCTGCCTCAGTTTTCCCCCCTCCAGGCACAGCAGGATGAGGCAATGCCACACAGGTACCACTGCTCCCCATGTTTCCATCTTCTGTGTTTGCTCTCAGCCTGCTTTCCCCTCCTCACCCAGGCAAGAGGAAAGTAAACAGCTCCTACAATTAGTTTACTAAACAGACAGGAGGTGCTCTCTCATCCGTATCTTGATCTTTGGAGATGTTTTTGTCCGACATCTCCAAAGACCTCAGCCTGAGGCAAACTCTGGGCATGGAAAATGCCAGGTCTCCATGTCTGCTTGGAGAGCCATAAAGAGCAGTGAAGTCCCGGGCAGAGACAGGTAACTCCCACATAAGTCAGGTAATATCAAGTTTAGCTACATCTTACATGAATAATAAATATGGGAAGGAAATTTGCTTGTTTGACCAAATGTTGTCATTTGCAGTTTGTTTAAGAGCACCAAATTGAATTTGAAAATGCTATCACGAGAAAGATTAAAAAAAAATTAAAAATTGTGTAAATATAGCCTCGGGGGCTATTTTAATTTTCCCTGGGCCAGCTTGCTCACTCCTCAGAGTCAATGTAGATCAAAAGAATAATTTATAAGCTTTAATGAGAATATTGATTTGTAAGGTTCCTCCTATTCGTGTGAGTAGGGAGGGATGTGACAAGGGAAGGAGCTCTGCGGGCTGTAGCCAGAGCCTTGTTGGAGGCTATAAACCTTCTCAGGGCACAGAGAGCCCGTGCTGGGATGGGGAAGGTGCACAATGCAGCAGTGTCACCTCTCACAGCCCCTGCTCCCAGCAAGGATCGACACCAGTGTTTCCAAACAACTCACCGTCTAATTTGTACTTATGCAAAAGAGCCGTCCCATAACACAAATCATCGAGCAATTAACATGCAACACTTCAGCACGACTCTCCTTTGCTTGTTGTTGAACTACCTTCAATGCCATTAATGAGAGCTAATTAAATCAATCAAGTCACCACCACACTCAAACACGACTGTAGCTACTGAGCCGGTATGGGATTGGGAGCGTTTTCCCAGGCACTGTAAATATCAAGCTGCACATTTATCACGCTGTCCTTCCAGCCGTACATCTGTTCTCACTGCTGCGCCTTCCATTCATCATATGGTGTCACTGTCCCTACCCCCAACACATCTAGGTGTCAATTAATTCTTCCCTGTGTGGCTCAAGTGCATCCTACTGAATAATCTCTATCCTAACATCCGTCCACAAGCTGTTCTCACCGGGGGAGCAGCAATGCTCAGCCACGTCCCCCAAATTACTGTGACCAGAACCTCTCCGTTTCTATATTGAGAGTTATTAAAACCTCGAACCACCTCCACACACTTGGATATTTTTCAGGGGAAGTAATGGAAGTTTGGACTTCCTCCTCTCCCCCGGGCTTGAAAAGATATTTGCAGTGCAATTCACCGAAATAAACTTTTCTGACAAGTGTTTCCAGGAAAATCCTTCGAGTGAGTAAATGCTGTGGACCTTCAAAATGCTTTTTATAACTGATGAACGTTCAAATAACAAATTTATCTCAACATTTGCAGTATTAGGCAATGGCATTTCTGCTATACCAGCAGCCCATGTGCCTACCCACCATTACCATGACCGTGCAGGAGGATAAGAGTCTTTTTCTAAACAGAAGCATCGTCTCTCATTATATTACAACATTTGGTCTCTATTTATGTTTCTGCTCTGTCTGGCTAACTCTCCTTTTTATTTACAAATCAGCTATATTAATGTGCTTTAATTTCAACACTGGGTGTTTATTTAAGAGATGAATCAGTTGCCAAAGGGGAAAAAAAACCCCACTCTAACAGGAAGCAGCACCAGCTCTGACACCATATATACACTGGTCTTTGCTCAATAGTTTGTGGGTTTTTGACTTCACAAACATACCTGGAGGCATTTTTGATGTTTTAAGTATAAAAATACTGCCTCGCAGTTTAGAGAGGGAACAAGTAACTAATGCATTAATTGCTTGTGCAGCCCTTGGCCACCACGGAGAAGAGAGATGGGGCAAAGACTCTGCGTGTGTCCGTCCCAGAGAGAAGGATATGGAGGAAATGCACAGGAGTGCACACAAAAGCAGGGTCCCTGGGAAGGACCACACTGAGAATCTGGGTGGAATCCCAACCCAAAACAGCAAACAAAAGCAACCAAAAAAAGAACACCTCATTAGAAGTAGTGACACAGAGTCACAAGCCAGAAAGTTCAGCAATGGGTGAATTTACAGGTGTCTTTACCCTGACTCTGCAGTCACCTGAGGAATAACCAGCATATAAACAACCCTTGTGCCTTGATTTTTCCAAACTCGGTGCCCTGGTGAAAAAGCAGAGTAATGCTCCAAAGAAACTGCCTTACACTCAGGCTGAACAGGGGATCGCTTCTTATCCCTCTATCTGAAAGGCTTTCAGAGCCTCGTCTGAGCCAAAGACACACCAGGAATAATAATTTGGATCATTATTATTAATTATTATAGCTGTATGTAAGATCCCAGCAGAGGTGATTGCCTGGGGATCCCTTTTCACCCACCATCCAACTGTAGAAGGACCCAAGAGATTAAATTAAGGTGTTCTATGGTAGAATAGATAACAGCGCATCATCGGGAGTAGCCATAACAAAACCAAGCAGCATTTTTAGTCTCTGTCACCTCTCTGGGTACAAAAAATGCGAAGTTTTTGATTTTCTTTCCATCCCCCAAACCATATTTCTTCTACCACTGAGCAGAGAAAGTTAAAGGTATTGCAGAGGAGACAAGCAGGGCACATCCCTGCTTTAGCATTACCACCCACAGAGCAGCAGCTAAGCCTGCCCTAGGAAAACACTCAGGAGAGCTGACCATGAAATAGAAAAGTCTCCAAGAAAAGGTGGAAAACCCAATATAGTCGCAATACTTGATTATTCTGGTTTTTGCATGATGTTGACACTCTTTTCCTGGTGTCTGAAATTTTTTTTTTTTTTAACCAAACCCACATTTCCTATCATGAAAGTCACATGGGGAACAAAATCTCACCCCTTGTGGTGATGACCACAGAGACATGATGTGCAAAAGCCAAGTCCCACATAAGTGCTACATCTCAGAGAAGGTTCAGTCCTGACCCCACCACATCAATTTGTTTTTCAAGCCCCTAATACAAACTCCGAGGCTGTGTCCTGCTGCAGCAATTCTAAGGCCGTGACAGGCTTGTTCATCAAATAAATACATTTGACTGCACAGATCTGTCCAACTTCAGAGATAATCAATGAAATTCTTCCCTTAGAGGAAGGAGTCTGATGAAATTCTTGGTTTAATGCCCCAACATAATTTTGTTGAGTAAATTCACGTGACTAAAAGCATTCTGTCACTTGAAGGCATTTCATCAGGCACATACACATAATTCTGGTGACAAAGTGATTTTTGTCAACAAAATACTGCCTGGCACACGTACAGAAGTTTGTTTAGCAGTGAGTGAGTACACAGCAAAGGCAGGAATCAGATCCTGAAGATTATGCCATTATAAAAAGGCAAGAAGGAGAGAGAAATTATCTGTTTGGTGCCAGACTGTGGGAAGTAGTTTACATGAAAGGAGAAGGAGTTTACAAGGCAGCATCAGTTTCCTATGGGCCTTTACCGTCAGCATAAATCAAATCACCAGCACAAAGCCACGGTCACATCGCACGGGTGTTTCACTTCCTACTCCAGTTTTGATCCTACAGTCGGTAGATCTGTTTAATGTGTTAATTGCAAACTCCTCTGGTCTTTATCCAACATTTTTTCTGTTTATTGGTGTGTCTGGCAAAAGAAACACGTGCGTGAGGCAATGAAATTCTTTTGCCTTTTGCGTAGCATCACTCCTTCATCTAGTCTGCTTTGAAAAAGCACCAGCGGTTAGAACCTCAGCTCCAGGTCTGAAAACCTGTGGATATTGCAAGTAAAATCTCCCTCAGCCCAGTGTATGGGACATGGAATGGTTAGAATTGGAAGGGACCACTAAAGGCCATCTAGTCCAACCCCCTTCCAACAGGCAGTGACCAGGTTGCTCAGAGCTCTGTTCAGCTTGACCTAAAATGTTTCCAGGGATGGGGCATCTAACAGCAAACAGGCTGAGCCAGGCTGGAACAGGCTGGCCAGGGGCAGATGGGGAGCTGGGTGCTATATTAAGTAATTCAGGAATACAGGCAAAAGAAGAAAAGCAGAGAAAGAAGATACAGCTGCTCCATTCTAAGGAAGCAGAGCTGCAAGGGGCAACACATGCAGGAGCAAGGAAAGGAGTTTTCTACAGCAAAAAAAGAGCACACACCAATACAAACACACAAAAAGGAGGAGTGAAGTTAACAGCAGAGAACAGAGCTGTTAAACATCATCTGTCCTCAGAGATGCTGGCAGGCAGAGGAAGGAGGAAACCTCAGAGCAGCTTTATTTATTTGGTGGAAGTGCTTTTGATTTCCCAGCCATCCAAGAGCAGCAGCAGGAACCCCCAGCCGAGGAGGGACCGTGCAGCGCATGCTGGTGTTTGCACACCCACGTGAGGGGGAAGCGGCTCATCCTGAGCTTTCAGGGTGGTACCAGAAACATTTTTCTTTCCTGCTCCCTGAGGTCAACGGAGCACCTAGGGAAAGCCTTCCAGAGTGCTGAGGAGCAAGAAAACACCCTTTAATAGTTCTCAAAATCTTGTTTCTGACACGAGAGGACATTGAGGTGTCTACAGGAATTAGGAGCCGAGTTTTGCCTGCCCCCTGCTGAGGCTTGCTGTGCCCCCAGCACTTGCCATTTCCTCCTGTGCCTCGCAGGGCCATACAGCAGTTGTGGAGTCACTGACCCATCTCTTCCAGCACATCCTCTCTCCCCTTCAGTTACCCTGTGAGGTTCTTCACTGCTACAGTAATTTTGAAGCCTTTGGGCTGTACTTAGGAGTTTACAAGGGGAGTTGAAATCTTCCAATAGGAGGAGGTTAACCAAAAAGCCCTCATTTTCAGGGTTTACATACCTGGGTAATTATCGCCTAGGAAAGAAATTAGATTAGTCTCAACCTTCTCCCTCTGCAGTAGCACTTCAGCTGAAGCCATAATAAAGAAAAATCTCACAAACTAGCCACTGGCAAACAGAGTCATTTGTCTGCTATTGATCCACAGCGTGATTTAATGGGGTAGAAAAGCAGGTACAGGTCCCTCTCTAGGCTAGGGAAGCCCTTGCTGAAGTCTCATCTCATCCTTTTGGACTCTGCTGGCCCTATCTTGCTTCCATGCCACCCTCAGGGGTCCCCAGCTTGGGCCCTGCACATGCATTTCACCTCCAGGTGCCCTGGGAGGGTGGCTACTCCCTGAGAGTCAGCGCTGCTCATGAGAAAAGAACGTCCCCAGGATTTGTAAGAAGAGAAAACTGTTCAGTTCTGTCCTCAGTTGCTGAACCCAAGAGCCTGCAGGTTTAATTTCAGTCTGTCACAAACCAGGAAGAGATTTAACATCCATCAGGCAATTTTTGCAGACTCTCACACCCAAACGTTTGCCTTGGAAAAGGGCTTGCTCTCACTCAGCTTTGCTGACACTTGCATCTCTACACCAGTAATTGAAAGCTGCAGCCTCACTGCAAAATACCTTGAAATTTACGGCTATTGTCATCAACAGGAACTGTGAAATCAAAACCCAAGACCCCTCCCTCCCTCAGTTTTTCCATCCACAGCCCCAGCTCTGCCTAAATCATGCAAAAGCCGTAAAAAGGAGCCGCACGCACCAACCCATAAATCCCAGCTGACCTGTCTCCCCAGCTTAATGCCAAGTAATAAAGATGCCCCCGAGTTTATATGGCTGCCAGTCCCCCCCTCCCCTTGTTGATCATATACATAAATAAACCCACAATGATCTCATTTGAGTCCCTTAACCAGCAAAAGTGAGTGCTGAGAGCCCCAGCCAACGTAGCTGGAGTGGCTCACAGTGATTTTTGATTGAAGCTGACTATTAGTGGTTACAATTAAGATGCCGTTTCAGTTTAAAGATGAATTGGCCATGCAGGGACAAATTGTGAATGCTTATTGCTGCCATGCTGAGGCAGGTAATCAGGGAATGAAGTTGTAATTGTGGCACCTCTTGTTTTGCTCCTGCTGGAGTGCAGAACGCAAGATTCAATTTAACAAACAATTTGCCACACGGCTCATCCCTGCTGGGTGGGAAAGCAAAGCATGCTGGTGAGGCTTCCATTGAGTTCTGCTCCTTTTTAAACCTGTTATAAGCAAAACTGGCACCTGCTTTAACCTTTGCACTGAAGCAGAAAGGAAGAGGAGAAGCCCAGGAGCATCGCTGATGCTGTATTTGAGAGTGTATCTTGGGCTTCATCCAGAGATTAAAAAAAAGAAACCCCACACAGTGGAAAGTATTATCATTTTTTTGGTGCCTTTTGGGTCTTTCTGAGCTTCTCTGAAAAAAACAAAGGGCAGTTGGGCCAACACATTGGAATGTGGGCAAGTGGGGAGGGATTTATAAATGCCTCGAGTCGCTCTCCTGCTGTGGGAGATCCAAGCTACAGCCCCTGGGGTGATCTTTAAGCAAACTTTTTCCTCCCAAGGGAAGGAAGGATGAACTAAAGCACCAGGTAGGTATAGCTTTAGCAGCTCCTCAGCAGCCTGCCTCTGTCCTGCTAGAAAGGGAGGGGCGAGGAGATGCTCTGCAGGTCCCAAGGGTTTGGCATTCCACGGACCCCAAGGAGATGTTACCACCAGAGATGTCCTCGAGCAGACTCACAAAGCAGAACTATTGTTTCTGAAAGCAGAGCTTTCTTCACTTCATTTACCTCTGTTTGGAATCCACCCTTGCATACAACCACTGCCTCAGAGTTTCTAGTCCAGATTTGGCTTCTCCAACAAGGCCAATTCCATGGAAGTGTTACCGCCACCTGTCACACACCCTTTCTGCTTCACTGCCATTAGTGATTCATAGTCAAGGAAGTCACTTATTTTAAACCCCAAATCTCAGGGATTTTATTTTGTTTCTTTAAGGCTAAACATGCACTTACAGGTTTTGGAATCTGAGCCAACCAGGATCAGCTGCTCTTGTTACTTTAGGATGTAGACATTGGTACCTCCTTTTTGGTCAAAGGGAGGACAAAGAAAAGTGTCTTTTAATTAATAGTCTGACCTAGCTCAAAAGATGAGGACATCAGCTGTCACAGAGAGGTCCCTCTTTTTATCAGTTTGTGTTTTTAAGTGGCTCCATTTCTCCCCCTCAGAAACATACAGGAATGAGAGAAATCAGAGAGCACAGAGGAATGCTCAGTGGTTGGTCACCACAGAGTGTCCAACAGAAACCTTATAGGAAAAAAAACAAACAAAAGTAAAACAAAAAACCAAAGACAGAGCATCTTCTGTTTTTTTTTTTTTCCCCAAAGTACTGCTGGTCATGGTCTTCAAAGACATTTTCTTGCCTACAAGCAGATAATGGGACCCAAATTTAGTGTTTGGAGAGCTGTGTACTGTGACAAAGCAGGAAGCAGAGAAGCATGAATGTTTTGTAACCTGTACATCAGCAATGAAGGTACTTGAGGGAGGATGAGGATGTTTTTCTTTAAAGGGAAGGCTCCTCTCAAACACCTTCCAGCCACCAGCCAGCCTGGCCTTATTGCAGAGCTTTCCCTTGCCCAAATGTCTTGCAAGAGACCAAGCACTAGCCAAGGTCTGACATCCATTTCAGGGCATCCATTCTGATGCAAAATGATGCCTTTTTGTTAACCCTTATTAAATAACCACCATTACACCATGAAGTTTAGCTTGTTGCCCTGTTACAGAGCAGAGGAAGAAAAAACTAAATCGAACACTTAAGTAGCTCTCTCACCTCTCCCAGCTGATTAATAACACATAGTGCTCTTTCAGAAAAATTATCTACAGGTTTCCATTTAAAGGACCAGAGAATGAAGAACAAAGCAGTGCTTGGACCCACCCCAGTGCATATACTGATTGTAAAGCCTTTGGACTGGTCAAATGAGTGTTTCAGGTGTGCTGATTTTGGTGTGAAGGCTGCACCTTGAGGCAGCCCCACAGCTCGAGCCTTCAGGAAAAAGAATACTGCAGGAAGGGCTTCTGGATCTATTTAGGGAAGGAAGAGCAGGTGCTTGGTTTGTAACCCCTGCCTGCATCTTGACAACAGGACCTGCTCCCTGGGCAAAGCTTGGGAACCGTGAGTTTAAATCACCAGGATGGAAGGGGACAGACATGGCAATTCACAGTATCTCCTTCGGGCTGCCCCAAATGCAGGTGCATATTACAAGAAAAAGAGCTGTATGTGACCCCAAAGATACCATCTTTTATGCCCCAAGGTGACTAGAGACAGCCACTGCAAACACCTTTCCTTTCCGACACAGGCAGGTCGTGTTAACTGCTCTGCTGTACAGCCGGGCAGGGAAATGAGGCAGAGCAAGGTCGAGCGCCTCACCTTGCAATTGCTCACATGAATACTTAATCTCTCCCCTGTGAGCAGTCTCACCAGCTTCAATACATCTGTAGATATTTAATCAAGGAGAGAAAAGATCTCTAACCCACTGTCTGTCTCTGAGGGAATTTGGGGGGGGTGGGAGACAGAGAGCGCAGTCCCTCACCTTAGCCAACCCCATTTGCACCAGCCTTCTACAGCACAACTCTAGAATCAAGCCCAACATAAACATCATCACCACCACAATGTTTTTAGTTATACAAAGCCCTGGCAGAGGCAAGTCTTTCTAGTTTTAACAGACAGAAGGTTACACTCACGTTTCCTGGCAAACCAGCCCCAAGCACAGCAGTTAATGTTCTCCAACCCAACAAACCATCAACTCTACCACCACAAAGGCAAAAATGCTAAAAAACCCCCCTCAAAACAACTCTACACAATAAAAAGCACAAAAGAACTTACTACTTCAGGCTTGCTCCCTGCAACATGGGTGAGTCTTCAGGCTGGACAAAGATACCCTCCTCCCACACAGGAAAAAAACCCATAGCCATCCCAGCCCACCACCTGAGGCCACTTAGGTCACATAACAAGGCAGATTGGGCAGCCCTGAGTTCATCCCCAGCTCTCCCCAGCCTTGGCCAGCTACTGGCCAAGGGATTTGGGAGCTCCTCCTCCTCATCAGGGAGCAGGAGCAAACACTTGAGCAGTCTTGAGAGATGCCAGCCCAAAGGAGCCATTGTTTCTGAAAGCAGCAGGTGCCTCTCTAAGGATGCAACACCAGTGCTGGCCCTGCAAGACATGGAGGGACCCCCAGGGCTGAGCCTCCAAAAGGCTGGTGAGAATCACTAAAAATGGAATTTGTGCCCTGGTTGGAGCTGAGGAAAAGCGCTTCCTAAGTCAATCTGCTCAAGTTCCTCCTGTCATGGAAACACGACCCCTGTGGAATCCTAATTCACTGGTTTTAACTTCTTGGGGCAGGGGACAAAGTTATACAGAAAATGCTGTCTACAGACATCTCTATTTGGAAACAAAGACATATGTTACTGCACCAAATTGACTCAGCTAAAGGAGATGGAAATTAGACCATTTAAAAGCAGAGAGCTCTCACTTATTGTTTCAGCCGAATCATCTCTTTTACATAGCCAGGCAAGGGGCTCATTTTGGGGGAAAACAAACGCATCTTTTACGATTATGGCCATTCAAAGCTGTTTCTTGCATTCTAAATTGTCACACATGAAGGATCAATTGCGTCCTCAGATGATGATTTAATTAAAAACTCCTCCTTTCTTCAAGTCGAGATCTGCAAAACCTCTCTGAATGGCTGATGGATGATTTGCCATTACCTTGCTGCTTTCTTTTTAATAATTTTTTCCCCAGAATTTTAATTGCTGCCATTTGAGGATTATTGATTACCTGTAATTGCTCCTTTTCTCAGGCATCTCCCTAGTTATCTCCAGCTAAGTGATCTCTGTAAAAGACAAAAGCAGAGTGCTTCAGAACTGTAATGGCTTTCCTTGACTGTTAATGAAAATACAGACATCTTGATAACTATATGTGTTCCACTCCTGTGCCTGGACCCTGCATTGGCTTGAACTTTGGAAAAGGATCAGCCTGGAAATTCATTTTCCTTAAGAAAAGACACTAAAAGCACCAACCCCCCTTTTTATACTTCAGTTACATTACACAGAAACTAGACCAATGAACTCTTTACAGCACAGGACAAGTGTGTGTCCTGAGTGCAAAGAGAAATTCCCCTCTGCCTTCCAGAACAGGCAAAGGGAAGAAGGTTATTCCTCCTCCTGTTTCTTTGCATTTCAGGTACATTTGAGTTCATGTGTTTCAAAATACAGGGTCAAATATGCTGTTGATCCTCCAGGGAGGATCAACTGCAACAAGCATAAAGCTGCTCTTTGCTGCAGGTTTAAGGTGATGTTTTCATTTTAGTCTGAGGATTACGATCTCAGACTGCAGTAAAAGATCCTGTTAGAGTCGATCTGATAATTCTGGCGTACCTTAGTATAAAGTGATTAGATAAAGAAACCCACCCTGCATCATTAATTCCAGAGCAATTATTTTTGGAAACTGATCATCAGCTAAGTGGGAGTTCATTACCAGATTTTGTCTGAAAATAAGTTTTAGATAGTGAGTGGCTGCCCACAAGTCTTAAATAACACAAATTATGAAACACAGTAGTAGAAATTTGAGAAACTATTTCCTTTAAGTTTTTTCCCAGGGATGTCTGTGCCCTGACACTGACCTGCTGGACCACTGTGCCATGGAAAGGCCTCTCATCCATGGACTGCATGAGCATCCCTTAGGAAAACTGGAGACAAGAAGCTGCAGCATTTGGAGGTTGTGGAAGTTTTGGTTCCCTGCACCCCACAATGGGCTCCCTGATCCAGCAAACCTTTCCGTGGTATAACCAGGTGGCAGACCACTTGTAGAGGATACTGCTGGAAATGTAAATTAAAGTGTAGCAGGGAGACATGAAGGGAATCTTGAATATCTGATCTGGTTGGAAAAGACAGCTTGGGTAGGCAGCTAATTGGGAGCCTTGGGAAACAGCTTCCCCGGCTGCACGCAGCGAGCAGCTCAGGGAGAAAGGAGCTACAGGTTCCTGCATGAAGGAGCTGACTGTTAAATTGAGTATAGTACTGGTGGTAAATGCATTTCATCACCAAATTATAGATCTATAAAAAAATACAGCACAGGAAAAGAAAAAGAAAGTGCGTGTCAAGCTTTCCGTGCCTTTTTTCACTTTTCTAGGGAAAATTTTCTTCCAGTGCACTGGCAAAGACAGCACAGGTGGGAATGTTTTCACTTAATAAATGTCAGTAGACTGAAGCAATTAATTTTCTTGTGTTTTGTTCAATGAAAGAAATTAAATACTGAGACTTATTTAGTAAAAATGATGGTCAGGAAAATGGTCCTGTTTTCTGACAATACACATGAAAACAATTCTTATAGTTCTACATTTTGAGGAAGATTCATTGATTCTGTAGAAAAATATTAAGATTAATCATTAATTTTCTGAGGTGACTTTCATTATTAAATCTCTGCAGTGAGCAGTGGACACTCTTCAGGCATGTGCTGGGAACTTCAGCTGCCTTTACTCTTAAGTTCTTCTTTCCCACAAAGCAAGACTGACATGAAAACAAGGGAAAACAGATAATGAAAGGAATCAAGAGATTCTTCTGGGTAGATAAGTC
This sequence comes from Lepidothrix coronata, assembly GCF_001604755.1. Lineage (NCBI taxonomy): Eukaryota > Metazoa > Chordata > Aves > Passeriformes > Pipridae > Lepidothrix > Lepidothrix coronata. The sequence goes on from NW_016690251.1 coordinate 5,998,951, forward strand.
AATCTAAAGAGTCGGACCATCCAGTCAATGCAAGTCATGCATTTAAGAACTGCAGGGACTTAAAGAAATAAGCAGGGACAGATCTCAGTTCTTTTGATAATGAAACAACTTTTGGAAAATTAGAGCAAAATGTGGCATAGCAATAGAGAGGCAAAGAGAAGGGCAAAGAGAAAGCTGGAAGGAAGCAACATAGGATTTCACAATGAACTGTATCTTGAAGAGTCCAGTTGTAGGAAGTTTCTTGCAGTGCTTTGGCAAGTCCTCTTTTCTCTTGTTGTCATCAAAATATGTTTCCATGGATTGTTTTTCATGTGATTCCAACTCAAAATTTTGGCCTGAAACCTGCTCCTCTGGAAGGCAATGGCATTTTTACTTTTGGTTTCAGTCAGGCCAGTGTTGGGCTGATGGTGAAGTGGATGGACACTGTAAAGGTGTATTGTGGACACCTGCTTATCGACAGCAGGGAAGATAAAAGTCACTCCTGTGACTGCCCTTAGGGACTTGGGGGAACTTAAGCTGGTCCTACAATCAGGGACAAGGGAAGGGCTTATTCACATTGTCTCATGCCCAAATTAAGAGGCAGATACAAACAGGGTGGTTGTCTGTGTCTTCTCCCAAGTAACAAGTGATAAGACAAGAGGAAAAGGCTTCAAGTTGCGCCAAGGAAGGTTTAGATTGGATATTAGGAGAAATTTATTCACATAAATGGTTGTCAAGCATGGGAACAGGCTGCTGAGGGAAGGTGTGGAGTCCCCATCCCTGGAGATATTTAAAAGCCATGTGGGTGTGGCACTTGGGGACAAGGTTTAGTGGTGGGCAGTGCTGGGTTAATGGTTGGACTTGATGATCTTCAAAGTCTTTTCCAACCTAAATGATTCTGTGATTATATAAGTAAGAGGTGATGCAGAGTACTACCTCTGCAAAGCTGGCTGCATTAAACAGGCATCTATATTTGATGTATAAAGTTAGATGATGTGAACACCCACCTGAGCGTGAAACCCGTCCCTGGTGTAACGCACTCACGGCAAGGGCATGGGTTTGACCATCTGACTAAGCAATGTGAGAGCACATTCACTGCTAACTGGGGTAATACATCAAACCTTGACTGGTTTCACTGACATCACGGGGAAAAAAAATTGTCTTGTGGGAAGGGAGAGCAGCCACTAGGTGGGATAACAGCCTAGCAGGCAACGTGCCTGCACCCAGCCTCGGGCCAACATGGCTCACGAGGGTTCCTCAAGTAAAGCCCTGCAGCTACATGTCAAACCTGCCTTGATCAGGGAGCAGGTTTAGGAGACCACAATATCTCTTGAAATATTCATATGTGTTCCCTGTAATTGCTGTGTTCACATTCAAGTGTTTTTATAGCTTGACTATTGCATAGTTCCACAACTGAACTCGCCACGTTTGTGAACAACTTAACCAGGGCTGTTTCAGAGCTCTTGCAGAAACTGTAATACTGTAGTAAAGGAAATGGGCAAAAGACTTGAAATTTAAAGGGTCTGGCTTAATTTGCATCAGAAGGAATTTGACCTGGAAATTTTTGTGCTATGTTTTATGGAGTAAGAAAAAAAAAAGTGATAATTCCATTTTAATATTTACAACACATCTTTCATGCATCTTTAATGGCATTGTTTATAAAAAATGCATTAACAGTTCTGTTTTGCTTCAGGCAGGGGGGATCCTTTATAGGATAGACAGCTTAATTTGGATCTTAACAATGAAAATGTTCCACCTGTGTTCCGTGAATTAATGTATCTGGGAGACAAACTCCAGAACAAAGATGTAGAGCGGGAGCTTGGTTTTTGCTTATCAATATTCTTAAGGAGAAAGGAAGAGGTTTTTTTCTCCTTACAGTTTAAAGTAGCTCAGAAAGCTCCCCAAAAGGGCAGGAGAGAAGTCCTGCTAAGTAGGGCATGTAGTGATACAACAAGGGGGAATGGCTTCAAACAAATACAGGATAGGGTTAGATTAGATGTTATGAAGGAATTCTTCCTTTTGAGTGTGGTGAAGCACTGGAACAGGTTGCCCAGAGTACCTGTGGCTGCCCCATCCCTGGAAGTGTCCAAGGCCAGTCTGGATGGAGCTCTAAGCACCCTGGTCTAGTGCAAGGTGTCCCTGTTCATGGCAGGGGTTTGGAACTGGATGGTCTTTAAGGTCCCTTTCAAACCAAACCATTCTATGATATAGATTAAATAAGGCTGAATAAACATCACCATCTTTCACATACACACAGTGTTGGTTTTCCTTTTTTTTTTTTTTTTTAATGTGGAATTGTTGCACTCCCCTTATTTCTCTTTGCACAAGTACGCCTCTTATAAGAAAGTAGGGATTGGGTTGTCCCAAACCCACTTGCAGACCAAATTATTGATTCCCATCACATCTAGTCTCTCCCAGGAGCCTCTGTGACACTGCAAACCTTGCTTCCAATGATAGGTTGTCATAGAGAAAAACTCCATATTGGCAATTAGAGCCCCAATCTGAAAAGGCTTTATATAGAGGCTTTCACTTGACTTTGTCAGGTAGCAGAGAGTGATTTCTGCAGGTAAACAATTTAGTGATAAGTTGGGCATATATGTATGTAATATATATTTCTGTATACGTGGTATTTTAAAAAGAGTGAAGATGCTCATTTGGAAGGAGGAGGCTGAAAGCGCCTCTTACACGAGTTAAAGGTCAGGAATATGTAGTCCTAAAGCAAATGTAGGAGTGAAATATTAATGAATCCCAGGCAAATTTCAAAATTGAAGTACAATACCAAGACTAGCACGTTTCTTCCATCCACAGTCCTCTTCTGCAAAATTAGTCTGAGGATATAGGTTTGTTTAAGAAGTCAAGCTGATGTGAATAGAACCAAATTAGGGATGAAAAATATTTTTGGGCATCATAGCAATGATTTCCCTTCCAATGAGAGCCTCACCTACCTCTGAAACAGTAATAGTGAAGATTATGGATCAACATGGAAAGAATATTGTGGATGATCCAATGTACCTTTCAGTCTGCAGAAGAATGAATTTGATTTCATAGCATTTTCGAAAGGATTTAGAATTATAAAACTAAATCAGAATTATTTTTATGTGTGAAGTGATAAAGATGGGAAATACCCTGCTGATCCTGGATTGCCAACGTCCTAGAAAACAACCCCCTATTAACAATTTTCAAATACGCAGCCACAACAAGCTAAAACGCAACAGGAAGGAATCATCATCACATTTCAGAAACTGCTGCTGGCACTGGTTGCTGTAATTTCTCACTTGGAACAATCAGGCATTATAAGGGAGCTTGTCCTTCGGATAGTACCAGCTCTGTCTCTTACACTGTGACAAGTCAGGCTCAGCTAAAAATAACAACCAGCAAGGAAAAGAAAATAGACACATTCCGTGCCACCCTTTAAAGAGTCCTTTGCCCCCCGTCATTTCAGCTGAAAATCCACACAGAGCAGGCACCACGAAGGGGCTCCACGTCTCCAGGCTCACATGGGCTTGTCATTAAAAGAAATGCTGCAGCTGCTGCTGAGCAATGGACACAGCTCAGACTTTCTCTGCCTTCCCCTCAGCACGGCTTCTGCTCCTCCTTCCACATTGCACCTCATTTTCTTACGAGATCTATTCGAGGTGCTCAGGTGGAGAGCTCAGGATTTCTTTGGTTTTAGGAGATCTAACAGCAAAATGTGGCAGGGAGGCCCTTTGACAAGCTGAGAAGTGACTTGTAGGTCTCACAGGAAATCAGCCTCTGCCATGAGACCTGAGCCCTGTTTTTTTGGCATCGTGCTCACACCATGACTGCATCTATTACTCCTCCCCGGGCACAGAAAGAGATGTCAGTCACATGGCTAAAGGACAGAGGAGAGCCATGGGAATGAGAACCCTCTGGAGTGGCACGGTTTCATGCTGTTTCTTTAATTTTTTGTCTGGCAAGTGAAATATATTTCACCAGAAGGTGGGAAAGGACTTGGAACAAAATTGATCTTGGCTGAGCAAACATTTGACAACGTTCTGTGGGAAACAACCATCTGTCTTGGGAGATATCAACTCCAGGAGATATTGATGGCACTAAAAATATCTGCCTTAGTCCACAGTCCCACGGCGTGCAGTGTTCAAGCATGGAGAGCCCCAGTTCTTCAGCAGTAAACCTTTTTATTTATTTTTATTTTTGGAACATTGACTTACCAGGTGTGGAGTGAAAAGCTCTGGTTTGTTCAAGATGCAGCCACACAAGTTTTTGATGCTTAGGCTGAGTGGAAACTACAGAGGAGCTGCAGAGAGATAATTAATATGGATTAAATGGAAAAAGGGCTTTGTGCTCTGCTTCACAAGTACAGACCGTACACAGAGATGGATGTCTCTATCTCAGAAGAGCTTCCTGGAGCAGTTTGGCAGCCTGGTTTCTTCTGAGATACATGAGAGGAGAAGGGAAAAAAAAAGTAATCTTTGAAAGAAACTTTGAAGACGTACCATGAATTCAAAACAGCTCTTTACTCCTCGCTGACAAAGAGGCTAATGGATTTATTGAAACTGAGAAACAGTCCCCAACTCATTAAACATTAAGATTTAGACCATTTCACCTTCCATGTGTGAATAAAAATCAAGATAATCCAAAGTTTTACCAGGGAAAAGTGAAGTCTAAATTCATGGATGTTCTGTACAGAAGTTAGCACATCCAGTTTCACAGCTGCAATTTTCCAGTCTCCTGCTGCCCAGGCAGGTGCTTTTCCGTGGGCCTGTGAAGGAGGTAATAGTTATTTTTACCATAAACTGGAGATCTTACTGCAGGACATATTCCCCTTGGAAAAGGCAGTCTCTTGGCCATCAGGAGGCCCTGTGGGGTATCAGAGGTGAGAGGATTACAGGCCAAAGCCTTGACCTGTTGTCCCACACCTGCTCCAGCATCTCTCTCTCTCTCTGTCTATGATCAGTGCAAACTCCCTGCCAGAGCCACACCAACATCCACATCTTCTCACGAGAGCCCCAGCTGCAGAAAGGACAAAATACTCATTGCACAGGACCAATCTGCATTTTGCTGTTTTGAGCCCTACCCCATTATATTTCCATTTCCTGGGATATTCATTAGGGGTTTTTTTTCCTTGTTTTCCAGTGGTTTTCTCCTTTTGGGGAGGGTTTTTTTTAGTTGTGTTTGGGCTTGGTTTATGGTTGTTGCCCAGAAGAGCCAATAACAAGTGCCATACACTTGTGCCAAGAGCAAGAACAAATGATCCTTCCTGCTGACATGTCCCTGCCACCAGTGAATCCCAGAGCTGGATGCACTTTTTCAGTCTTTAGTCTCTGCCAAAGAGGACTTCTGTGGCCACCATGACAATCCCATGGGACTCTGAGCAGCATGTCTTGCAGAAGAATGACTGTTCAGCACAGCCAAATGATCAAAAGGCAGGGATATGAAAAAGGGGCAGGCTCACCAGAGCATAACTTTCTGGCATGATGAAGGCAGCTAAGGTAAGCTAGACCAATCATACTTGAATAATAACTAAAAAAACCCCAAATCAATGCATGTTCAAGGCCTGTGGCTGAACCTTCCTCAAAAACTGACTCGGATGATATAAAAGAGAGCAAGAAATAATATCAAACCCAATCAGATACTTCATTGATGAAGGTGGAAGATGCAATGACTGCTTCATCCAGATACACTCAGGTGGACAAAGGGGGTGTCCCAGCAGTACAGGGTCAGATGATACAGAAGAGGAGAATTTCCATTTCTGGAATAGTTTAGGAAAAAAAAAATCCACATTAAAATGCTTTAGAAAACAGTTGCTTTATGGAACAGTCAATACTATATATGTGGGGGGAAAGGGAGTAAGGGTTCATTTCCTGGGCAACTGGGGCAGACCAGAGCACCCTGGGGAATCAGAGAGATACTGGATCACAGCTAAGAAAGAAAGGAAAACACTTGAGAGAGGAAGGCAAGCAAGAGAAGGGTTTCCTCCCTGCATATAGAGCAAGAGAAGGAGCTGAGACAGAAGGCTGATAGGATGCACACTTTTTAATGATTTTTTTTTTTTAAGTTGGGATTGTTTGCATGACAGCTCTGAAATAGGACAAAGTACAGAGAAGGGCAATGCTGCATAATGTGATTGAGAAAAGGGAACTGTTCAGCTTTTTCATTTAAATGCATGAAAATCTCTGTGAGGTCTGTGTGTGTTGAGGGGAGGGGTATGAATTTAAAAAAAAATTATGCTGAAGTAAACGATGACTCCGACGAGAGAACAAACTCAATGTGAAGGCTCATAAGCACAGCTGAAATTAGGAATTGTGCTAATAGTCCCAGGCTGTGTTTCAGGATGCTGAGTGGGACACTGACTCAACAAACACGTCAGCAAGACAGATTTTAACACCAGAAAAACTCTGTAGCTCTTCAGAAGTGTTCTGCTGTGGTCACAGGGACCTGGCTGCAGGGCTGGGATGGATGCTACTGCTGTGGCACAAACCTGCCTATCTGCAGGGAGCTCCTAAACCCACTGAGGTGGGTGTCTGTGGATGGTGACATAAGTGCCTTTGTAAGAGTCACATCCTCCTGATCCTCTCTGCCTCTCCCATCCCACTCTTTTTCCCTGGTACAGCATTGCCCTGCAAGGGAAGGATGCAAACTGGTAAATTTGCCTCACAAGGAAAAAGAGAAATGGAAAAACCAATAGATTCAGGCCTGGACATACCCACGGAGGGGCAAGCACCCTAGAGTGAAAGAACTTGGAGGTTTGGTGGTGGGAGGAAGAGCACATGCTTGGCTTCCTGCTTAGTGGTGACACAAAGTCCTCAATCTGTCACACACTGCCGGGGACGGCTCCCACCCACGCTCTGGCTGCCTCCCTCCACACTTCACTGAGCACGGGCCATCTGTGTGCTAAAGGCCACCTTTGAGGGTGACAAATAGGAAGAAATACTTGAGAGTCACTGGACTGCTGTTCAACACCAGAGGATGCTGGAGGTGCCTTACCAACAGGAGATCTTGCTGGCTTTGTATCATCCTTCCAAGATGTCCAAACCCAAACAGGTTTCCTTTTAGCATCAGAGGGAAGATAGTCCAAACTCACAAAGCACAGGCTGGCCTGAAAACTAAGGAAATGAAAATCACAGAATTATAGAATGGCTTGGACTGGAAGAGATCTTCAAGAACATCTAGTTCTAAACCCCTGCCATGGTAGGGACACCTTCCACTAGACCAGGTTGCTCAGAGCTCCATCCAATCTGGCCTTGAACACTTCCAAGGAATCCAACAGCCACAGCTTCTCTGGGCAACTTGTACCAGTGCCTCGCCACCCTCACATAAAGAATTTTTTCCTTGGTATCTAATACTTAAATTGCTTCTTATTCCCAGATCTCCAAAATCCAAATCCAGATTAAGCCAGTCAATGTAAAAAACTGTGAATGGTCACTAATAATACATAGATTTCAATCGCTGAGGTCAAACCAAAGCATTTCTACCACATCATCAAATACATTTTATCTGTGCACTCTTTATTGAGTAATAATTTGTTGTTTCAGGGTGTACCCTGAAACATGTATCTTACTAATTAACTCATAGCCACCTGGGATGGTAATTAGCACAACAAAACCTGGAGCAAATCCATAAGACTGATCATGGGATGTACATACTTGAATCACTAAAAACAGGCCGCCTCAACAGTTTTGACCCATATTAAGGAGGAAACACGCATTTTAAGTTGAGTGCCAGGAGGCTGCCCAGTGCTAACAAGTGTGAGAAACCAGGCTCTGGTTTTGCAGGCTCAAGGTCCCTGGCCTTCAAGTCAGAGGATCTGCCTTTCAGTGTCATATCAAAGAGCTGGAGCCAGAGCAAGCACTGAAACTCTTTTATCCCATGGAAGAATGGCTGCTCAGTGTTGTCCTTCAAAGTTATCCTGCCAACACATCAGGGACTGGAGGTTTTGTGGTGAAGAATTACAGATCTGCGTGGGACCATGGTACAGAAACCAAAGGAAAGGCAGGCTAAATTTGGGCGAAAGACTTCATGCTCTGTGTGCACGTGAAAAGGGGCTACTAAGTTGGTACAAAGGCTTCTGATACGGCACCTGCTGGGTTTGAGGCTCTCAGGGTTTTAGGACTTACTGCCTTGCCTCTTTTGCTTCCATGAAGAATTACAATGACTGGGCACTACTCGTGCAGCTCCACCCTGCTCATTTGCTGCTGATCAGTGACTTTAATCCTGTTGGAAATGCAGAGGTGGGACACAAAGGATGAGCTGTTTCCTATGAGCACTTAAGTTCCTTCATGCCTACTACAGGGCTTTGCCTAAAATCAGTGACAATCTGCCCACTTCTACACCTAATTGTCATAAACATGTGAAAACAGAATGCAGCATAGTCAGCAATTATCCCTTCATTATGCCAATGTGCTTCTGATAGCATAATTATGATCAGCAGACATGTCCTTCTCCTCTCATCATTTCTGTTTGCAAATTTAGCTTCTTTTTCTGCTAATAAGGATTAAAAAAAAAAAAAAGAAACAAACAACATTAAACACCACCTTCTGAAGCCTGAGCCTGTCTACACAGCAGTTGGTGACAAAAGATCCCCTCACCTGCAACCAGACTCTGCAGCAGCCAAGAGCACCAGAAATAACAGGCATGTGTTTTCAAAGAAAACTTGGTGCCCATCACAGGCAGCTCAGAGTTTGCACATCATCAAGGGCCGACTTTTGTTAGAATTAGTTAACCAGCAATTTCTTTCCCCATTGACTTTTAACCATTTACTGTTTACAGTGCAGCCTAGGAAGCTCTGCAACAGACACTAAAGCTTTTAGGAGAGGCAGCAGGAGTCACTCCACAGGAGGAAGTTAAAGCTTAGCCTGTGCCCTTCAACTGGAAATCATAAAGCATCCCTGGAAACATTTAGCTGAGCCCTGAGATGGAAGACAGAAAACAAGAGGGCACCTTTCCTGCTCCCTGTGGACAAGGCTGCCAGCTGCCAACATTCACTTACTTGTTTGTTACAGGCAATGTAAATTCAGATATTTTTGCTAATCTTGTGGTAGGTTTGATCCCGAATCCTGCTTGTGCCTGCACAGCCTTTATATTCACTCCTGTCTCTCCTCTTCTCCCTGTCTCCAAGGATTTCCTGCCCTTGGGACTCTTCCTCATTTCACTGTCCAAAAATGTTCGTGTTCTTCCTCATAACAGTGATGATAAAATTTTCTGTCCTATCACCTCCAGCTAGCCAGTCGTTGCATGCTTTTTGAGAAATAAAAATAAATGAAGTTCAAGATGTTAATAAAACTTATGATCCTGAGGAAATATTTGCTTTGGATATTGCACAGAGAATTTAGGAAGCTGAGATCTCCCAGTTTTAGGAAGCAGGGATCTGTTTTACCCAGTACGAAGCCTTTTGTTGCAGAATTGATCTGAAAATGCTGGTCTGAAGCCTGGACTATTTATTCCAGAACTAGTGAGTCCTGGCAGCCGTGTTTGAGATTTTGAAGAGGACAAAGGATGCTTGTAATCTGTGTCCATCTTATTTAGTAAGGCAGCTCAGGGCTTAGGAATGAGCCCAGACGAATTTGTGCAATATGCCATTCTACAGCACAGCAAAGCCAGTGGCTGGCTGTCTCTTTTGGGGGACCGAGCAGTGATTCCTGTGCCAGAGAGCGATGATGTTGCTCTTGGAGGTGAGAACAGCCATGTGTCCCCTTGCTTGTGGTCAGAGGACTGGCCACCTCTCATGCCAAGCAAAGGCAAATACCACAGTGGTTTAACATCCGCTCTATTAAAGCTCCTAATTCCCCTGGAAAATTGAGTCTATTTTCAGGACAATTAAACTATTTGTGCATTCATCCAATCTGTTTGATGCTGTTAAATTCCAATGCAAAATGAGTCTGTTTTGGAACAGCAGCATTGGTAATAGACAGCACAGCTCCTGTAATGAGATCCTCTCGTCTCTTTTATGAGTTAACAGTGAGCAATCACAACAGTCAGCAATGCAGACAAAGTCTAACTCCTGACAGCTGACCTGGCAGAAGGGGATGGAGGCTGCACATCAGAGTTGAAGTTCTAGGCTCCCTCAAAGCTGAAGTCCACCCCTTCCTGCATGACGACCAGCAGTCCAAAAATAATGTCACATCTGCAGCCAGAAAAATCTCACTTTAGACAATCACTGGATGGAGTGTGAATCCAAGCCCAAAGCTCTCACACAGAATTTCTAGAAGTAACTCTTCTGCTCATCCCCTGCCATAGAAGGGGATGTTGCAGCATTCCAAGAGGCAGTCCCTGACTTCTGGCTGGACTCCTGCCAGCTGCAACTTCACTTCCTGTGATCTAGCAAAGAGCACAACTGCTCTTGGCTTTCAGCAAAGTCCAGCTCTGCTTCTCTCCTACAAAAAAATTCCCAGTATGATCAGCAATTCCTCCAAATTAGTGCAAGAAAGGTGAACAACACCCCTCCTCCAAACATTCCTGCATGCCACTCCAGGTACTACTTGCTTCTTCCATCTTGTCTTTTCTCACTGAAATGCAAATTTCAATTGAAATGCATTTTTCTTAAAAAAAAAAAAAAAATTAACCCCCATCTCATGCAGAGAAACCTGACCAAAACTGGCCATGCCACTGCACATGCATTTTTCCCGGAGGGGATGATGGAAAAGGAAATAAAACATGGCAGATGTTCCTTGGGGCATTTCACAGTGCTGCTGGAAGGGGCTCAGATCCTATTGTGATGAGAGCTCAGAAGTCTACAGTGCAGAAGCCAGACACTTCAAGATGAGCTTTTTTGTGTTGTTCTGTTTTGAAACACTTCCAGATGATGTGTTGCAGAAAAAATTTAGGCAAGAATAGATTTTCCTAAGCAGGATGGAACGATAAAACATTACATTTTGTGATATAAGCTGAAATTGCACTATCTGAAAAGGCAATACCTCATACGAAACACTATCAAAATAATTTGATTTTTTTCATCAAAATGTGGAGAAGATGAAGAACATTACAACAAAATTTCTTCAGATGGAGATACAGGCTGTTTTGCACATAGAGATCTTTGGAAATCACAAGTTGTCTTCATCTTTACCAATAATTTTGAATTAACTAAGTAACTGCCTCAGCATGTTTCTAAACCACAGTGAGAGACATGGTTAAATTCTCAGATGTATTAAAAATACCCTGAGTGAACGAAAAGAAAAAAAAAAAAACAGCTCACAGTTTGTACATGTTGCTTTATATAATCATTTGACTTTAGGATGTTGGAATTTGTTTTATCAGAATTTGACACTATCTGCTTGACTCAAACACACACAAAATGTAATAAAACCACCAAAAATGACATGCCTGTGAGCTTCAAAGCAGCACAAAGCTTGACTATTTTAACACATTTTTTTACTCTTAAAGGAACTGCTCACCCATTGATTCAGCCCGTTCATCCAGGATCACCCTGTCACTGCTGCTCAGAGCTGTAATTTTTTTTTTTCTTTTACTGCATTTCTCTCTGCGCAGTAAAAGACAAAAAGTTTCATGGCTTCTGCTTAAGGCTTCAGAGGTACCTCGTGGTCTTTGTCGAGCTCATTAAGAGCTCATTAAAAAATGCAAGATGCCAATGAGGGAGCAGTAGCTTGTCTGCCAGCCCAGCTCTGCCAAGGTGAGGAGCATTTGCAGGAGGGAAGAATTCTCTCCCAAGGAAAGCGGTGACAGAAACTGCTCCACACTTCTGGACTTGTGGTTTTGATTCAAGGACAATCGATGGCACAACCGAGGTACGTCCGACTGCTCTTGCCAGTCGGGGCTGTGATGTCCCCAGGGAGAGAGTTCTCACCCTGGGAGGTGGGCAGTGGCTGTCTGGTTAAAAAAACACAGCACAACAAACTCCTGGGCAAACGTGGAGCCACATCCAACCCGTGATGGGAATATCCTGAGACTGTGCCTGGCACAGCAGGGACATGACCAGAGTGGGCATCCCTGCAATAATAACCCTGAAATCCCATTCCTGTTGCAGCAACATATCCCAGTATAATTCCAGAACAGACAACATTCAGTGCCAAAACAAGTCACCAAAGCCCAGGATGTTACTTAGATACAAAACCATTTTTTTAAAATTTGCTCATTATGCATCTTCTCTTTCTGAAGCCTTTAGATTTTGAATGTTCCAGCTTTTCTCTGGAAGCAAGGAGGCAAGAAAACTTGCCCTTTTCCCCTTTCTCTTTCTTTTACTGAAGGAAGTGTGCCTTCTCCCCAAGTCATATATTGCATAAGATACTTTGGAAATTGTATAAGATATTTTGGAAATCAGCAAGCAGATCTGCAGTATTATTCAGGTTCCTTCTTCATGTTGAATTTAAGATTACAGGGATCCAGACATAATTTTATAAAAAAAAAAGTAAAAATAAAAGGAGCAGAGATAAGCAGTCAAAATTAGCATGCAAAGTGGAAGCTGTATTTTTTCCTGGGCAAATATTATTTCTACAGAAAAGAAGCAGAAGTAGTACTCTTAATAAAACAGCTTTTCCTTTTAATCAAAGACTATTAAAACAAAAAGCTCTTTGAAAAAAAATCTTCACTAAATATATCTGACAAAATATCTGAGTCTTTCTTCTTTCCCTGCCATTTTTTTTCCCTTTAAGGGAATTCTTTCTTTTTCTATTCCTTTGTTGTCACATTTTTGGAGGACATTTGTGTTGTTTCTTTCAATATACTTCAGGTAACCTGGCAGCACATGAATTGTAAATCAAATTAAGGTCCAGGCAGGTGACATGAAGGGCTAGAAAAATGACTGGAAATCCAGAGAAGATTTGGGAGAGAAGCTGGAGTCAGAGCTGGTGCCTGGGGGCAGCTCTGTGGGGTCTTTACCAGTCCCCTACTTGACATGGGGTCAGGTTTGTCACTCCCTGCATCATGAGCACCCTGTCATCCATCCAGGGCCTCCTCACTCTGTTTGGAGGGAAGAGCAGCACATATCCTTATGCCAATTCAGCAGGAGCAGCTCCTTATCATGAGAGTTGTTAAAATAATCATTTTTGTATCTGTTCTCTCAAGACCAAATATAGTTTAGGAATACACAGCAAGGACAGATAGATCTGAAGGTGAATGGAAGCATCAGCTTCTTGGTCTGCACTGCCCAAATATTGGACTGGAGAGGATGAACACACCAGGAGCAAAATGTAGCAAAAAAGCTTTTTTTTTTACTCCTGTCCATGCTGCTTTCCCAAGTACCAGAAGAGAGGGAATACATCAGACTCTGTTGTACCAAGTGTCATGTGCCATCATTAAATTTCAGATGTGCCAGCAGATAATTTAGATAAAGACCAAGGGCACAAGGACACACAAGTGTTATCAGCCATGACTCCAAGGAGGACAGGTTGTTACCACAATTTCCTAAGAGGCTGCAGCTGTGAACTCCAAACTCCCTTTTTCTTTTATTTTCTTCTCCCTCCCACTCAGCAACCTTCAAAAAATGGAGTTCAAGTCTCTTTTAAGTTGATATGCTACAAAGGAACCAAAAGAAAGCCTCAAGGGGAAGATATTGGCTTTAGCTATTTGATCCAGGTTTTTACATTGCTATTCTATGCCCAATTCTGAGAAAAATAAATCCCTTTATCCTCTGATTCCCTACCTAATCAAAACTAGGCTATTTTATCCAAATAGCCAAGTTACTTAACACCCACACTGATTTCAGCCCCTGGAGAGTCAGATCTGAGAGATTTTCCTTGGAGGACTAGTCAGAAAGGAGAGTAATTCTGCTGCTACTGCTGTTCTGAAGCTCTGCCTTAGTCAGGAAAGCAAATGATGCAGCAGCATGAGGAGAGACCATAGGGATACAGGCACCCAAACCCCATGGATAGAGATATTGGGCTGTGGACACACAGAATTATCCATGGCTCACACAAAGAGAAAATCTTAAAAAGGGTTCAGGGTTCTACCACTTCCACAGGGTAGATACTGAAAAAGGTAGGGAGAAGGAAGGGAGAGTTATCAGCAGAAGAAAATACCACTAAAGATCCCTCTCTTGAGGAAAGGAAGCTTTACAAAAGGCTACAGAACACCCATGTAGTATCTCAGTTTTCCTAGAGATTTGCAGCAGGAGCTTGTCACTTCTTAAAATTTCTCTTTAAAATATAATCTATTGGACAGGTAGGAAAATCCAAACACTGCATCTCTTCCAGGGATCACCATTACACAGAGTAAAGAATTGTTAATGAATGGATAAATCAAAAGCTACAACTTGTTCTTCTTTTGCAGGTGTCAACTCCACAGCCAGGGAAGCTGATTCTGCAATACAAATGAAGAGCACCTTCTGTAGATACCTAGTAAGCCATGAAGAAACATCCCTTTGACTCCCAAAATCATGCAGGTGAAACCCAGCCATCATTACCCAGCTGGGTCCCTTGCAGCAGCACAGAAGAAGAGGGTGGATTTCAAAATGCTTTCAGCTCCAAGATGAAGCTGTTCACACAGAAGCTGATTTGGAGGATTCACTGTGCAAATGAAATACTGTGTCTGGATTTTGTTTCTCTGCTTTCTAATGACTTTTTTCTAAAAATATATTTCTAACACTTTCTCACATGCTGCTCTGTCTTACCCTTTACTAAAAGGAAAACACACTGCGCAGAAGTTCAACCCAACCTTCAACCCAACACAAAGTCCAAAACTGTTCTTAAACTCATCCCTGCAAAATCAAATACTCATGACATCAGATGTAGCTCAATCTACCCTACCAGCATAGGTCCTGCTACAGCCAGTAAAAACTTCCAAGAGAAGCCTTAAACCATGCCACTGGTCTCCATGAATTCTAGATTAAGGTCCAGATTAACCTTATCCTGAGCCCTGCCTTCACTCTTACGGCTCTCAATACGCAGAAAATGAAATGTATCATTGCCAATCCCCCACACAGGCTCTGCACTGAACAGAACTCACCTGCTTCTGCTTTCCCTTCAATCTCCACTTATATCCTACCCTCATCTTTGCTTCAGTACATCAAGGTTAAGTGCAATGTGTTCCCACTGGCAAGCCAGCTCCTGAGGAACACCAACCTATCTTTACATGCTGACAACAAATGAAGCAGAAAGAATGGATTTTTTTCCTTTTCTTTTGCTGCAGAGCATCCCAGAAGACCTTGTGGCCCATGATGATGAAGATGGCCCATCCATGCCCAAAGATGACATTGTATTGCCATCCCCTGTTGCTGTTACTCATGCTTTAGTAAAGGGAGGCAGCACCCTGAGGTTTTCTCTAAACAGAGATGCAAAGATAAATGTAGTGCTTCAAAGAACAGAACTGGTGCTACAGAAAACCATCAATTACTGGATTATGATTTGCTTTGGAGCTTTGCTGGCCAAGCCTTCTATGAAGGCATCGATACTTTGGCTTTTCTCTTTTTTAATTTTGGGTGCATGTTTTTAGTTGGCTGGGGTTTTATTATTTGTTTGTTTATTAAAAGGCCACACAGCTCTGCCTTCTATTTTCTTATCTAAAATTTGATTTAAAGGAATTATCCCCTTTTTGCCCTTAGCTGACCTCAAAGGAATGAGAAGATTCTGATAGTATAATGAAAAATTTTGTCAGTCAAAACACTGACTATTGGTCAAATTGTAAGGAAAAATGCAGCAGGCCTGTTTTGAGAGTCATTCTTCTGGGTTTGCTCAATTTCAGCTGGTTATTTATACTTCTAGGTCTCTATCCAGAGCTCTGAGCATCATGGTAGTTGTTGCTAAGCCCAAGACATCTTGGATCTGGCACGCTTTGCTCCAAAAGACTTGCAAATCCATCCATGCAGCTGCTAACCTGCCCCAGGTGCTGCAGCTGCATACAGCCTTGGAACAGCTCCAAAGTCTGCCAGGAAAATAGATAAGGACATTTTGGAGTATCTGTATAAATGAGGGGGAAACCTCAGATGATCTCAAACAAAGAACAATCAGACCTGGGGATGGTTGCAGAAAGTGATGCTCAGTTTCCTGCTATCCTGCATCTCCTTTATTTCTGTAACAGCCTCTGCTCTATCATTTCCAAGCTGGGAATTAAATTGTAAGGCTGGAAAATTATTCAACGTTCTCCACTTCCCTCACTGCACTTACACAGAGACACAAGCACAGCAGCTCCAGCCAGGAGAGTTGGACACCTGAGAGAGGAAAGTCTGTTTTCTCAGGGGGAGTAAATCACTCCAACCCATGGATCAGCAGCCAGGCTAACTCTGAGCCAGGACAACGTGCTCTGGAACTGCTGGTTGCTCTGAGCCCAACCCTCTGCCCTGACAGTTCATGAAGCAGCAACTTATAGTGACTTCTGCAAAAGCAGCAGCATTTCAGGCCAAAAAGAGGTCAGCCAAAAGATGAGGGATTCCTTACCTTCCTGCAAACACACTCAGTTTGAGAAGGAAACTAAGTCACTGCTTGCAAATTCTGCAGCCAGCCCAGGGATGCATCCAGCAGCCTTCTGGTCTGGATCACCACAACCTCAGAGTGACCTCCCTTGTTTTTGGCAGTGCTAACAATGTCTTTGTCAAACACTAAGCTAAAAATATCCTTCAGCACCTGCAACTGCATCCTTTCATTTCTCAGTCATTTATTTTTGCATGCACAGACAAAAGGAAACAAACCCAACAGAGGAAACAAAAGCATTACTGAAGGTGATTACAAAGGAATCCTAGCTAATGAGCTCATAGCACACCTTGTTTTCTCTGTTTGGCATCTCATTAATACATCAGATCCTTTTTGCTTTAAAACACCACCAACAGTTTCCTAAGTTCATGTTATGTACTGGTGTGCATCTCCTGGAAGGTGCTTTTTACCCCAGCAGCAGAATCACCACTGAGGTTGCTGTGGAAAACCAGCTGTTCTACTGGTGAGGAAAAGAAAGTGCTGGTTTTATATATATATATATATATATATATATAAAAGTAATTACTCAGAGAACAAACAAATGCCAGAGCAAGGTGAAAACCTGAAGTAGCTTTACCCAGTGTAATGCAGCCAAACCCCCTTTCTACAGTTAATGGAGATTAACTTATATTAATATTCGAATTTATTATTTTTTCCAGGAGCTAGTCTTCTAAAATGCAAATGGTACTTTCAATCACATTGGAGTACAGGTCAAGAGAGAGGATTCTGCCAAATAATCTTTTTATCCCAATAAAGGCCACTCCAGAGTTTTCAAGACACTCAACTTTCCAGCGAACTACTTAGGTGACCTTTCTGAAACTTTTACTTGAATAGGTGGCTGCTGTGCTGTTCTTAACTTCTATCCTATGGCCTCGAGGCACCAAAACCAAGTGAGAATTTCAGAGCACACCCAGCTGGGAGAAGGAGGTCAAGTGAGAAGACAGGTGGGTGATAGATAAAAGAGAAATGCTGGGAAGAGAAAAGAGACTTTTCATAGCTCTACCAGAAGGTTAGAAGAGTGTCTAAAGATGCCGAAGCAACTGGTGTTACCAGATTAGGGTTTTTTTTTTTAAATTAGTATTCATGAACAAGACAAAGCAGAATTTTGCACGTCATTAAATTAAAGGTATGATTACTTTTAATTTTTTCTATTGCTTAGAAAATATTTGCAATTATTTTCATTAGCCCATTCCTGGCTGTCACAAGTCCCTTCTGATGGATGTGCCTATTTAAAGGCTGCATCCAAATACTACCATACACAGCTTATTCCATGAAATCTTCCATATAAACTCCCAGTTTGCTGTGGACTATCTGACATGCAATAAAAAACTCCCAACCTTCACAAACTGACAGGCACATCCTCACTAAAGTTACATTAAAAGTTGATTTTTATCTTCCTACTGGCTGTTGTTTCTCACTGTAGAATAAATGATGCCTCAGCTTCTTAAAAAAACAGATGTATTTCTGATACTGTTCCCATAAAATTTAACCATTAAAGTAGGAAATAATTTATTAAACCAAAGTTTCACAGTCTTGTTACTTCATTATAGTTTTGCCTCAGCACCATACAGCCACTAAGGTATTTCTCATCACTACATAATTTTCAGGCTACTTCTCCCTATTTCATAGATGACAAAACAAAAAGCTGAAGAGCTTAAATAGCTGCATAAATCCCTGGGCACTTATGTCCCACAAAAAGTCTGTGGCTGACTCAGAAATCAAATATCATCCCTGCTAAATCCTTCTTTCTCCCAGCCTGATGTGTGGTGAGGACACATGGAATCATAGAATTGTTAGGGTTGGAAGGGACCTCTGGAGATCCAGTCCAACCCCCCTGCCAAGGTAGGGTCACCTGGAGCAGGTGACACAGGAACACATCCAGGGGGGTTTGGAATGTCTCCAGAGAGGGAGACTCCACAACCTCCCTGGGCAGCTGTTCCAGTGCTCTGCCACCCCCAGTGAAAAGTTCTTCCTCATAGTGAGGTGGAACTCCTTGTGTTATATTTTATGGCCATAAACTAACCATAACCCGAAGGTATGTCCATCTGTCTGCTCACAGACATTTATCCCCTTTCCCTTTTCTGAGCACACCAAACAACCACAAATCAATGATCCATTTATAACCATTTCTGGGGTCAGAAATGCAAAGTTCAGACCTTTCATGTTTCAGAGAGGGAAGACAGACATGAGCAAGCCAACATGTACACATCTGGAGAGAATGTGCAATAATGCACTCCCAGAACCAGAGGAAGAACATGCCCACAACCATATGTACTAGATGCAACTTCCAAATCTGTCCATCCTGCTGCTTGTGTTTGCATAGATGTTTGTTCAGGGACACAGGGGCTGTTTTATGGAAGAAGGGACACAGCTGTGAACCTCCAGGATGCCCTGAATGGTTTGTCCACAGCTCACAAGAAGTAGGCAGAGTATCCCAGTTGTGGAAACTCTTACAGTGTGGCTTATAGAGAGGTCACTTGTGTGGCACAAAAGAGGGCTCAGCCCTCACTCTCAAAGTGGCCTTGGGTTCACCTCCTTGCCCTGACTATTCCAGAGAGCACCATGCCCTTGAGTCCTCTGCCCTGCACAGAACAAGACCCCTTCTGGCGTTACCAAAGGCCAATACCGACAAAATTCACTCTAGCCAAACTAAGATTTCTTTGTTTTCTCATTCTCCAGTAACAGTTTGAGCTTCCCACCCCCTGTGGGAAGCTCTCCAGGTGCTCTCCTCTCCAGCTCTTCAAGCTTTGCAGCTACAAGGACAGAACTTCCAAAACATTTCCCTGCATGTCTTTCCACTGGTCTTAAATGCTAATGTCCTGTATAACCCTGCTGTGTGCCAGGGGACCCTTTACATTATTTAAAGGCTGTCAGTCAGGTGTGAACCTTTCCATTGATTTGCCATTCACTTCTCATCCTCTCCTGGATGCATTAGGCAGCTGCAACCTGAGACTGGTATTGAAGAATAACAATTCCATTTGTTTGAACCTGACTTAGAGCTGCTCACTTTTGCAGCCCACATAATTCTCCTGACTGTGGTTTGTGTGACATTAATGACAAAATAAATAATTCAGGATGGTTTTCACCCAAACGTAGCCCTGTCAAACTAATATACAATCTTTGCTAGCTTATTTAACAAAACAAGCCACTGAATGGTACTTTTAAAGGTTGAAACTCTCATTTTAATGGAATTTGGTGGCAAAACTCCCCTGAGATTCGATGGTAACTAACAGGCACAATCTTCCTGCTCCTGTTCCTGCCTTCCCATTTAGCCCTTGCATTCATGCTCTGCATCCACCCAGTAGGGGGGTAAGAAGGGAAGCCTTCTTACCCAGCACAGCTTAGGCTGGCTTTTTATGAAGCTGCACTTAGCTTGAAGGGACTGTAAACTGAAGCTGAACAGCACTGGGGATGTCTGCACAGAGTAATTAGGAGAAAAGAGAACACTTACTTCACAAATGAGACCTGGCAGTGAGGCTTTGGGAATGAAACCACTCCTGTTTCTGGCTCTCAGGCTGGTAGGTTTAGTGATGAACCAAGTCACTCCAAGCATTTGAGGAAGCACTTTAACAAGATCATAATTTAAAAAAAGAAAAAAAGAAAAAAGACAGAAAGAATTTTTTTTTTTTACATTTATAACAGTATTTCCAGTAACTTCAACGAGGCTGGGATGTGCCTCTGAATACTCACTCCCCCAGTCCTTCTACGGGGTATTTTTTCCTCATTTCTCATACACTCATTCCTACTTGCCCTGTGCTCATTAATGCTGTCCCTGAGCTGCTGTGCTAAAATGGTGGCAATAGCTGTAAAATTCCTGCATAAAGGAACACTCCTACCAAGCAAAACCTTGCATCTTTCCCTTAAAGCAGTGCTGCTTTTCCTTAGAAGTGTGTTGGCTCCAAAATGATCTCAGTGTTGCACTGGGATCAAGACCCTTATTTTCTCGTGACTTTATGTTCACCTCCTCTTCTTTTTTTTCCCAGGCAAACCACTTAGTTTGTCTGTTAGCAACACATTCAGAGACAGCAAATACCTCATGCCAAATTATTCTCCCCTGGAGCAAGGTCAATTTGATATTCAGATTGGCTTTTCATTCATCCTGAGTCTGCAAAGTGATTTTTGCTTTCTTTCAGTTTTGGTTTACCTAAACTATGGGTGTCTGATTTTTGATTTTGCAGAACTGAACTGACTAGACAGCTGTCCAGGATGGTTTTTATCTCATGCCCAGAGAGTCTTTTTTTCCTGTTATGCAATTGCAGCTGTTGTTTGCAAAGATCACAGTGTGCATTAGTTAGCTGATGAAATAAAGCCTAATGAATTCTCATGGAGAGAGAAGTCAATAAATCCTGTCATTTCAAAAATCAAGAATGGCCCATTTCCTTCAAAATAAGGTAACAATGAATAGATGAAACAGATACATTTCAAAGTATATTCCAAGTAAAACTACTAATGGTTTCCTTGGAGCTGGAAGTTATGCTCCAGGAAATGGATGTATCTGGCTCCAAAAGCAACTGTGATTGAGAGGAGTGAGAGACAAGCAAGGTATCCCTTTGGGTTTTCTTCCCCAACTATAACACACCAACCAGGAAGCTTCTCACAGCTCAGCTCATGTCCCTTGGCAGCCCACAGTTCCCTTGGGAATTTCTTCACAGCCCCACTCCTCTATGCTTTAGCCTCTTCCCTGTTCCCCCAGCATGAAACCAAAAAATAACCATAACTTAACCATACAGCAACTCCTGTATCATCTTGCAAAGGGACATGTCCAAAAAACACTGGCTCCTTTACAGAAATAGCCTGATTTAAAGTCCTGATTGGCTAAACAATGAGTTTAGTTGAGAAGCCATTGATTTATTAAGACAAAACCTAGAGTTTAACGTAAAAAGTCTTACTTCAGAATGACATTAAGGTTACCTGCTCAGTGCAGACTTTAGTCACATCAGTGACACCAGCACAACCAGGAATGAGCAGGCAGAGGGTCTCAGAAAATTTTCCTTAAAATACTCAACTTTGTTGTTTAAGTCACTTTAGTCCAACGGCATTAACAGAGTGAAATGTAAGTACCAAAATGGAAGATAACTTATTAAGTGAGGTGCAGATCAAGCAGTGGGAGAAAGCACTACTCCGTTCCTTCAGTGAGTTCATTTACTGAAGCTAAAAACCTCAAGCAAATGCCAAATTTGTAAGGTACACACAGTTAAC
Organism: Lepidothrix coronata; assembly: GCF_001604755.1. NCBI lineage: Eukaryota > Metazoa > Chordata > Aves > Passeriformes > Pipridae > Lepidothrix > Lepidothrix coronata. The sequence continues at coordinate 6,020,463 of NW_016690251.1, forward strand.
TTATTCACACCCTCGTCTCTGCAAACAAGCTCACACAATTCTGGGGTTCAAAGCTCATTTTTCTTCATATTGCTCTAAAACAACCAAACTCACAAACTGGATGGAGGCTCATAAGTGAGGTTGTTGTGAAGCAGATGACAATGTCTGATGCAGCAATGGTCATAATCTAGGTCTGCAAAATGTTCCATATCCAGAGGAAACTGGCATCCCAGACTTAGCTGCCCAGCTCTATCTCTGGTAATCGCTACCCTACACATTTAAGCTCAGAGCAAGCATCCTTAAATTTCAGGGCTGGAGCCTGTGCTGCCTGTCCTAGCTCCATGCATCCTTCCCACAGGGCAAATATACCAGCCCAATGTCTCAGCTGGAGAAGGAGGCAAAACTTATATGGACACTGTGACGATATCAGCACTGGTCTCATAACATGCCATATATGGAAACAAAAATCAAAGTTGTCTTTTTGTTTAAGTGATCCAAGAAATACACTGCATCCAGCAGAGAACACCTGATGGCACAGCAGAGCTCTTGCAGAGGGTTCTATTCCTGCCTATACACGTGGTTTGCAGCCTGATTTGCTCAGTACCAGCTTTAGTTTGACTGTTCATTTAGTTTGAATTGCATGCAATACTTAGGGAACCATACGTGGGATTGACACGAATACAAATGAATTACTTAGGTCTGCAGTTATGACAATGACACCAGGAAATGAGTTCTCAGGGGCTTTAAAAGAGTAGAAAAAGAAATTTGAAAAAAAAGAAAAAAGAAAGAAAAGAAAATCACTGTTGCCTTTTATTTGAGTTCCTGATATTTTCAGCTTCTGAAAACATTACCTCAGTCAACTCTCTGCACTAAATTTTTTTATGATAGGAATAAAGTTCTTTTCATTACAAATAAAAAATCATACTCCCCAGCATAGCGGCCCTGCTATCATATCTAAGGCACCTCCCAGGGTAGAGCTATCCCAGATTAGAGAGAATTCTCACTGGAACCAGAGGCTGGATTGCACTTTTCATTTCCGTGTACCACGGCAGACAGGAGCAGCTGGTGGGATCCTTCGGAAGCGATGCTGTGCTGGTAAGTGGCTTCACTGCACTCAGCAACACAGCAATTCCCAGTGACCCCATAAATTGCAGCCTAGGAAACACTGACCAGTGCCTGGTCTCGTTTATCACAGACTGTGGGAGCTGTTGACTTCCTCCTGTGCCTCATTCCTCCTGAGGAAAGGGCCATGACAAAGGGAGGGAAAGGTGGAGCTCACTGCAGGCGCCAGCTCCTCACAGCAGTGACTATTTTGCTCCTGTAAAACAATTGCTGAAGGCTGAAATCTGCTGTGCCTTAAGCCTGACAGTGAGAAGTGTTTTGTTGCTTTCCTCCCAGCTCTTCCACCCAGCTGGGACATCAGCAACCCACATTTTCCTCTTCATGCCTTGCTTACCCTCACCCCTCACCTTTGTGGCTGGGGAGGATGGTGATGACTCCTTTCAAGCCCTTGTGCCGGACTGATCACAAAGATCAAGGTGAGTCAGTGATCTCCTGGAAAGGTTTGAGAAGATGCTCTTTAAAACTAGCATCCCCGGCACCAGCTGAGCAATGAAAAGCTCAAAAGCCAACCCACAGCTCCTGTCCTGCAGTGCTGCTGTGGCAAGCAGGGCACAGCCTCCACGCTCTCCAGCAGAGTCAGAAGTCTTGCTGCCAAACCCACGCACAGCCTCCTCCCACAACTCCGAGATACTCCCGGTGGTTTTGTCAGCACAGCAGAATAGAAGCATGAATATACACAGATACTGTCAAGGACAGCAAAGAGCAATCAGCACAGCCAGCACTGCTCTAAATGCTGTCAGAATATTTATAACCTGAGTGTTCTGCCCAGGGAGCTGCAGCCTAATTTAGGCTCCTGTTTCCTGCTTGCTTTCCTCTTCCCAAACACATGATAGTTTTCTATCATTAATCTCCAGAGTCTCATACTTCCAGTGTCCTGAACTTTTATTTCACCTTTCCTGGCAACACTCACAGGATCAGGCCCATGACAAGGAATAAATCATTCCCAGGTGTCTGTGCACACACTTGAACAAGATTAGTAAAAGTGGCTTCACACAACAGGCTACTCAGTCCTAGCTGTATCCTCACATCTTGGTTTCAGAGTGACTCCTTTCAGATTCATTCCTACTCTTCCAGTCATTTTCACCAGACCAGAAGTCAGTCCTGCTCAGCACAAGGGATTGTGCTGCTCCTTTTATCGTCAAGCTCAACCACTGCAGTTCTGTGCACTGGTGCAGATATCAAATGCAGGGGGATTTTAGAAAATTAACTGGCAGCCACGAGGAAGGATTTTTCAGCAAAATCATAACCAGATTTGAAGCAATGTGAAAGTCCCGACAGGAACAGGCACAGAGGTGAAGAAGTTCACAGCTCCTACTGCGGTTGTTTCACTGGATGGAGCTTCTGCCCCAGTTACCACAAGGTGAGGGAGGGAAGGACACACAGCCTGACCACCCACTCCTGCCTCTGGCACCTTACTTAGCCTGGGTGAAAGATGCCCCCAAAAATGGCCCACATCCCCAGTACAGCCTCTGACCTCCTAACTCTGCGGCCTCTGTATATTTTCAGACTCGCGTCCCCTTCAGAGGGTCTTTTCATACTCTGCCTTTGCCACAGCCTCAAGAAATATTGTGCCTGCAAGACCCTAAAAGATGAGATTGCTGGACTTCTCTCAGCTTGCACTTTGAGATGAGCACAGCTCATTTCCTAGGCACAGGAGGAAATGTCTTCCTTGCCTTCAACTAGTCATGCACATCACACAGAGGAACAGCAGATCAAGGACTTCACCAGTAATTGCTATTAATGCTAATGGGAAATGTATCTATTTGAAAGATGCACTTTTAGACAGATGTGCACTGAACAGAGGTAACTGAAATGCTGCAGGATGGCATTTTGTTCATGGAAAAAAAAAAAGCAGAGCTTACTGACTGAAACCACTGACCCTCATTGGCATTGGAATGGGAAAAATTATCAAAATGTTTTCAGTTTGTAATTCAAATTATAATTCAAGCCCAAACAAAAGGTATTGAAAATCCCTCAACACTACCAACAAAAATCAAGGACTTTTGCTAACTAACAAATAATTCAATTACTCACCCGGCACTAATGTGAGGGCAGAGACCCGGAGCGTTCCCTGCCATTGGGTGGGGAAGAGGTGGGTGGGTAATTCCATTAGCACCGTGCAAGTCCCTTCACATAAATCTTTGTGGCATTAATGAGGAAACGAGGCATCAATAATACAAGAAGCTTGGTTCCTTAGATCCACTTCTGGATCTCAAACAAGAACAACCCAGGTTTCCCCACCTCTGCCAGAGCACAGTTTGTGCATCCCTAAATCTTCACATGGGCTCAGGATTTGGGCTCCACTGCAGCGGTTTGCGGGCATCACTGTGGCCCCGAAAGAAGGGAAATGTAAACCCTTGCAAGTAACAAGAAACACAAGTGCCATTTCCTCAGCGTTCACAAATTTGGATGCCCCTTAAAAGCTGTGTATTAAATGACACGGCAGAGGAAGAGAAGGGGTTAACCACTCAAGAGTGAGCAGATTTGCTCCGTGCAGCAAAGGCACAAAGCACTTGACTCTGTAACATCCTCACCAAGTAATTGTGTGAAGGCTCTCGGTGTCGCGGCTATTGTTTCATCTCCTTATCGGCACGGCACACTGCCGCCGGCTCTGAGGCTCTTCCCAGAGAGGGCTCCCCCCGGAATGGTCGGCATGTTCACACACACACACAGAGCCCCATTATGATGAAAGTGCTCCCAGCCTCTGCCCATCTTCCTGCGCGCTTTTTTTGCAGACTCGCACGATGAGGAGCAAAGAAACAGGTTTTGCTTTTAAGTTAGAAAAGTAGCGCTGCTGCTGGAGGAAAAAAAAAAAAATAAAGGAAAAAGGAAAAAACCTGGCTGCTATTCCGGTGGTGTTTCTTCCTGGGAAAGCTTGGTCTCCTGGCCTGCTAGACCTAGAGATAGGACCTGTCAAATAAACAGTTCATGTTTCCCAGCAGCTGCTGCTACATAATCACACAAAACTTGTTTATAATTGAAATCACAAGTTATTTCAAATATTGGTCTTATTTAAAAAAGATCACCTTTCTCCAAAGCCTAAAAGGATGAAAATAGCAACTACCTGGAGGACAGACACCCACTTGACTGAAATTTCTGTGTGGCAAGGCCACAGCGACCACCTGCCACGGGAAGACAGGAGCTCAGTGGACTGCAGCTGGAAGAAAGGACAGGGACTTGCTGAGAGTGCCTTTTCAGCCAGGGCTAATGGAAGAGGACCACAGAACCCTGCACAGCTTTCTCTTCTTCAACACCTGGAAGGATCTTATTTTCCTAATTCCAAAGGGAAAGAATTTATTTGAAATTTTGTGATGGGTTTATGAGCTTTTGGCTTTACCATGCACTTTTTTTTTTCTTTTAGGTACTGGAGGAGAAAACAGTCCAAAATAACAAGTTTTGTTCTTGATGGCTCTTCCTTCTGGCCTACGAATGCTCCTTACTCATGACTTTCACAATTTCAAATGAACTTCTCCTTGTGCTTCAACCCTTCAGGAGCACATCAAGGGAAGATACAACTGGACACATGGATCACAAACCCACCACATTATCAATATACCAGCACTCTTCTGCCAGGCTGCTCTTTCTAAACTTTGATGCTCTTCTCATTACAGGATGCAAAATCAGGTAACAGAGGAAAATCTCTCTTCCCTTCTGACCAAATCCTAAACTCTTTCCTGCTGGTTAGGTATGAGTCCACATCCCAACCCAGCAGACCCAACCTCTCCCATGTTGTGCTACAATCACTGCACTAAGCAGTTTGGGGGGTAGAGACATACCATTAATGTTTACTTTTGCCTTCCCAACGCTGCCCCTTCTTGGGAAGAAAAGCATTGCAATAACCTTGAGCTTTGCAGGAGTCACAGAAGATCTGAGTGAAGCTTTCAAGGTCCATCTTTCCATCTCCCAGCCAGGCCCTTATACACCTGGATTAACAAAAGTGCTCAACCTGCAATTATAGGGCCTTGCCCTGACACAGGCAACGTGCAAGTTTTGTGGCTGCATCTGTCCTGCCCTGGCTTGGCTAAACGCTTGGCTAGATCTGGTTTGAGCAGTGCTGTGCCTCTCAGTAAACATCCAGAGCTTTGCTAAAACAGGAGCTGGAGGACCTCATGCCACCAGAGAGCCTACTCTACCAAAATATTTTTCCCCTTGGGCTTTACAAACCATTTTGCAACTGTGTTGGCAGCTCAGGAATTTAATTGCAAGTCTCATGATATTGGGTGGTGGTTTTAATGAAAACTCTGGCTCCTGGGGAATTCAGGAGTCTCAGGGATCATATAAAACCAATTAAGTCTTCTAATTGCAGCAGCAACCTGAGAACACCCAGCAAGAGAGTCCTGAAGGATGGAATCTGAAGGTAAATAAAAAGACCCTCTTCCTTCCCTGTGCAATTTTTATACAAGAAAATGCTCTCAGGATTTTCAAACAAATGACATGGGAGGTCCAAGTCCTACGTAACAAAGCTTCAGTTTAGAAATATTAATATTAATATCGAATGGGCTGGCAGGGAGAGAAGATAACAATTGCTTTAAGCATTAGTAATGACTTATTTTTATTATACTAATAATAAGATTAAAGCACTTTCACTGTAGCTGGGAAGGGATAAAACACATACCTTGACAGCAGCCATTGGAAATAGGGTAACACCAGGCAGTTTAACAGCCAGGCAGAATTACCAGTTGCATCCCTTTGACATTGATATATCACCAGGCTGTGAATTCAGCAGGATTCAGGGATTACAGGGCAGCTCTGGAGTATCTGGAATAGAAGAAAAACACACATGAAGTTTTAAAGGAAACTAGAGCACTGTGAGTTATGTCAAGTTTAGGTCTGAAAATTAGTATCCCACCCTTTCCTAAATCTTGGAACCCAGGAGCCAGTAAGGAATAAAGCCTGCAGTATTTATGATTTAATGGAAAGGATATGTCTGTGTTCACAAATCCAGCTGGCTTGCAGAGGAAGGGAATAAGGATGGCCAGAGTCTCATTTTCTAGCTGTAAATGATGATTCTTTCCTCCCATTATTTTCTGGTTATTAAATTTAAGTTGAAAAAGCAGTTTTCCTTATGTTTACACACCCACACTGTTAATTGGAAGTAAAACTATGTCTGTTTATGGCCAGGAGTGCTACCCCTGTTTGGGAGAAACAGGTTATTGTGCAAAATTCATGTAATTGGTTTCCATAGCCCAAAGCAAATCAGGAATAATTTCTTATAGCAGAGGAGCAGATTTATCCTGAAGTGTCCCTTGAAATTTCTCATTCAAAGGCTGATGGCTCTAATGACTGCCTTCAAATTGCTATCAGTAAAAGTCTAAGCAAAAATGAAATTCAGTGTGCAATTTGGCAAACAGCTGTGCGCTCACAGCCTTCAGCGACTAATCTAATCTGGGCTTTAATTTCTCTTTGTGCAGATTTGTAACATATACAGGCTTGAGTTTAATAAGGCCATTAGCACAAGTAGATTTGCTCAGGCCCACGAGTGCTTGCAGGATGAGATCCTGCCTACAGTGGGCTGGCACCAGGCCAGCCCCATCCCTAACTGGTGTCATACAGGCACAGAAGGCAACTTGGATTTTCCCCCTTCCCAGCAGGTCTCTTACTGACCCCCGTAGTAAAAACTTGAAACCAAATGACCCCAGCACAGCTCTATGCACAGACACAAACCTCAGGTCCCATCTCAGCCTCGTCTATGCCTGGATAGATGCGCTGACCTGCTCCTGAAGCCTTGGGAGAGTCTCCCTTTGCAAAGCAATCAGCATTTACACCCATCCCTTCCCTGCTGACCCAGAGCCAACAGGACAGTGCAGGAGTGAGTGAATTACCTGCTATTTCATTCCCTCTTTGCTTGCAGATGAGCTTCCTGCATTCAGAGTGAGGGACTGCCTCTGATTAAATTGAATCAAATGTCCATGTTTACGAGACGTTTTGACCGACAAATCATTTTCTCCTGTCAGACTGAGATATGACAATGATGATAACTCAAATTTTTGGAGTCAAATGGCTTTGGAAAGCTTTCCTGCCATCACAGTCCGTGAATGTCAATGGGTTTAGCTAAGTGCAGTGAAGACTGATGGCAGCCCTTCCTGCATCTCCTTTTCCCAGCAGAGCTCTATGTAAAGCTGGCTGGCAGGTCTGCCCCAAGACGTGATCAAAGAAGAGACTCTACTTTATTTATGATTTGCATTATATTGAATTTATCTTTGCTTTCCCCATTAAAAATGGGTTGCAAAAGATACTGCTATGAGTTAAACACTGAATTAATTTCCTTCTGAAAAGAGAAATCTCCCTGGAATACTGAGGTGTCTAAACAACTGAAATATATTTCCAGAGTAAGTAATGACACTACTATTAAAAGAAAATTCAGAACATCATTAAAAGCCATAACACCCTATTATAGAACTACAACTCATTGAAGTAAATGAATGAATACAAATCCTGACTTTGAGTCTTGTTTTTCAACCAGCTGTTTCTGGGAAAGGAGCCCCAAAATTCCTCTGGTACCCTTGTGGGAAAGCCCAGGAGCTTTTCACTGCTCTTTCATTTAGCCTGCACCATCCATAGAAAGATTTGAGCTACATTTTGAAGCCTTGCTTTGCAAACATAAAAGAACTGGCTGTTTTTGCTGTGTCAACCCCTTGGTCCATCTTTAAAATCCAGAGAGTGTGGCAGCCACGTTTAGCATAAAGCAACAAAACAGGTAAAGAGAGCTCAGACACTGTATGTCAAACTACCATCCATCACCTTTGCCTTCCTATCTCTAGAAGTGAGGCTGAACTGCCTTCTTCCTTAGCTCCCTCTGCATTTATTTTCTTTCCATGGGGATACCACAAGGAAATGGTGAAGAAAGCAGAAAGGGAAAAGGAAAAAAGGCACAGCACAGGTCACATCTCTGCTTGGGGCCCTTCACTCCTCTGCATGGAAGGAGGAAGAAGGGGGAGAAAGGGGAAGAAAAACCTGGGAAATAGCATGAGGCCGAATAACAGACTGGGAAAAAATACAGCAGCTGGATTTGCTGGGTGAGAGAGGAATACAAGAGCAGATTGAAAACTAGCTCCAAAAGAGCAGATCCTGGAGGAATTTAATGGAAGCTAAATATTGGTAAGAAAACAGTTTAAGTAAAGTAACAGGGTAAACAGGAAAAACAACACAGATAATTCTCCATATTAAAAAAATACAACATTTTTGTGGAAGTAAAGTAGCAAAGATTGTTGACAAAAGCAATTTCAACTAGAAATAATGGTCACTGAAACCCCTGGAAGCTTTTACATTGTCTTAAATATACACTGTACCAGACCCCCAGCCTCTGAGCAAATAATTGTGGGATGAACCAGGTGTGCAAGCAGCTATGGGGTGCTCTTATGTGGTCTTTAATAATGCAAAAATAATCCACAAAGTAGAATTTAAGATGCATCATTCATGCCTAGTAATCAACATGTTTATTCATGGGAAGAAAATTGGTCCAAACCTACACTGTGGTCAGGAAATTAAGAGCTGGAATCAATGACTATCCAAACAACAAGACTTGATGCAGGGATGGAAAACCTTAAAGAAGTCCAGGTATCTGGATCTGTCCAGGACTTCAGTGACAAGGGAGGCATTTTGCTTATGTTCTATCTCCAGCACACGTCTGTGCAAAGCAGGCGCCTGACAGATGAGCTACTTGGTGACTGTTCAAGAGTCAGGAACAACTGATCAAATTTTAAAGAGTTTGGGCAGCTGAAGGACCAGTGCTGTGCTGGATTGGTGAAGGCTGGAAACGTGCAGGAAGCACTGTCACTATCCAGGGGTGTTAACAAAACACCCCTGCTTTGGTTTAATTGTGTGCAAGCAAAACCTTTCAAGTGAGACACTTTTCTCAGGTAACTTTCTATCTAAGGTCAGCAGGAGTTTTTTCTCACCCCATCACAACACCTGTCCTCCTCTGCAGCAAGAAGGGCCTGAGACAAGGGGACTTGCCAAACAAAAGGTTTGTGCTAGGGGAGAAACTTGATCATTTTTATTGCAGACTAAAGAAGATGAAAGGATTTTCTATGTCTGGGGAATTCACCACTGTACCTGTTGTCGCACAGCAGTTTTCCCCCCTCCTATGTTATCCCACCACTGCTGATGGGCTCAGCCCTGGCCCGGCCCTGGCCCGTGTGGGTCTGTCCTGGAGCCACCTGGAATTGGCTCTAGAGGATATAGGGGAAGCTTCCGGGCAGCTTCTTACAGAAAACACCTCTGTAATCTTCCCACTACCGAAACCTTGCCATGCAAACCCCTTACATGGACCAAGTAGCTGGGAGAGCCCCAACAACAGCTACCACTCCCACCCTGCTCCCCTCCCCTCAGTGCCATACACTTCACTGCCAGCTCTTGAGAGAGCTTTGGGGGTACATGATACCCCCCAGCACAAAAAAAACCAAAATAGAAGTCAGATTCCAGGCTGAAAGTTTTCCATCATTGCTGTTAGAGTCTCACTGTTTAAAAAAATGCAGAAAGATCTTGTCTGTTGTGATATTTCACAAACAACAAATACATTTGTGATGATACAGGAAGAGACACTCCCAAGTGCTTCCAGAGCCAGGGAGATTATTTATAGACTCTTCCATGGTCTATGGGACCTTAGCCCTCATTAAGGTCAAGCCAAATTACCTTACAAATAATTTAACCTCTACCCACAGCTCCTTGACTCTGAACTGATAGATTATGCAGCCATTAATCAGCTCCAGGTCTGGCCTTTGCTTTTGACATTCAGAAGGTAAACTTACTTCATGCTGGTCCTCTTACTGAGTTTCTCAGATAGATTCATACTCAGAAAGAGAAAAAAAAAAATCTAATTCCCTACTAAGCACTGATGCTTCCTGAAAGACTGAACACACCTTTTAATAACTTTGTTTGTAATGCACTAATCTCATTTTGCCTCTTCCCAAGGAGGCAGATTTCATTTTGATGGGCTGGACAACACAAGAGATAATTTATCACTACACGTCTGGGTCTGTACTTAGTTGCAGAGCCATAAATTTGGGAGACAGCTCAGTAACTAATCTTCAGTTAATTTCCTGGAAAGTCTGAAAACTTTGTTCTGAGCGATCGCTGACAAAGATATAATAACAATAAAGTGACCCAAGATGGCCAAACCCAATTTAATAGTTTCCATAAAGATAATTTTTATCAGTGCTCTGTAGGACTTCATTTGCTGCTACAATAGCATTCCCCACATATAACCAGTGAAAATTCTGCTTTTATGTCCTGATCAGATTTGTTTGGCCTGGACTCCTGTAGCTATGTTTAGCTCTCAGATGCATGTCTTTAATAAGAAATAACTGCATATCCAGGGGCTGAATTTCACCCAGCAAGGATGTTCAGCGAGGTTTAATTTTGAGAGATGATCAAAGGCCATGGCCTTATAACTCAGTGCCTGCTCCAGCTCCCAACAGATGGTGGGTATACACTTGATATAAAGCTCTGACTTTCCATTACTGTCACAAGGCAAGCTGCAGAACCACTCTTTCTTCATTTGTCTTAATTAAAAATATATCTTCTGGCTCATGAAAAAAAAAAAAAAGCTTTTCATAAGTGATTAATGACCCTGCAGATATAGTCAATAGCCTTCAAGGGGCCTTTCTGCCCAAAGTCTTGCTTCATTTGCTGCTCTTTATATTAAAAAGTGTTGTGATTTCTACATTAAACCTAAAGGATCGGACACGAATAAAGAAAGAGGATTTAGGTATTTTAGGTATGTCCAGCTTTCTACGGGACATATGGAAAAACATTTTATAGATATGTTATGTAATGGATTAAAGTGTTTTACATGAAAAACTCTAACAATAGTATTTCAGCTTCTCATTTCTGAACAAACATGTCTTGTTCTGTTTGACTTCAAGAAATCAAAATGCAAGTGAGACAGTATTAATTCCAGCTGTTTCCTCTTCATGGGAAATTTTCATAATAAGTGAAACGTTATCATTTGCTTCTTGCCCTACCCCAATTAGTCTTTTCCTTATTAGATCCAGCTCTAGCCTCATGAGATCCTTATTGTCTTCTAAAAATACATCTCACCCAATTCACTGTGGGGAAAACTTCAGGCTTTTAAAGCTAAAAACAAAAGACAAAGTACAACAAAAAAAACAGGAGCTAGAAGAAAAAAAGTTGGATATTCTGGGGTTTTTTGTTTGAGTTTGTTGTAGGATTTTTTTTAGTTTATTTGTTTTTAAATGCCACCCTTGCCATTCCTGGGGAGAACTGAAGTACATAGCTTGTTTTATGGTTGGGAACTGGTGTTTTTGACTACTTTGGCTACTTTCATTTAATCTTATATCACTTGAATGCTCAGCAGCTGAAACAGCCACAGCTCCAGAAGCTCTACAGCCATGTGTGTATATTATATATCCAGATCTGTCTATATGTGCCAATACATATGTCCAAGTTTCTACTATCTGTGTGCAAGAGAGAAGTAGATTTTCAAGACCTTAGCAGGCAGCATGAGGGACGTATTTCCAGAGGAGGTCCACTCTGGTTGGAGAAACTCCATAACGAACGGATTTTTATTGTTGTCAGCACTCAGCAACACTTCCTGGGATGGCTATGGCCAGGCTGTCAAAGCTGTTTAGCACCCAAAATACTCAGCTGGCCTAGAAGCCCTGCTGCTAATTTTAGTGGCTAAATGAGAGCTGACCTCAATCATGAGAGGGAGCTCTCTGGAAAAGTCTGGCCACAAAGCTTTCATCTAAACTGACTGCTCCTCAGGCAAGCAGTAAATATCTTCTGACATTGTCCTCCTACTTTTGTGCCCTAACATATGCACTCTGCTTATTTATAGAACCTGTGAGCTTCATGTACATCAGGCTGAATCCCTCGGGTCGAAAGTGGCACTTGGTTTTGCACAGTGCAGCCAACAGTTCCTGCCAGCCTCCAGGAGCAGGGGCTTGCTCTGCTCTCCTGCCACACAAGAGAGGGCAACAGCACCCAGTGAACCCAGTTAAGATGTGAGATTATTTCTGGAAGCAGTAACAACTAAGAAGAATAAGAGTAGGAGGGAAGAAGCTGATGAGCAGAGCTGGTGAGCTCCAGGCCCACTACGCAGGAAGGGGAGCAGAGGGAACATCCCACTCCCCAGCAATGGAAGTCATCCTCCAGCTACCTGCAAGGATTGCTTAATTTGGAAAGGTCCTGCCTTGCTGGAGAGCTGGGTGATGACAGGGTGGAACAGCAGAGCCTATATCCAAAATATAGGATATTTCATGTTGGAGACACAGCCTTAAGTCCTACTGCCTTTACAGTCAAATAAAGTTCCACCAATGCTCAAATAGTACAAACCCAACAACCACCAAATGAAAAACACACACAGCACAAACAATTTTGCCCAGTTTGGTTTAGGGGAACTAACTAATAAATCAGCAGAAATTTAAGTTTACTATTTACCTATGAATCTATATTTACTGTTTTACCATTTACTTATAAACCTAAGTTTACCATTACAGTTAGAGATTAGTAAAATAATGGATCTTCTTTTAGAGTTACTTGTAATTTCTTTTTATATTCTATGTGCAGTAACATAAATTAACACAGACAAAATCCACATCAGTGCATCAGCCTCCAAGTAAGGATGGACACAGTACTTCTTTCAGGTGCAAACAGTTGAGCTGAAGTGTTCAACTACAAAAAACAGAAACCATCATCATGCAACTATCCCTCTTCATCAAATGTAGGCAGGCAAGAAAATTCCCTTTGTCTAAGGCCACAGTGCATTCTGGTGGGCACCGAGCTCTCAGGCAGCTCAGTCATCACATAAATAAGCCCTAATTGGCATTCCCAAATGTTTTGAAATCAGATTGCCTGCTGCTGGCACTCCAAAAGGTACACCCCTGGAGATACCAGGGAAAAAAAATAATCAAAGATCACTTGCAATTAGATGCAACAAACCCATACCCGACTGGTGTGTGTCAGGGGTAAAAATAGCAACAGCCCAAATGGCAAATGCCTTTTGGTTTGTCAGGAATTGAATGTGTAGCACCAAGTGAGTGGTTATTACAGCCTCTGATCAGCAAAGCAGACAATCGTTTGCCTTGTTATCGTGCTGCCTGCCCATGTGAACAGCATCAAACAACTATTAAAAGACACCCTGCTCACCCCAGAAGGGAACTCTGGTGGTGAGTATCCGAAAACCTCCTCGTTAACAAGCTAACCTTTGAGACTGGTGAGAAGGCAAGGAAGCATTTACCAGCCACTCCATCCATAATTATGGAAAAGAAAATCGTAGCTCATTTTCTATCCCAGGGTGGGGAGAGATAAACAAGGCAGGCACGGTTCACACCGTGCCCGTGGCAAACAGCCCTTCCAGGGCAGCTCCCAGCCATGGGCAACAGCTACCAAAAAGGCAATTATCCATGGAGCTGCTCTCCTGGGGCTGTTCAATACAGGGATGACGTATATTTGGAAACTCCCCCAAAGCCCTTCTGCTGGTAATGGGAAGTTCTGTGGCACACAACCCTCAGGGACCCCAAAACACCCTGGTAAAAAGCAGCCTGAAAGGCCACACACGTGGGTGGGCAGTGGTATCATGTGTCAGGGCTGAAGCACTCAAACATCATGATTTTTCTTCCCTGGAATTGTGAGGTTTCCCCAAGGCCTTTCAAACACATAGGAATGGGGACTTCATTTTAAGCAGAATATCCAATAGTAATTGAATTCCCTATTTTTCATATTTTTCCTGCCTGTGTCATCCAAGAGGCCTTAAAAACCTAATTATGCTTCAGGATACAGCCACTCTACTTTTTTATGGGTGTAAATCCTGTTCCCATTTACAGCCTAACTCCTTTTTGTCTCCAGCCTCATTGCAAGAAGGAAAGGCACACCTGAGCCTGCACCAGGCTCCCTGGGGGTTGCCATCCTACTCAGGCTCAGCCTTTGCATCAAACCACCAGTTATCTTTTCAATTAATTGTAGGTATCATAGTGGCTGACAGGACAACCTTACTACCAAGGGATAATTTAATATGACTAAACCATAATCAAAAGTGTTAATAACCTCAAAATTTAATCTGTGCAGAAGTAGGATTTATAAAAGGGAAAGGACGACCAAGGCTAAGATGAATAATGTTAGTTGTAATATTACAGCTAGTTGTAATAGTATAATTAGTTGTGATATCCAGAAATAAAAATTACACTGCTTTGAGTTCCAGGCCTTGTGCCAAAAAGGAGCCGTTAGTCACAGAGCTGAGGAACAGTTACACAGTCCATTATCTCATAAACCACAGGGCGCAGAAATGAATCCTGCATGTCACAGGAAAATTGAGACTCTGCATTTTCAGCAAGACATGGCTTTTCATTTTAGCCCTTAAACCAGATCCTTTCCCATTATTGGAATGATGTGCTTTCCCATTTCCACACTGGAATGTGTTTGGAGACAGGTATCCTTGGAAGCCCTCCTGGCTGAGCTTCACTTTTCCTTTGGGCAGGGCCCCAACTTCTCCCTTCAGGCCAGGCTGTGGCAGATAAAGCTCACCCCTGGCATCCCCACCTGCTCCCTTCCTCCACCCTCACCACAGTCTGGTGGAGAAAAAAATAGTCCCAAACCAAACCATGCTGTTAAACCTTAGCCTTTTCCTGCTTTTTCCTTGCAGGGCAAGGATGCCAGGTGATGGTTTGGCTGCCTCCATCAACAGGTGCTTCTTCCTCATGGGGTCATGCAGCCCCTGCTGCTCCCTGGCTCAGTGTTCAGGGCCAAATGCTTTAATCACAGAAAGACAGAATGGTTTGGGTTGGAACAGAGCTTAAAGATCATGTCATTCCAACACCCCTGCCATGGGCAGGAACACCTTCCACTAGACCAGGTTGCTCAGAGCTCCACTGAATCTAATCCCATCTAACCTTTTAGATGGGATTACTTTTAGAAGTAAAACACTTCTAAACCAAACATGCAGAAGGCAGCAATAGAGCTGGTATTCAGCATTATGACGAGTGAGAAGAAGCTGTACAAAAGTAAAAAGTGATGTGACCAAAAAATCACCTTTTTTTTTAAATTATGAGCAGACAGTTTTTACCATCTCATTGTTACTCACTTGCATGAGAGACACAGAAGCAATTGCTTAAGCTGGCAGGCATTTCTTTTTAAAATTACTTTGAATGACTTCCATATTATAAAAGTTATTTTAAAACAATTTCCTGCTTTTTAGGTAGCAATAAAGAAATTAAATGCTTTTTCAGGTTGTGCCTATCCAATTCTCTTTCACTTCCTACTACATACTTTCTTTTCTTCCTCTTCTGTCAGTGCCAAAAAGAAAAAATGTGGGGCCCGTAAAGGAGGAAAATTGGGAAAGAAAAGATAACTCTCTCTAGGGAAAACAGGCAGGAAGAAGACAATAGAAGTTGTGATTTTTTTTTTTTAAGGGGAAATCACCTGGATTTGAAACAACTTTAACTTTTGTCCTCTTCTTACACACACATCCCTTTTCCTTCTTGTCCTGGCTGACTTGCACCTCCTGGCAGGCACGTAGGTGCTTGTTTTGCTGCCCAGGGCTGTTGCTCCGCAGGATGGAATTGCCAGGAATGACAGTCCCAGGAGAGGTTTTGTGTAGAGACAAAATGAGAACCAAACTGGGTTTGGTTCCTCTGCTGCCCCTTCCCTCACACACACACTCCTTATGCTGCAGTCGTGCTCCTGCGTTATCCTCGGTGTGTTATATATTAGGAAAGACACTCCTTAATACATCTGGGGAAGTGCTTCCCCGCACACACACAGGAGCCCTGGCTCAGAGGCAATTAAACACTCCAGGCTGCACATGCTCACACAATTACCTTTTGTGACTGTCACTAAATAAACGCTGCACTGAGCCAACAAATCTTACAATGGCCTCATTTTTCTAGCAATGATGCCTCAGGCGAGGCCTGCGTGGCCCAGAAAGGAAAAAGGTTAACTTTTGCTGAAATTCCCTAATCCTGCTTATCTGCTTCTTCTCCCTAAACATCTGCCAGCTTCAGACACCTGTTACAAATACCAGTTTGTCTTGCAGTGGTTCCTGGAGTCTATCAGCAACCCGAGCAATTAGTATTGTCAGCAAATCATTTATTAACTGGACTATTCAGTTTCAGCTAACCTAAGACTAACTGTGTATTTAATTCCTGTCTAGCAGGATCAAATCAATCAAAAAAAAAAGTCCATGGGTAAATATCAAAGATCAATAGGTAATAAATTAAAAAGTTTAATTAAAACCTTATCTGAATGCTAACAAAACGACAAACAATAGAGATTATTTCATATCACGTCATTTTGATTATTTTCCTGCTTTCTCCTGAGTTCAACCCTGGTGTTACTCAAGTACACGGTGAAAAGGTTGGAGTACGTTTTTTGGCATCATATTAGAACCTCTCTTCTTCCCCACCTGTCAGAGACCCTTTACAGGCAGTTCAATGCCACTTTGAGGGTGAAGAATGACCTCACCAAAGTGGTATTTTTCTGCACATTTTCCCCTGTGAATTTGGAGCTGCAGCCACTGACCTTACTGGCAAGAAGACAATTTTACTGCTGGTTGTTGTGTGAGCAGAAGCATCGAGCTATTAAAGAGGGAGCAGGAGCTGGTTCCCTCCTGTGTGTCATCAGCAGAGGTAAATAACATCTCTGCATCTCTGCTGTGCAAACCAGAGAGTAATTAGGGGGAACTGCTCAGGCCATTAAATTGACGAGCTGATATCTGTTCCAGCCCTTGGAGATTCAAGCCCTGTGTTGTACCCAACCCCTGCTACCAGCTTTGACACTGTTAGGCCAACAGGGACCTGAGACAAAGAAAGCTAAAGCACTATGGCTAAATTTTAAACTATGCTCAGGTACACCACGTTCAACAAGATCAAGGCTAAATAGATACATCAATAAGTTAAACTCTATTGAGGTCAAGAATGAAAAGAACAAACAATAAATCAGCTTTAGCAGATCATTTCATCCACACTTGGTACGATCCATTGGGCAGATTTCACTGGCAGGGAAGTCACAGGCTCAGTCTGCAGGATGTCTGCAAGCACTATCAACTTCAGGTCCTGCCAAGAAACCTGAAACACCAGAACTGTCTTCCCTAGACATGCCAGCCAGGCACTGCTGCCCTGCTCACAAGCACCAAGCAAACACACCTGCAACAAAGAGGAGACCTTAGTGGGGAGCGTGGACAGGAAAAGAATGGACTTCAGAAGTTCCTGTTGACTCTCATACACTCCTGCTCCCTGCCCTACACCCTATTTATGCCACCACCTGCCAGTCACTTCCTTTTGGCCATTCCCCTCACCTGAGGGCTCCTTTCCCCACCTGAATCATGTTTTTTGTATTAGCTCCTTAATCACCAGGAAAGTGCCTTGATGCTGAGTCTCCACAGAGAGATGGCAACCCTAAGTGCAAATATTTCTAAATTCAAAAAGCATCTTTACATTCAAATGCAGAACTGTACCCCTTGCCACACATGTGCCTTGATGGGACCGTACTTTATCTACTGCCTTGTGCTATTCCATTGGTGCAAATAAGTATCAGCTTGGTTTCAGTAACTGAGCTTCTTAAAAAATCCAGCCAACCCCCCCCCAAAAAAAAAAAAAAACAAACCAAACAATTTAGCTTCTGGTTTAGTACAAAGCTTTAAATCAGCAGCTTATTTTTGGAAAAAAACCTAAAATAAGTGACCAACCTACAAGCACAGTACAATGAGAGCTTTCACTGTGCTGAAGTGTCCTAACCCCATCCTTTGCTTTTGGGACTAACAATAAGGCAAGCAATTTTATTTCATGCAAACGCACAAGATATCCCAGCTCTTTGAGCATCCCCTGCTTTTTCCCATCTAGATCCTGGATCTGATGCTTCTCACTGTGCCAGCCTGCAGCCAGATAGGAGCCAGCCCATGCCTCCCTTTTTTCATGCTGACTCCCACTGCACTGGGCTGGAAACTGCCAGCAGAGCAAAGGAGGGAGGACAGAGGCGTCAGCATTGTCTACACATCTGTCCCACTGCCCAGCTCTCAGCTGCAGGTGAGGCTGAAGCCAAAAGACCTAATGAAGCAGAGAAGAACAACTACACTGCTGACACAAAAGGCATGGCAGGCTTTCATCTTCTGAGAGGTTAAAAATAAACAGTTTAGCTTTCAGCGAAGTGGTCTGATTAGAGGCAAAGAAAACTACACTGATTTCCATGGAAATGGAATATTTTGTTGCTGCTACTTGATCTTGTTGAAATGTATTAAGAACACAAAAGAGTGCAATTTCAATATCTGGAGAGTGCTAGTATGCTTTAAAATTTTAAATTCAATTGATTTCTTTTAAAAGAAAGCTGGCTGATTTTAGTTTCTTAATTAGTTCATTACCACTGCAAATGGAGCATGTTCTTATAAGCTTGTAGCAGGATATTATAGAAATACAGAAACAGCTGCAACCCACAACAGAAGAGATACACATACAGGCAATATCTGTACATAAAATTCAGTGACTTAAGATCCTCTAGGTCCTCTATCTCCTCTCTAAAAACAGTTCTTTGACTCATAAATCTTGCTAAATTTAAAGCCATTACAAAACAGATACTAGTTTCTATGGAAAAAGGATCAATCCTTAATTTTTTTCTTATTTTTCTTTTTTAACGTGTAGGAATACTTCATAGGAATAAGACCTGCCTACACATGCTCTGGAAGCAAAATCACTCGATTAGTTTGATTTCTCATCTCATTACTGTGGTACCTATCTCCATAGGGAGGTTTCTTTCAAATGAGCAGCGTCCTATTTCAGTTTAACCCAGATAGTAACAAAATAATCACTCAAAATGGGGCACCGCTGCCCTGACCTTCACTGTGACAAATACTAAATACAGGTGTGAAGGGAAGGCTGCTTTGCTGCTGTGGCTGTTCTCTTTATAGACACACCCCAGGGTAGGATCCTCTCCAACATTTCAACACACACTGATGGGACCCTGCCACAGCATGGCCCAACTGAAATTTTCTATCAAACCAATGTTAAAAAATACCCCAAATCTTTGTTCTTAGTTAAAATAACACGTTGTGATGATAACAAGAAAAACAAGTTTCCGTTTATCCTCCCATTTCCTCACAGTGAAATTTCAACAGAAACAATAAACCCTTTAGGTTTTCATTTTGACAGCGTGACATTTTTTTGACAGAAATTTTATCTTACTGTAATTTTAGGTGACAGGGCAACTTGAGCTTCTAACCAAAAGGCTGCTGGATTTTTATCTGTATATCATGTTTCCCCACATGCTTGCAGCTGGCACGTGCTCTTGTTCCAGTAGTGATGACCCAGGAAAGAAAGTGGAGCCAGGAAAGATTTGCCCACAAACCACCACAGCCTGATTTAGGACAGCTTTCCACTGCAGACTAGTCACATTAGATATTGATCAGTATAAATTAGCATTGATACTGTGGCTCAAGGGGCTTTGCTTTTCTTTTATTCTTCTCATGTCATGGCCTCATGAAACCAATCCTATACTTTTCTTTGTGTTATGCTGATGACTGTGTTTGGCTAAGGCTTACTATACATTTAATATGAAATATTACCCATGAATACATTCAGGAGTGGACCCACAAGAGATGCAGGTGCTGAAATACCTAATTCCCAGTGCCTGCTAATTTTCACAGCCCCGACCCAAGTGTTGGAGCTCTTTATTGAATGTATGGGGAAAACCACAGAAGACAGAAGAAATGGCAGTTACAAAGTAAGAAACACTGAGGAGAAGAGTGGGACATAAGTCTCATTCCTGGATGTAATTAGGTGGCTGTGGCTCATGAGAAATCAGAGCCTATTAACAGAGGAGCCTGGAGAGTACAGGTGATGGGGGAATTGATGGCAAACAATGACCTGGGTAAGAGTGTTACATACCCCATTATGGCCATTACAGAATTCTTCCTTTTTGCCATTTCTCTTCTGCTCACAGACACTTTTTGCTGTTTCCTGATGATTCTCTCTGCTCAAACAGGCTAATACTACACTTTGATAGGCTGGCTCAGCTAAAAGCTCCTCAGGGTTTGGTGCTTGCAGCCACATGGATTCGCTGTGCAAACTTAATTGTAGTAAGAACTGGATTTAAGAGCAGCAGATCAATGCCCTGGAGAGTTGTTAGGGTGAAATACAGAGACCTCATCCACAGATAAAAGGAAGAATACCATGCAATAATGACAGAAAAGGCACTCATCAGCTATATTTTCACCCATTGTGCTGTGTCTGACAAAAAAAAATATGGTGTATTCAGTTCACCACTTTAGTAATTTTGCTTTTAACAATATCTGACTTTGTATTCAATCAGCAGACCCTACTATGTGAAGCAATTTTTTGGACACCCAGTGGTTTGACTGCATACACAGCCTTCTGTTCCTGGCCAAATACATTTCTGCTTCACTGCCTGCAGGGAGATCACCCGAGGAGAGCAGAGCAGAGCCTGCCAGCCCCACACTTTCCCCAAACAAAGCACTGGGTTTGCATCAGCAACTTTTACATATAGACCTCCTTCATGGATCATTTTCCCCTTTATATCACCTGGACAGACATGCTGCCTTTTACCTGCCTAGCTTGGGCTTTGCTGTACCTCGTGCTACCAACTTTGTGCAGCTGAGTGAGTTGGTGGTTCCGGGGCATTTTTTCCTGTTGCAGTTGGACATTTCACAGTTCCTATCAAGCTGAAGGCCACTGCCATTTGGATGGTGCCAAACAGGATCCTCCCTGCAAATTTAAACAGATAATGGGGAAAACTGTAATGAGGCATTTAGGCACAGCCCTCAGCACACACGGACAGACGGAACAGCAGAGCAGCTCTTTGCTACGTGGGTTTTTTAAAAAAGCTAAAACCCTCTTGAAATAAGCCCGTGCTTATTTCTTGCAAAGTAATGATAATTGATTCAGAACTCCTCGAAATGAATTCAAGCTCAATAAAGGTCATGGCCTGAGGAAGAGCTGTACCTTTGCTGTGCAGGGGAATCCAGCTTGCTTAGGAGCCTGTGAAAGCCCTGGCTCTGCAGGTGGGAGGTTAATTTCCAACAGCCTGATTCAGCAATAAAGCAATAAATACAAAATCCTCCTCAGACCTTTCAGACACGAGCACTTGAGAGGCACTGAGAACAGATTAGCACCCTTCATTATGGGCTCTTTTTTTATCAGAAACCTTAAATCCCACTGGTTTGTCTGAATCACTCTCCACTTCTGATGACAGCCATGTGTAGCACAGATCAATTTATGTATTTCTTTAGTGTAGCTGGGGACCAGCAGGCTGTAGTTAAAAGTGTGGCACAGGTTTTGGGGGTGTTCATTTATGGGCAGCACCATCAGGATCCCACGGCAGGGCTAGTTTGCAGCTGCCCTGCTCCCTCCTTCCTACCCCTGAGGCAGGAAGGGGCCAAGCAATGGATGACTCTCCTGGGACACTGGCATTCCCTGCCTTTTCTCCAAGCATAGGGGAGGCAGCAGGAAAAGGGCTTCTCTTCACTAGAGAACAATATCTGTCCCTTCTACCATTGTTGCTTTTAGCTGACTCTTCCAAAAGCTGGAGTGAAACTTGGCTTCCTATTTCTTACCGTTCTCATAGAAGGAAAGCTACAAATAAGTAGTATTTAGGTCAGCAGAATCACATTTATAAGCCATAAATCAAATCCAACAGACCTTGAACGCTTATTTGTAGCTTATAGACCACAGCTTTAAACGTCCTGTGAATCCCGAACTGCTGGATTTTGTTTCTGCAGTGTTTAGAAGGCAAATCAACAAACTCTGCTGTCCCCAGAGGGGTCTGTCATCTGCCACGGTGATGTGCTGACACACTCAGCAGCAAACAGCACATGCAGCATTTTGTTCACAAAATCCCAGCTTTTTGTCAAATAAAACCATATTAGGCAGATGACAGCAGTGAGTTGCTGCTGTATTCCCTGCGTGCAGGACTTCTGGTCTTCTGTATGTAAGACTGGCTTTGTTCCTTACATCCCTGTTTTGTCCTCCTTACACACAGGCATTTTACTTCACTGTGTTACCCTTTCCTTTGAATCCCTCCATTCTCTCATGTGATGCTTTGTGTCACTCAAGAAGACAAAGTTTGGTGAGTATCTTTTCAGTCAGGGAAAGGACTTCCCCTTCCTGCACCTCATCAGATTTTCAAAACAGAAATAAAATGATTTTCTGCACGACTACAACATAGTCCCCACACATGGGAAATAGCAACTCCCAGGAAAAAAAAAAGAAGGAGAAACTGGTGATGTTCCCTTAAAAGGTGGTGAAATGTTTGCCCTTTGGTTAACAGAGGAGGAAATGGGTTTGAAACACATTAGTGGTGTATCCACTAAAGTAAACTTTCCAGTATACAAATGCTTACATTCAGGAGTAAATATCCAAAAACTGCACTGTGCTCACATGCATCACATTTTGCACAGTCAACATGTGGTAGAGCTGCTGCCATTTGAAGTAAGGCAAACATGACCCGTAGATCTTTCCTTTTCATGTCCTGTTTCCCCTTCTGCACAGCACTATTTATGTGTGGGTTCCTGTCCGTGCAGGCTGCTTGGCACTTTAAAGAGAACAGTAATTGCTCCTTCAATGAAAGAGGGGGGAAAAAAGGGCACCCTGCCTCTTGTTTGCACAATTCTCTCCCTTTAAATGGAAAAGAATTATGAGATGTGATGAGTTTTTGAAGGAGAGGGACGGCGAGCCGCGGCTGATGCGGCTCTTCTGACGCAGTGAAGCTGTGCTGCTGTGCCTGTGTGAGCCACCCCCAGCCCTTTCTGTCTGCTGACTTTACATGGATAATGTCACTGCTGGTTTTACATGGATGATGTCACTGATGGCTACTCCGTGTGGGAAAGTAACACAGCTCTGGGTGCAGGCCGGTGAGGCCACAATTACCCTCTCACTGCAGCAACAGTTCCTTGCTTTTCCAGCTGATTATTTACTGTTACAGGGAAGGCCAGGGATGGTTCTTACAGTGTCTCACAGGAGAGCTTTCATGTGTTTGCCTGATGATCAAAAGAGGGATTTGTAGCTGCCTGGGGTAGCTGCCTGGGGTTCATTAGGATCCTGTGCTGTGGGGACAAGCAGCCTGGCCGAGCTACAGATTAGAACAACGTGTTTATTTAACAATCTGTGACTTGAAAGCTCTCAGCCTGTTGAGAAAGGGCAAGCGCACATCCAGCACTCACTGCAGGCAGGAGCAAGATCCCCTTCAGAGGCACATGGGAAAGAGGGAAGTTTTGTTCCTGGGAGGTACCTGGAAATTTTACAAAGCCTCCCTGCTCTACACTGCCTAAAATATTCATGAGACCCATGGGGATCAAGTAACAGAGATACCATGTGATGGAGAGACAGAGAGATGACAGGTGATACCCTGCTGCCAGGCAGGGCAGGCAGAGGAAAAAACCACTGAAAAATCCACACCCTCTCCAAATGAACACCTATGGAAAATGGACAGTTCAGTCCTTGCAGCCATTCTGATGCTGAAATGCACCAGTGGGCTCAGAAATTGTGAGCCTGTCTGGGGACACTATTCCCCTCACCCATCTCACCAGCAACTTAAAAGAATGTAAAAAAATAAAGCCCTGCTGTGGTCTGTGGGATAACATACAGGATAATAGTAAAATGGCCCAGCTGCAGATGGTAATAATAAGAAAGGGCAATATCCCCCCCATTTTTCTGTAAGACTGCTTGTGGCTCACCAGCTGGGGAGCTGCAGGGGTTTGGGAGAGCAGAAAGTGGTTCCCCAAGGATCACACATGAAGCCACTGCACCTGCCTCCTTGGAAAAGAAGAGTGGATTTTTATCACACAGAGTTATAGGTGATTTTCTTTTCCCTTCATGTGGAATTTGGACTCTTGCCTTAATAAATTACTGCCCTTCCTGATAATACATCCAATAGAAGTTACACTGGATCTTTCACTGACAGTATCAGGTCAAAGTTGTCTCACTGTGTTTCTGCTCTGAAAAATCTTCTGTTATCAGCGAAGTAGACACCGACCTCTCAAAGGAAGCTTCTGAGGAGTCCCACATCCCTCAAGGGGCAGCTGGAAAAGTGGGCTTGGAAAAGCTCCATTTTTAGGCATTGCAGATAATCTGGCTGAGCTATGGTGGAGGCTGCAGTTAAGGGGGGCTGGTGATATGTGAGAGGCAGGTTGTGGAGCACACACTGAAATACCGACTCTGCTGGCTGTAATTGCATAAGCAGCTTCTCAAAAGGATGGGGAGAAATATCCCGGGAAATTGGCTGTCTGAGGTTAGGGAGATAATAAGTGTTTTCAGAAATCAGCACCACTGCCAGAAAATAAAGTGGAAAACCTCCCCCATGGAAACTAGAGAAGGAAGAGTCAGGAATGCTGGAGCAGAGAGAAATAAAGTGATGAGAAAGCTGCATAAATGGTAGGGGAAGACTCTTTTCATAAAACAATCTGTTGTGGGGAACGTGAAAATTAAGTTGGCTCTTAGAAGAGAGGAATCCCACCCAAAGCTGCTTTTCTGAGGAAGGGGATTATCTTGGCTTGGTTCCCTACTGTTTAAAAAACACACGGGGGAATTTAATTAAGCAATGCTACTTTCCTAATTGTTGAGGCTATTCTCAGAGGCTCCCAAGACTTTCCAGGCTCTGCAGTGTCGGTCTGGAGCAGGAATTTCTCAATTAACAGTGAGATATGGCAAGCAGTGAGGTCTGGGACTCAGTGCCCTGGTCAAATAGCAACTCTGTCAGTTTATGAAACATTGACGTAATTCTGCTGAGATGGAGCCAGACGAGGGATTTATTTTGCCTGTTCTGTTCCTGCAGATTCACATGGAGTTTTCCATAGGGTATGAGCACAGTCTGTGCTTGCTCTGTGCCACAAGCCCTCCTGTGGTGCTGCTGTGTGCTCTGCTCTGCAGGGACCACATTTCACAGGCTATGTGTCCCTTACGTCTCATCCTAAAAGTGGGAGGGTACACTCAGCCAGTTCATAGGTTAACAGCTTTCTGCTCCTCTGATGGAAAACCCCACTGTACTAATTATTAAAAGTAGCTTGATCCAACTGTAGGTTTAACAATCTGTTCAGAATCTCCAAAAAGCTGATGTTTGGGGCACCACTAGTCTGTTCCTGGGACTTGCAATTGCACATCTCAATACATAAAAGACATCTGATTTTTCACAGGTGTGACTACAAATTTAAGAAAAAAAAAAAAAGCTGACAAAGTGCTCAGAACTTCCAGGGCTTGCCAAAACAGTCCAGCCTTGAAATTACAGAAAGAAGGGGAAACAAAAAACATTTAAACTCCCTTCAGCTTCAATGCAAACTTTTGCATTTTTCTAATCAGAAGTTCAGCCAAGCAAGCAGCACAAAATGACCTCAGATCTGAGATGAGCAAATAATATAGTATTCCTATGGCAAGATGCAAGCCTTCCTCTCCTTTCCCTGCTCCTTAGCTTTGACTGCTCTTCTGACTCCAGATATTTCGTTTTTCCACAGAATCCTCAACTTCTGGACTCCAGATAGGAAACAAGATGTTCATGTCAGGGATTTTGTCTCATCTGGTGCTTTCTGCCACAGCATTGACTCTCCTTGGGCAGTGCCTGGGGGACAAGGCTAAGCATGGAGATACCCAACCACTGACCAAGTGGGGTAAGCAGGATATTCATGTTCAGGCACTCACATTGAGGGGGGCTGTTACCCAAATCACTTCACAGCAACGTGACACAGAGGCACCTGAACTCAAAAGCAAGCTCAGAGCAGAGGAGACGTCCCTGGGGTTTATCTGCCAGCTGATGCTCAAGTATAACATGTCTCAGAGATCAGAGCTTCAGCCAAGTGGGGCTGGTGGGATCACATGGGACATGCTCTGAATGTCTCCACCTCCACCACTGCTACTGCTCAGCCCTTGTGCTCAGAGACAGAAACACTGACAGTGCCCACCAGGGGCTCTGGCTTTAATACACCCTCACTAGTGGGTATCTTTATTTTTGTAATCCTTACTGAGCCCTCCTCTACTTCCTCCCTCCTCCAAAATGACCCAGCAACCTGAGGCAACCATTTGGAATTGAAATTTCTGCTTCAACAGTAGACTTGTTTCAAGATAAAAAGGTATGGAGAGTGTTAAACAGCTACAGGTATCACTGCAAGCCCTTCTGATAACAACAGATTCAGACCAGTGTATCGTGTCTTGCACACATACCTATATTAACAGCTTGGATCTCTTCTGGGATTTGGCAGAAATCTAAAGTTGTATTAATGTCTTTTTCTTGCCTCCTCGATAGAAAAAAAACCACCAACTACCTTTAAAGCAAGGTCCTAAGCTGTCATGAATTCTTACTAGACATGCTGTAATTGCTATTCCAAAAGGAGCAAAGTGCAGAGACAACAACTGCAGAAATAGAAAAGTGAAGCTGTTTTGGAGATTTAAAGCAACCAATACCTGTGTTGTGTCCTCTCCCTTCCAGATGGCTCATGTCTGAATGGCTTTCTGCTGTTATTTTTTGGCGTGTTTTTTTTTCACTCGATCTGAGTGATTCATTGATTTTTTTGTGGCATGACGTGATGAAATCTGAACTGACGTTACATTTCACTAATGTACAGCTCCCTTGAGCCAATATCAATTTTGTCTATGATGGCTTTGCAAGGGCAGAGGTCAGCTGAGGGACTTTCCCCTTAGCTCTGCCACAACCTCTTGAGTTTTCAAGACATTCATAAATAAATCAGACACTCACATTTCAAGCAAGGAGCCCGATTCTGAAGATTATCTGCTGACCCATGAAAAGCAATTTTTACGTCAATGATACTTCAATCAAAACTGATCAAGGATGACCTGATCTGGTCCTTGAATATGAGTGGATATAAAATCTGTCGAGTGTGCACTGGTGGTTTTCCAGAGTTTGGAAGTGCACTGCAGCCCATACACATGCAACTCCTACCCTGTGGCTACATTCATTCAACCATTGCCACTGCCTTTTGCTTCATTTGGGTTTGGGTGTCCCCAAGAACAGAGCCTGCCACAGGCCATGGGGAACACCCTTTCCAGCACAATGATCTGCCATATGGACACACTTTAGGGGGACACCATATCCCACAGGGTCTATCTCAGCTGGCTGACCCTCCTCAGTAACCCTCTATGCTTCCCGGGGTGACCTGCTAAATTAGGGTCACGGTCTTTGTTCCCTTTTGGACTCCTTCTCCCTTTTGGACTCCTTCTCCTCTTTTGGGATTACCTGGGAGAGAGTTGGCTGCTATGACAAACCCTCCCAGGCCCAGAGAGGCAGGCTGTGCTTTCCTGAACCCACCCAGGAGAACCTTCCCTGGGGCACTTCTGGTACATTAATGTTACCACAGGACCAGGCTACACTGTCAGCTCATTGGCAAGTGAAAGCAACTTCCTTGGAAGGATGTCAGCCCAGGACCAAAACCCACAAAGAAGTTTCCATAAGTTGTTTGGATGAATTTAATTTATCAGCATCTGCAGCAATGTGAATTTGAATTCGTTTGTCTGATGGACTAGGTAGAAAAACCTTCTCGTTTTACAAATACAGACTAATATGTGCAAATCTCTAATTACTGTTACTGTTATGTTTTACTGAGTCTATCTGGGCTCCCACACTTCCCTGTAGCCTTAGTTGAGCCCACCCAAATTCTATTATTTGAGGTGGTTTTCCCACACAGCATCTGCCAGATCATCCCTAATAACGCACAAGGGCATCAGCTTGACAGTCATTCCCTTTTTCTTCTCATTTTTTTGGCTCAGAGAATGATGCAAAGCAAGCAGAAGCCTCCTTGCTTCTGCCTCTGATGAAGCAGAAATCATCCTCTGGAGGCAGGGCTCAGGGGCGGTTTTAAGTCAGGGCAGGGGGAAATGCAGATGAGCTCTTTGGCTTGGCTGTCACCAGTGCCATCAACCCCCCGTAAACGTCCCCCTTCCTTTGCAGCTGACAGCTCCTTCCCACCACCCCTCTATATTTATGTTGGGTTAAATCAGTGTGTGCAGGAAGCACATCAAGGACTTGCAAGTACTTATGGATGCAAAATACTGCATTTCATGTTGAGAGTGACCAAAGGTGGCCCCAGCAGGGCCAGCCTGGGGCAGGGTAGGGAGTCATCCTGTCCTGCTTTCTGCCCTAAAACCACGAGGCTGGAACCTCCAGCTAATCAACACATTTTCCACCAAGGCCATGAGGTCCAGAAAAGGCTGTTGGTCCAGCAAGGTACTACAGGACAGTGTAAAGGAACATCAGGTCCAGGAATCATCCTTTATGTGGCCAATACTCTTAGTCTCCTTGCATCACTCTCCCCCAAGTGAGTCCAAGAAGATGGAGTGTGCGCTACACTGAAAACCCCATGGCCTTCTCAGGGAGAATGCTCAGCAGAGATACTCAGAAATACTCCTGTGAGGACAGATGGGGTGAAAACACTTGTCCTGGGCCACCTCCAAGTTTGAGAAATTAAAAATATCAAAATTAAGTCCTCAAGAGTAGACAGAAAACTCCACACAATAAAGTCTTCATTTTCCCAGTTTCTTCCCTCCTCCTCTCTAATTACTCAGCTCTAAAATGTCATGGAAACAATTTTTTCTTTTTTTACTTTTTTTCCACAGCCATACTTACTCGGTAATACTTCAGCTTCAAATGTCTTATCTTAAAAAGAAGAATGGAGCAGTGGGACTGACCTTGACCCAAAGCTTAAACTATCCCAAATTTAAATGTCAGTTCTCTAACAGACCCAAAGCACATCACTCAGGCTCTGGGAAGTTAAAAGGAAAAACCTGTAACTTTCTACTTCTCTTGCAAACTGTGAGGATTAAGATGCTAAGGGATTATGAGTTCCTCAGTTCTTTAGTAATGTCTTTCTTCATCAGCAAGATCTGGCAAGATTAGGTGATTAATTTACTTGCTGATGTGAGAAATGTTCAAGTTCAGAGGATTTTTCTTGTCCTTACCTGAACTCTCCCTGAAGAGGAATTTTTCAACTGAGTAACAATTGACTCAATACCAAGTTATAGGTCTCAAGGGGAGGATATTTGGGGTTTTAATTGTCAATAGTCACATCTAATTCCTCAGTGAAAGATGCCATGACACCAAAAGAAGGAAATTGGTTATTTAGACGGAAAAAAAGCTTAAGATTTGTCATAAAGAGCAGCTGAAAAAGGTGGGTAAAAAAAAGCCAACATAAAATATAAATAAAGTAGATACATAAAGTAGAAACAAACCCTGCAGCTGAGAAAAGGGAAGGAAAAAAACCCTCAGAAAGTCACAGATCTGTGGGATTCATTTCTCTGATAGATTTTCTGCTTCCATCCACTGCAATTAATTTTGGGTCAGATGGTTTGCATCAGGCTTATTGCTCTTGATCCCCCAGAGTCCTGAGTTATAAGGCTGGGTAACCATCTTCAGCCCTCGTGAGGCTTTAGCAGAGTCATGAGAGCCCTCCTTGGGAAAGCAGCGTGGTTTTCATCACCAGCTTGACTGGTTCCAATCTGCAGAGATTACTTAAAATCAGAGAGGTGGAACCTCTCAGGGGTTTCTTGACAGCCTCTTCCAAACTCCACCATTGTTCAGCAGGAGAAAACTTACTTTATTGGATTTTTTTAAATGGAATTTCCCATGGAAAGTCTAACTGCAGGTAACATCCCGAAAGTCATGGAGGACGTTTGAAATATCTTTCTCCCATGCCATGTTCGAGCATCTGCACTGAGCAGGAAACTAATGGCCCTTCTTGAATAATAGTTCCTCTAGAGGGGAAGTAATTAGTCATACTCTCTAATATTGCAAATGTAATAACTTTGATAAGAAATCGAGTATAGAAATATTGCTCCAAAGCTGTTCTGTGTAATATCCCAAGGTACTGAACTGGCTCTAGCTTTTTACCCCATGTTCAATGGATGAACTGTCTGCAAATACCACCAAGGAGGCAGCAGCTACTTTACTGTGTGGCTGACAGTGCTCCATGGGACACAGAAGGACAATGGCAGAGGTGGCCACTTTCTGTGTGCACCCACATCCCTGCTGCTGCTCTCTTCTCCAGCATTGCTCACAGCATCTTTTTCAAGCATATTCCTGAAAAGTGCCTCCAAATTAATTTTACCCAACACAGGTAAAACTTATGAAAGTACTGCAGTGATGTTGTGAGGCCAGCACTAATTTCCCAAACAGATTTGGGCCGGCATCCAAGAGGATATTTAGATGCCAAACACCCATTTGTTGGAAGCCATAGGCGAGGATCTTGGTGCCTGAGGCTGCGAGTGCTCACAAGGATCACAGACGTGGGCTCAGTGTCACTGGGATGTTCTCAGCAGGCACAGTGACGCAGTTGGGTGGGTGAGCTGCTCTCATAAGAAACCCAGGGCCATTCTGCATTATTCCTCTCTGAACAAGACTTCCATCCCATCCCAAATGCTCACTCTGCAACGATGAATCACACTCCTGCTCCGTCGCTATTGTTGCCAGAGCTCGTTTCCCCTATTGTTCTTCTGTAGATTTGGGGAATTCATTCAGAAATGAAATTCAGCTCTATACAAAGGCCTTGGCAAACCTAAATGCTGTTGAAGAGAGCATGGGGGATGACAACGCTTTCCTAAAAAGAGGGAATTTCACTGTAACTTCTTCTGGCTGATTTTCATAATTCCTTTTGAAGGGAGCTCTTTAGAAACACAGTCTCTGTGCTTTACTCCACCTTAATTATAAAAAAACCCATGCAAACCTTTTTATTTATTGCCTCCTTTTCCTCGCTTATTTTTCTCTAATTGTTAATAATTTTAATTAACACCAGAATTTCTCAGCAGCACGTCATCTCCTTTTTCATTACAAGTGTTAATTGCAGGCTCAAATGAAAGGTGAAGAAGAAATTGAGGTAAACATCAAAAGAAGCACAACACTGTTGGAGGTGCAGAAGAATAATTACTTGCAAACTTGTCTTATTATGGCTTTGGTTGATTTATGAGTAAGTTTTAAAACCACTTTTTTATATCATCCTACCTGTATATATTTTTTAAAACAATATGAACATATCAAGAGATTTTCTTCTTTTCCAAAGAAATACTTTTGGCTCAGGTGTATCTTGTTCAGAACAGCTCACAGTTAGATCTGAAGTGCATTCAGAACCTAAAATCTGGTGTGCATGTCCTCCTGAAGCCCTTGGCACCCTATTGGGTTCAGATGGGATTTGTCCAGCCATGGGGATGCAGAAAGGCACTTTCCCCTCCCTGCCTGCCAGAGAGCATGGGAAGGATGGTCAGAGGTCAAAGGTAAAGATATATCTTTAGAGAACTAAGAAAACAGACACCTGGTAGATGGTAAGATATCCCTTTTCTGCCCAGCACTGACCCATGAAGCACAGGAAACACAAGGTGCTTCCAGACAGCTCCAAGTGATTTCTCAACACAGGGATGAAATGCAGCGCAAGCTGTCACTTCCAAGGCCACTGTCCTTACTTCCACACAGCTCCTTGGAAGAACCTGAGTTTCCTTCTGAGGCCTAGGCCACCTCAAACATCCACCCATCCTTTAGCACTTGGAATGTTCACTTGTGTTAGAGAAATGTTCCTGCACTGCAAATTCACACTTAGGCTACAGATAAAGGACATGTCACTTTAGGTCCCTCTTTGTCACTGAATGTTCCCTAAAAACTTAATTGCTTATCATTTTGTAGGTTAAGTTTCTTAATAACTAGTATTTATTCTCTGTTCCTTCTGGTATTGGCTTGGGGTTTTTTTTGTTTTTTTTTTTTTGTACATCCTGGTTTGTGTTATTCAATATCAGTATCAACTTGCTTTTTGGTAAGTTTTTGGACTCATTAATGAAGGCTTTTCATTAAAAAACATACCTAAAGACTAAGGCTATTTCTCTCCTGCCCCTCTTCCATCCAACACAACTCTCCATCCTAAAGAGAAACAGTGCAATAATTTCCCTCAGGAAAGGTTCACTTGGTTTAACCACAATATTTCACAAGCCTTTCCAATTTAAACCTTCAGAAAGAGCCTCAGGAGGGACACTGCTGCCTGCAGCCTCCATGCTTCATTTTCCTGAAGTCCTTGTCTGCCCATTAGAGTTCATTTCATATTGGCCTGGTCCCTGATTACCCTTCATGATCACACCCACTCCTTTCCCCCCACGGTTCAAGTATGACACAGATGCCTTATGTCCCCCAGCTCATTCACCATCTCCTTCAACCAGTAAAGAACACACCAAAATCAGACTTTTGGAATTTTTTTTTGGAATGAGCAAGGAGGGTCTGTACCAGATCAGGTGTTTGAGGCACAGCCTGGCAGTTCCAACAGCCACTCAGAGCACAATGATGACATTGCCTGTTTTGCTCACCCTCACTTCATTCTAGTTTTTGGCTACTCAAGCTTTCTATTTCATTGCTTCCCCTATTTCCCTGCCAACTTTCCTCAATTCCCAGCACTTGTTCTCTCTCTCAACTCCTGCGTACTCCCCTGTGAAAAGCCACTCTCCTCTCTTGTGGATTTTCTTCTTCTTCAGGGTTTATTTTCTTTTTTCCCTTTCTAATTTCCATTTTTGTAAAAGCAAGTAAGACCTGCTCTGCTTTAATTACTGCTCCAGTTAGCATCCTCCAGCCTTCTTCCAACCCCTTTCATTTTCACTGCTTCCTCCCAGTGGAACTGGCCCACTCAATTTTATAATTCCCTAAAATTTACTTTCTTAAATGTAGTGCTGTGTGCATAATTCATCCATAAATTGAATTTGTTTCCTACTGGGATAATCAAACAATCTTGTGTAGCATTTTTTTTTCACACCTCTTGTTATTCTTTCCTTCCAGGTAATTATAGAAAAAAAGATACATATTTGGG
Organism: Lepidothrix coronata; assembly: GCF_001604755.1. Classification (NCBI taxonomy): domain Eukaryota; kingdom Metazoa; phylum Chordata; class Aves; order Passeriformes; family Pipridae; genus Lepidothrix; species Lepidothrix coronata. The sequence goes on from NW_016690251.1 coordinate 6,053,287, forward strand.
ACAGGAAAGCAGGACACAGCACATCATGCTTCAAATCCATATTTCCCTCTCTTTACTGAGACTTCCCTCTCTTCCCAAAACCAAATACTGTTCATTTAATCCAGCAGGGCTGCAATTTCTAGGCAAGATGAAGTGGACATTGTTTTACAGTAAAATGTAAGTTTGTAAGAGCGTGAACTGATGTAAATCAGATCAGATCTATTGTCTTTAGAGAAAGAGCATCATATTCTAGCAAAACTCCCAGATTTTAAAAGGACCTCTGGAGTTGTGCACATATAACACAGCTGAGACACAGAACTATCTTCAAATCTGTTGGGTTTCTTTGTTTTGTTTTTCTTTCTCTTAAAATTGTGAGCTCGCTGACTTAAACACTTTATTTTTTGAGCCATTAATAGCATGGTGTCTAATTTAGAAGCAAAGCTAACACACAAGAAAATCAGGCAGCACAGATGACAAAATTATCACACCTTCCCTGGTACTGGCAAGCAGAATGAGGGCTGAAGGCTTGCACATGTGGCTTACTTGCATTAGTGTGAAAACTAACGTGCTTTGAGGGGAAAAAAACCCCCCAGTATTTTATTATTCAAATCTTATTCCTTTTTCATGTCAATTTATGACACGACATCCATTTTTGTGAGTCTTTCCTGTCAGGAGGGGAACGTGCTCACACGTATCTTCAATATGGGTTTATTTGTCAAATTATCGCAGGACAAACAGCGATGAATAACATCCATACAAATGTGTTGCTTTTATATGTGCTTACTTCACAGGGAGCGAGAAAAAGAGAGAAAACCAACCCAAACAGAAAATACACAGAGCATGACTATTTGTAACGTATATGCAAAGAGTTTCACGCAGCAGAGACATATCCCCGGGCTCCTTGCTGCTCCTGTAATACAAATAAGAAATATATAAAGTGCCTCATAAACCAGCTTGTTGGATTTCATTGCAAGAAATCCATCAGCCGTCATATTACCATGCAAATCCTCTTATTGCATTGTCTGACAACAGCAATTCAAATAAAATAAAATTAAAAAAAAAAAAAAGGCAAGCCAAAAAAACTTAACAACCTGGGAATAAATTCTCTCTTTCCTACGTGCCACCAGCTCCCATTAACAGGAGCAGGAATTTCTCTGCAGGGGCTTGTCAAGGTGAGAATGGACTGCCCACCCTTCTCCCTTGCTCAGGCTGAGTGCTGAATTGCTGTATATATATTTTTTTTTCCCCTGAGGGATCAAAGAAGGAAGCCAGGAATAAAAGATATTTTAAAAATCCCAAGCAACAACCCAAAAATCAAGACAGTTCCATAAAAGAAAGGTACGGAATTATGTGTCTTCTTGCTCTTTGATGGCCTCCTGGATTACTGAGACAAAATACCCTCACTTTTCTATGCCCTGCAGCTCTCAAAAGGTGCCCATCAACACCACATCTGGGCAGCAGGGCAGAGTTGCAGCTTGTGAGTGGAATATGCTAGAAAATTATATTCATTCTTTTTCATGGAAAATGTAATTTCCCCAAAAATGTAATTTCTGGATGAAAAATTGCAAGCCCTTTCCTTCAGCACAAACTTTCCTGAAACAGATTTCTTCCAAATTCTGTATTTAAATCAGAATCAGTCAACTCCACGTAGCTACAGAAATAAAGGCTGGTTTTGGTCTTTTTTCCCTCTTTTATCCTGAAGCTTTTATAAGAGCAAAGAATGTCTGTGAACATTAAACCCCATCACTTAAATATTGCATAAAACACCAACCCTAGAGGTCCTCTAACTTTTTCTAAAAAAAAGTCACTTTATTTTTTCATGTTTTAGTGTTTTCCTGTGCTCTGCCACTACTTGAGAGACCCAACAGAATATGCATAAAATTCAGTCTAAAGAAAGAAGCTTTTAATTTCACTTAATCTCATTGTTCAAAGTGATAGAAAGAGTCGATCCCATACTACTTTCCCCTTTTCGTACCATAAAAGCAGCTAAAATGTGGGGTTAGTTTCCAGAAATACAGCTCCTGGTGCTAAGTGGCAGCATCAATTATAATTGGAAACAATGATTTTGGGAACCCACAAACACTATGGGAAATACCCACTAGCTGCACTGACAGGCTGTTTTTAAATGGTTTGCTCCAAGCAGGTTTTGTGTAGATCTCCCTGCTACTAATAGTATCTCACACCTTGTAGGATCTCTCGTGTATCTTCACTGCAGTGCTTAAAGTCAGGGGAGCAATCTTCTCCCCTTTTGCAAAGACCAAAGGGAAGTGTGCCAGCAGCTACCTTCTTCACCCTTTTGACAAATCCTACAAGGAATTTAGCCACCAAAAGCAGAGATTCCTCTGTTTCTCAAAACTCTGGTCTCCACCACCAGGAGAGAAATCACAGACTGAGCTTGGCTGTGGGGTGTCACAAAACCCCTCACCACCTCCTCCTGCAGCCAGCCCTGGCCACAGATACAGGGAAGAGCTGTGTGTCCTGTTCCCTGGGGGCTCAGCCACTGGCATCAGCCTTTCTACAGAGACCATCTCCACCTGAGCAAGACCAGGAGGAGAACCAACCCTAGCAAAAGTTGGTGGTCTTCATATGATCCAACCCAAACAAGCCTGTGCCAGCTGCCACCTCACCAACCACCACCTTGGCAGCTTCCCTCCCTTCATATGATCAAAAAAAGCAGCACTCCCCTGCTCCTTCCCAGCTGATCCCCCGCATGTACAGTCTGTTAATATTTAATATTTGACAATTTCTGCAGATCTATATAAACAAGAAGGAGCTTTTTAATCAACGGTGCTGAATAAAAAAAAACAAAACAAACCAACAAAACTAGAGGAAAAATGCCTTGCTGCCCCTCTTGAGTGCCTGTGGAGCTACAGATCATGCAGGGAGGCTTGGCTGCCAAGTGCATTGCAGGGTCGAGCTGTACTTGGAATTTATCCTTTCAGGAGTGATGAGAAGATAAAAGACAAAGTTAAAGTGTGGCAGAAGAGATAAGAAAGTTAAATGGGGCATAAACAAATCTGATGCTACGTTTGACCTATGGGGGAAGGGGAGAGCTGGATATACTGTGCTGTACATCTTCCAGGAGACAAATGAATGGGTGATTGGAAACTTATTCATATACTTCATAGGCTTCTGCCATTCACTGAATGGGAGGTAATAAACCTTATTGGATTTCATATTTTGTGGGAAATGACTCTTTCATAGCTTTGTCCCCTTAATGGGTACTCATTTAGGAAAGTAATATATAGGTTTTATTGCATCAAAAGGAATAAAGGATTTAAAATGAATCCTAACGCTCTCTCAAAGTGCTAGAATCGGGGACTTCGAGCTAAATTCACAGTTAGAACCAGAATCTTTCATAAGCTTTTTAATGTGCAGAAGAAAAACTTTGGGGATAGAAGTATTTTATTTTAACAAGCCTTAAGTCTCATTTCTTTTTTGATTTTCACATATAGCCTCTTTCATCTCACCTCAGTTTTCCTTGTGTTCAAGTGTCTCTTAAACCTCTTTACTCTCCTCCTCCTTTCCCTCCACTCCCCTTGCCTTCTGGACACTATACATGTTCCCTCAACAAACATACAGTTTTCTTCTCCTCCTAGTTCAGAGTTGACTCTCTGGAGCTTTCTGCTTGTATATTTTTATGTACTGTTTTCCCCCACAGGCCTTTTATTAACACATCTGGGAATCATAAAATAAGAGATTCTCATTTTCTGGTATTGTTGTTCCTGAACAAAGGAAATGCCATAAAAGCAAGGAAAACCTTCTTGCTCCCCTGCTTTCTGAGGCTCACAACTAACTACCCTGGAGCAAGTCAAACTGACAATCTCAGATGACTTCCCACAGATCTAAAGTCCGAAGCTGCTCTAATACTGCTGACTGCAAAGGCACTCCTGGCATCCAGCATTTATTTGCTTGTTTGTTACAAACAATCTTTTTCATATCTATATTTTACATAGGCAGCTACTTTCTGCACATCCATCCCTGCCATGCCTGGGAACTTGGGAAAGACCAGGTATCCAACATGGATGCACCTGCTCCAGACAGTGTCTACTCCTCTTGATTCTCTTGTTTCCCCTTTCTAACCTGATGCCATTTGCAGATCATTCCCCATTCCTTCTGCAAGTTTTCCTGCAGAAAATTCAGTCACGATGACAACAGCTCCAGCTTCCTCATATGCACACACACCTAACCTCTGGGAGCAGATTATGGAAGATCAATCAGCCAGTACTTCTGAGACATATCATCCAGGATAATGCACAGTTGAGGAAAGAACAGTCTTTCCATTAATTTCAATTTCTCAGGCCTGGAGTGTAATCTTAAAATACAAGTATGACATGAATTAACCAGAGGTGAGCGTACCCAGCTCCTTGTAGGACTGGGACTGGCTGTAGAAAAACCTTTGAACGTGCACAACATCCCTGGGATTTAATCCCACAAAATGGCATTTTTCTGTTTTAAGACATAGGCAAACCACCAAGAGCAATTTGGTTAGCAAGGGGTAGCCAGTCACCATCTGTTAGATGAGCCCTATCTGCTAACTGAGCTGCTCTTTGAGCTCGCTTCAATTGTGGAATTAAAACAACTTTGCTTAAACCACTGTAAAACAAGTTCACAGCACTCACCTCTCCCTGCACACACAAACTTCACAGCTGAGCTGGTTTAAATGGCTCACATAAGCAGTGAGCAGTCAGCCTCCAGCTCAGTGATGGAACTGCTGATTTCTTATTCAAATCTTTTAATTCCAATTCAGTAATAAACTTCCCTTTCAATGACTCGAGGAATGATTTGCTTTGTCTCACATATCTCACATCTAAAGAAGCTTTGACAAGGAGCATACCTAGAGTTTTTTAGATAAATATATAATAAATCTAATGTTGTCAAGCATGGTGGCATTTTTATTTTATTTTCAAAGAGAATCTAATCTAACTTCCCAGGGGATTCTTCTCTTGTGTCATAACAAAGTCTGGCTTGTAATGGATTTCCCATTTTTCCTTCTATCTTGAATAATGACAAAATTGCTGCACAGAGAAGCAGCGTTCTATAATATGTCACAAAACACGAGAGGGAAGTGACAGTCATCTTTGAAAGGCTGGGCTCAGCCCAAGCCCCGATTTCTAGAATCACAGGCACTAAATTATTTAATATGGCCCCACAATCAGTTTCCAGCCAGACCTGGAGCACAGGGAAAGTCCATATGTAAAGTAAAAAAAAAAAAAATAAAGACCCCACAACAAAAAAAACCCCATGAGGGGAAAACAACAAAAATAAACAAATCAATAAGTAGCACTTAAGGGCCAAACATTGCACTGATGAAATATTGACATAAAGCAGTCAAGAATCTGGTTCATACATATCCATCTCTACATGTCATTCTAAATAAAGAACTTTTAATATTAAATTTATGGCAAGTAATAAGATGTAATGGAATTCACATATCCTTTGGGGGAAAAGGCTTCTATTACATTGCATTATAAACCCTTATGTATCAAAGGACTAAAAGCCCCTACTCTCTTCAAGGCCATAATTTTCTTCAACAAATTCTAGAATCCTTTCATTGCTATTGAGCATCCTCATAAAAGACTAATATTTTCTACCGTGCTTTAGATGATTCTCCTTTGCTAGCTTGAAAATTGCATTGGACCTTTCTGGCAGGAAGAAGAGCCGGTGCTCAGTGTACACAGTTATATTTGCTACTTAAAAAAAAAAAATTAAAGCCATTTTTTCCAGGATGTTTTACATTGCAGATCTTGGGTGATAAGTTCAGAGTGCAGCAATTAGCAGGGGAGCAACCTTGACCTTACAGGTTGTGTTCTGTGACATTTATTGTAATGCAAAGTCATCATGGGAACCTGGAGGTGAGCAGGAGGGTCACATCCTGCTCATATTTCACAATGGGATTACACAAATGCTGATTTGCTGTGTTGGCCATACCCTCCAACAGCACAGACCTTTTATTTAAGAGAAGTCATTCCCTATCAAGTCTGGTCAAGACCTGAGGTCCCTCACATGTCACTCCCAGTGGCTACTGTCTTTTCTCCCTGCTTCCTGCAGATGATGCCCGGGGCAGCTGATCCCAAAGCACTCCACAAGGAGGCTGGGATCATTATTTCTTTTCAACACGTGAAGAGGCTGAGCCACAAGCAGATGATTTGCCCAAACTCTGCCATGTGTTGATGACTAAGGGAGAAGCAGAACTGAAGTCCCTCAAAGACTCAGACATCTGCCCCAAAATCCATAGGGAAAGTGATAGAGACTTTCTCCAGTGGCTCTGACGAGTCCTAAACATCTAGCTTTACAAATTTCCAGCCCGTGCATCCCACGAATCGATTCTTATTTCCTCCTTAAGTTGGCTGTGGCTCCCATTGCACAGCTCCCCTGTGTTCTCTCTCCTCCACACATTTCAGTCCTACCAACCCACCACATAAGCTCGGGGGCTCTGTGGGGTGACCCCTCTTTGCAGGCTGGCAGGACAGAG
>NW_016690252.1:0-3041 GCF_001604755.1 Lepidothrix coronata
ACATACTTTCAAAATCCAGACAACCATGACCTTGTGCTAAAAGCAAAAATCTATGGCCGCTCTATTTTGCAGAGTCGCACATCTCGCTGAATCTGCGTCGGTTAGTAAGGCACTAATAGCTGAACTAGTAGCATGAGCTTCTTTTGCAAGCCAACGGCCAAGTCCGTTGAAAGAACTTAAAGTGTGTGCAGTCCCTATGCCTGATATGAGGCTGGCAAAAACCCTCTTTGCTGGGCCCCAAAAGTAGACATGAGAATTACAGTCTGAAGCATATTGGTTCACAAACCTTTTGCTTCTGCTGCATAGAGTTCTATTCAAGGGTAACTTATTAGGGTGAAACAGTGTTAGCTGCTCAAAAGTACAGGGACCCCCCACCGCTTTTCCAGGGATGCCTTTCCACACTCCTTGCCCACAAATTAAAAATAATCCATCAGGCAAGCCAATTGGATGTGACTTGGATTTAATAGTAATTGGGCTGGGTAGTTTACACCAAAAATTGTCATTTTGATAAGCTCCCGGAGGAGACGCATCAACTGCCCATGGATTTTCTGATTGCGGGTCAGTAGGGTAAAAATGAAAGCCAAAGGGGGCAGTTAAGTTGCCCATTATATCTATCTCTTGAGGTTCTAGAGGGAGGGTAGGAAAATGATCTTTTTACTCTTCATTCGGCTGCTTTCTTTTTTGCCCTTTTGTATCTGTGCACTCTGTCAGTGCTTTATTGTGAGTGTCAAAGTGAGAACAATGAGGCAAATATGTACTTAAAAAGGCAACCCATTGATCTTTGGAGAGTGGAAGGCCTATCAAGCACATACGAAATGGTTCTGAGGGAGTAGCTACAGACAGGTATAGCGTCTGAGTTCCAGTTGCATTGGCCAAGGTCACCCAGATGTTTCCTTTGTCCAAGACACCTCATTCGAGGGGCAGGGGTATTCCTGCTCTTCCAACAAGGAGGCAACATATGGTCGCACACATCTGGAAGGTATCCATTTGAGCTGAGAAGCTGTAGAGACGCAAGTGTATCCCCTTCCTCAGGTTATAAGATCTGCTGGTCCTGTCCAGTGTCCTGTTATCAAATCTTTTACCATCACTGGTGGCTTGTGAGAAGCCAGCAATTTAGGTTCGTGCTGACGCTCAAAACCACTCCTCCCTGTTCCATCACAATTCAAAAAGTTTAAAACATAGAGTGCTTTCCACAAACGTTCCTGTGGGCTAGAGGCAGACTCCCCACCTTTTTTGTTTATGTAACGTTTCTTTTAGACTGCGGTGTGCATGTTCAACAATGGCTTGACCTGTGGGTGAGTGGGGAATACCTGTGGAATGAGACACATCCCAACTGTTGAAAAATGTTTGGACCTGTGTCAAGCAGTATGCTGGGCCATTGTCCGTTGGTGCATTTTGGCACACCTAAGACTGAAAAGCAAGCAAGCCCATGTTTGACAAGGTCTTTTGCCTTTTCACCCGGTTTGCAGTGGCAAATATGTATTGAGATTGGGTGTCTACAGTAACATGCACATATTTTAAGTTGCCAAAATCAGCTTTATGCCTAACATCTGTTTGCCATCATTCATTGGCAATCAAGCCTCTAGGATTGATTCCTTCTTTTAGTGTCATTGGGGTAAACTGTTGACAATCAGGACAGGGTAGAATAACATCTTCGGCTTGATTCATGGTTATTTGAAACTAATGTTTTAAGGAACAAGCGTTCTGGTGAAAGAAAGAGTGAGAGACCTTAGCTTGCTCAAGAGCCTTTGGAACAACTGCTGTCATGGCAGCTGCATCTGCACATCGATTACCTTCTGCAGTGGGTCCTGGGAGATCTGTATGAGAACGTACATGCTAAACATAAAATACAAACCTTCTATGCTTCATGAGAAGCCACAAAGGACGTAATTCAGCAAACAGAGGAGGATTAGAGACTTCTCGAAGGAATGTTGGGACACTACACCTACAGCGTAGTAAGAGTCAGTAACAATGTTAACAGGTTCATTAGAAAACAGTTCAAAAGCCAGGAGCATAGCAAGTAATTCCAACACTTAAATAGAACCTTGATTTATGACCTGAACCTTTTCTTCCCATTGCTTTGTGATAGGTTTTATCCATGTCACAGCAGCTTTTCTCGATTGTCCAGAGGCATCTGTAAAAACAGTTACACCTGTCACTGGTTTTCTCTGACAGTGCTGTTTAATATCAGAGGTAAATTCCCAATTTCAGCCCGTAATCTGTGCTTTGGGAAATGGATGGACAGTTCACCAGTGTAATCGGCCATCGCAATCTGAAACCCGGTGTCTTCTGCAAGAAGCCAGTCCAGATTGTCCTTTGTGACTGGAAGATACATCACTTCAGGGTCACATCCGTCCATGGCTTGCAGTCTGTCCCAACCCTTAATGACAAGCTTCGAATACATTTTGTGAACAGTTAATACAGTTTTAGATGGTGAATGTGGCAAAAATAGCCATTCTAGAACTCGCCAAGGGTCTGACTCAGATTGGTCCCACTGAAACAAAACTGCAAATGCCTGAAATTTATTTGTTACACTAGCTAGCAGAATAGGCAAGTCTGGGTGACGTCTCTGGCCCTGTTTGTTTTCCAGGGCCTCAGAGCATTTTTGAAGTGCCTGTTTCACTTCCATTGTTAGAGTTCTGGTGGAAGATAAGACAGGCTCACCTTTAAGGAGCTCAAATAAAGGATGCAAGACTTGTGTAGAAATGCCCAGGATCGTCTGGAGTAAGTTTATGGCTCCCAGCAGTTGCTGCAAACCATTTAAAGTCATAATGTCTTTTACCTTGAGTTTCAGAGGTTGCTATCTTCATCCCAGATAGCTCCAGGGTTCTGTTTTCTACACCTTTCCAAGTGCTATTTGAAGACCTGTTGCTGGAATAATCACAGTGAAAGCTGTATGACCTGCAAGTCCCTGTCCTGTGCTGCAGCTACCAGAAGATTGTCCATGTAATGATAAATGACAGCTGACGGATATGGTCCCCATGGTGCCCCCTGCAAAGCCCAGCACGTTCTTCTCAAAGATGGTCCTGAGCGCGCTGACA
>NW_016690252.1:4349-7049 GCF_001604755.1 Lepidothrix coronata
ACATGGAAAACCACTTGGAATGGTCTGCATGGGAGTGTGTGCTGTTCTCTGGTGGCTGAACACAGCCACCACCTGATGCCAGTGTGAATGTGTGGGATCGGGGCACAGGTTTAGGATGATCCTGGGAATTCCAGCTAACTAAAGAAAAACACCAGGTCCTGTTTACCAGAGAATATGAATAAAAGGGGAACGCTGAAAAGGATGGGTGGACAAGTCCCAAAATGGGACTCTGTGTGTGTGCAGCTCCATTTTTCTTTCAGCGCCCATACAACCGATGATGAAGTGGTTCATCACCCTCCCACACACAAAGTCACTCCTTCCTTCAGTCAGCACACTTGTCTGCCTGTCCATCACCACCAGAAAGCTTTGGTCTGACAACTGTCCATGAGGCACAAAGAATCCATACAATGGCTCTCCAGTGCTCAGCTCCCTTCCAGATATGGCACCACCAGCTCTTCCCACCCACCACACCTGAGGAATCTGCAGTCAATTCTTCTCTTGCAACTGAAGAGCAACAGACTGGACGGACCCAAATAAGCCATAGTTCTCTCAGATACGGATTTAGGATTATTTAGGGCAGCAAATAACATGTGGAAAGTTTCATACACTTTTTTTCTCCTGTTTTTAGACAGATAGTGTTTTGGGAGCAAGTTCTGTTGCTGGCAGATGAATCCTGGCATTTATAACTATGAAACAGTCATTGCCAACCAGGTAGGTACAGCAGGGTATTCAGGGGGAGTCAGTGGCACTGCAGCAGCCTGGGCCATCGGGACATCTGTCATTGGGCTCATCTCATTCCCTACGTGTGTTCCTCTCCTCTCCAGTTCACCGTGTGCCTGCATTCTAAGGGGCAGACAGTTTACCAGCAGGTCTTGTCTGTGGAGAGACCCAGCACTCTACAGAGCTGGAACTGGGACTACTGTGGCCACTATGCCTTTTACCACGCCCTGTAACCCCGGGCCTGAATGGTCTATGAGCTCCCGGGGCAGAAGGTGGTGCTCACTTGCCGACAGGTCTCTCCCGTCATCCCCCATGACTATAAGGTAAGGAGGTGATAACATCCCAAAGGGGTCTTCAGCTGGGGAAGAGATGGAGGATTTGGGACAGCTCCTGCCATAGAGACCTGTGCCATCGAGCCGGCATCACTCTCCAGCTCCTCTGCTGTGCCCAGGACTTGCAGACCCCCAGTGTTGCTGCCTCAGCATCTCTGTGCTCAGCACTGGATGCCTTCTTGTTGTGCTGGGGGTGCACAGGTGGCTCTTGTCTGTCATGGGAGAGCCCCTGGTCTTGCCAGCTCTGTCTGTGCCCCTTGCAGAGGAGACACATTTGGCTATTTGCAGACCCTGATGATTTGGCTGGGCTTGGGGGCTGCTCAGCAGTGGCCTGAGCAGTGTTGGAACAGAGCCTTTTGCTGGGCTGTGGGAGGGCTGAGCTCACTGGGGTTCCGTCCCAGTCCTTTTTTAAGGGGGTGTTGACAGTTACATGTCTCCTGCTGAGGAGGGCCTGGGAGCAGCCTGGTGTGCCCTCAGCCCTTTGCAGAGGGCTGTGATCTCGCAGTCAGCGGCAAAGGAGAACACTGGGAGGATTGGGCTGAGACAGAGGAGCCTGAGCCACGGAGGGTCATGGCAGTGGAAACACACTGGCCTTGGCGATAGTGACAAGTGAGGCAAGGGAGTGCTGTGGTGGGGACAGGGGAATAGGGGGGCTGGTCTGTGACAAGACAGGAGACAGTGTGTGTTTGCAGCAAAGCTTTATTGGCAGAAGCAGGTGGTGGGGCAGGAGGACGAAGTGCGTCCCTGGCACTGCTGCTGGCCTGGGAACTCCAATCCTGTCACCCTCACTCTTTCTGCTTTTTCAGGCGGGTGAAGACATTGGTGCCAACCCTGCAGGGATGGAGACGGAGGAGATGTTAAGGGTGGGACATGGGAGTTGCCAAATGACCGCCCAGACCCGTATCCCCCTGAAACATTTGCACCTTGGCAGGACCCCCAGTTAAGCTGTGCACAAGCACCCAGCCCTCTGTCACCTCCACACTTGCAGCAGTTCTGCCAGGTGCTCATCACCACAGGGTGGGAACACCAGCTCCCATTCCCATTCTGGGACCATTCAGGAGCCCTTGTTGGGCCTTTGGCTTTAGTAATGCCTCAGGTGGTCAAGCTCCCTTTGAGCTTATCAGAAACACTGTCCATACCACAAACTATTGTTGCTAAGGAAAGAAACAATACTCTGAGAGCCTTGGGATGTGATTTGCCTGAATCATATCCTAATTGCTGGACTTGTGAAAAATTCCCATAATTACTGTCTTGGACTAAGTCCAGGATGGAGACGGACTGATGACTAAAGTCAATCATCTTACGACTCTACAACAGCATTTCTACAACAGCATTCCTAAGTGAGGCCCCTCAAACTCTCCTGGACCCCCACAGGTGTCTGTGCCAACATCTCCCTCTGAGCACATCTGTGAATGGATGTAAACTCCCTATAGCAAGTGTAGTAGGACTGCTGCCAGATCAGATCTATAGTTATGTCTCTGTTATAATTGTGGCAAAGCATCCTAAAGCACTTTAGGATGTTAAATTAATCAATGATTTAGTGCTGCCAAATCCTTTAGACAGAAAGCACTGAGCAAGTCTTGAACTAGGATTGGAGTCAGCCACACCTAGGATCTCTCAGCAGTTCAGAAAGCAAGGGGGACCTCTC
>NW_016690252.1:9824-14582 GCF_001604755.1 Lepidothrix coronata
CCCTGTGGTGCACTGTGAGCAGGCACAGGGCTTCCTGCTGTTTCTGTGCCAGGCTCTGCTCTCTGGTGCCATGCTGTGCCATGCCATCCTCTGCTTTCATGTGCCACGCTCTGCCAGCCCTGGGGCACAGTGTGCAGGGCTTGAGGGGGTTGCAGGTTTTCACTGTACCATGCCTTGCTGTCCTGTGACACCCCAGCTCACAGTGTCTGTGGACAAGGGGCTGCGTGCTCTGGGTGTGCCCTGCTGTGCCATCCTGTGCCAAGCCATGTTATGCCATCCTACACCATGCCATGCCATGCCATACCATGCCATCCCACAGAGCAGCTTGTGTGACCAAGGGGACTGCCAGCTCTGATGGTGCTGGCCCTGGGGGTACTGTTGGTCACCTGACCCTCATATAGGGCAGTACCCAGCACCCCCAGCTCTTCCCTGCCCTGCCCAGGGAGGGAGTGGTGCTGTCCCACTGGTGCCAGCAGTCCCAGATGCCAGGCAGAGGGGCTTTGCCATGGGAAATGCATCCCACTGCTTTGTGAAGCTCAACGCGGGACTGTGTGTTGGCACTGACCGAGCCACCCACACGAGCCCCAGTGTGACCTGCAGGGCCTGCGGAGGAACGAGCTGGGCTCCAACACGACCCTCTTGGTCCTGAACACAGCTGGCACCTTCTTGGGCTTCTACCACACTGCTGTGACAGCCACCGACAAGCAGAGCCTGGGGTCACCCCTGCAAGGGGCCCAGCAGCACCGGTGCCACCACTTGCTCCTGCCCTGGGACGTGGTGGGGGCAGAGCTGCCTGTTTGGGGTGGGTGATGAGAGTGTCTGTCTGGGAGAGCATCACAGGCAGAATGGGAGCTTCAGGCAAAGCTTATTGAAGATGCCCTCCCATTGAGTCACAGGGTGCAGAAACTGCTACCTTGCATACTACACTCCTCCTCAGAGAGGAGTCTGAGTATGGATCAAGTCTTACCCCAGACTTTGTCAACTGTTTAAGTCTAAAGGATGATATAGGTGGAATTGAAACCTTGTACAACTTAGTCCCACAGGATTAAGGATGGTAAACCATATATATATATATATATATATATATATATATAAATTATTTATTATGATAATTAGACAAATATCTTTATTTAAGTACACAGTGTGGAAGCTACTATACTACTGGTATAGTATAATGCCACTATTTTGAAGCTATATTAAAGCCAGTAAAACCAATTGTGAAGTAGAGTCTGATGCTACCCACTCATAACAATGATTGGGGGCAAATTTTGCTCAGACTCAAGGAATAGCCTTGGGGTGTGTCCCCATTCCAGGAAGGAAACTCCACACACATCCCAAGCAGGGGAATGTTCAAGGACCCTGCTGTTAAAAAGTGGGACTGGGCTTTCATAGTATAAAATTATTGTCTGGCAGCCAGATGTCTCAAGGCCAGTTGTGTCAGCTCAACAGCTTTAGATATGTTATCAGCAGTATCACTTGTGGGTTCCTTTATTTGATGCTTTACCAATCCGACCACATCTTTATCTCACTGTTGGGGTGTTTAGCTTTAGAATTGATGAGTCACGCTCATTTCAGCCTTGTTCAACACCAAAAGCAGCGTGACACCCCCTACTCCATTCATCACTGGTAGCTTTGCAAATAGGGCATTGTTCAAGTTGGTTTACACCCAGTCTGGCCAGAGTATCCCCATACAGAAAGGTGGCAGGGGTGCCCCTCTCTCTGTCCAAGGGATATAGCAGGAGTCATGCCCATCTATCTGTCCAAGGAGATCTGTGTGTCTGGGGACATGAGGAAAGGCCAACCAGGCTGTGGCAGCCTTCAAACGCTGCACTGGCAGAGACAGAAGGAAAAGGAAGCACGGTGCCCAGCCCGGGCCAGAAGGGGACACAATTCAGTCAAGGGCCCCAGCCCTGGGGCTCCACTGCTCCCTACAGAGGCCTCTTCAGGAAGAATGCTCTCTCCTCTGCTTCCTGCAAGGCAGGGTAAGGCCAGGAGCCAAGGAAGGAGCAGGATGCACCTGCTGCCACATCGGAGTGGGCAGGCAGAGAGGCACATCTTGCTTCCTTTGGCAAAAATCCACAAGAGCCAGCAGCGATTTGGGCTGGTCCCATCCCTGCATCCCTAGCCCTCCAACCCAGCCCCAGAAGAAAAACGGAAGCAGCAAGGGCTCCCTCTTCTGGCCTGGTCCTCTGGCAAAGACGACAGTAAAGAAGAACAGAGACAGCCAGACAAATTTATTAAGAACTTCAAGTGATTTATCCCCTTCAATGTGCTCCACTGCCTGCCCCCGGCGCCAGCAGGGAGGGGGGCCATGGTACCAGACCAGGACCTGCTGCTTGGGCTCAGATTGTCACTGTCCAGGGAGCCGGGTCTTCCCTGGGGATTGGATCTGCCACAGGCCCTCCTGGGGCAGAGCCACTCAGTCTGTGCAGTGTCACCCAACCACAACCACCTGGTTGTGCCTGCGTGCACCAGTCCAACATCCTCACCCACACACGCACCCACACTTTTTTTCCTACAGGCCAGATCCCCACCTTACCCAGCCCTCTGACTGCACAAGAGAACTCCTGTGCCACTGGGCAAGGGACCAGCCCCAGTTTGGAACGGCTGGGGAGCTTGCAGGCTTATCAGAGCCCTGAGCAATGGGGAAGGCGAGGCACAGGCTCCAGCAGCAACTCCTTATCTCACACATCCCCCACACCTCTGGTCCCCCCCCTCTTGGTGCTCAGCATCAGTGACTGGAAGCCCCTGAGGTCAAGGGCATGTAGTGGAGGTAGGGAAGGAAAAGAGCAACGGGAGTACTAGCACAGAGGGGGAGGGAAGGGTCCCTGCCTGCCATCTGAGGACCATCCCCAGCCCCTGCTGCACCCAGTGCCCCGCCCAGTGCCACCAGGCTCACGGGTGGATGGGGACCTGGCAGGGCGGTGCGGGTGCAGGTGCCCAGCCAGCCCGGCGCTCCAGGGCCAGCTGCATGCTCCAGATGCTGAGGGGCCGCATGTAGGCCAGCGAGCGGTACACCTTCTTCTCCCGGTAGGCCTCCGGCGTCTGGAAAGCCATGCCCAGCTGTTCCCACACCGTCCGGTAGCAGCCCTCCGCCGTACGGAAGCCTTCCTCCACCAGCCCCTGCGGCACAGGGAAGACGACCATCAGCAGCTTCACACAGTGCAAGGAGATGGCAGACTTGCCCAGGGGTGCGCTGGCAGCGTCCCCACTCACCTCCTGGATCATGGTGGCAGCCAGGGCGTACACCACGCCGATCCACACCTCGTTGGACTGGACGCTGGAGGTGTCGGGCACCCCGTCGGGTCTCATGCCATTCACCGCCCCCATGGTGCCCCCTGCAAAGCCCAGCACGTTCTTCTCAAAGATGGTCCTGAGCGCGCTGACAACGTGACTCTTGGGGAAAACCTGAGAGGACAGAGATGGGGAGGGGGCAGCCTTGGGCTCAGTGCTCAAGCAGACCCTCAGGCTGGCTCTCCAGAGAGCAGGATTCAATTTCCTTGGAGGAAAAGGTCAACACTGCTCGCTGGGTCAATTGACACAAATTCCCACCTCACAAAAATAACCGCAGGAAGTGAAATCTCCTCTTTCCATGAAAACAACAAAACAAATCCCAAAACTGCTCAAGATAGAGATGATGAATTTTAGTCTGCCTTCCTCTGGAGCAGGCTAACTGCTCATCCAACCAGTGCATCTCCAAAACCAGCTTCTCACCCACAGGCAAGGCCAAATGCCCTGCCATCTCCTGGGACTTTGCTTTGGGGACCTGGACACCCACACCACCCTCATTTCCTTTATGGGCACCACTTGCAAGATAGCAAAGATCCAGGCAGCTCATCAACACAGCCCAGGGACTTGCCAGAGCCTGCTTGCCACTCTGGTGACACCAAAGCCAAGGGAAGCAGAGGCTGTGATGACACCAGGCAGGAGCTTGCCAGAGGAGGCTGGACACTTCAACCAGACACCTTGGCAGGCTCAAAGGAAAATCAGCAAAACCCTCTCAGCTCTGCTAAAGCCAAGCATCCACACAGCCATTCTTCCTCAGTCTGCCTCTGCATAGAAGCCCACGTGCTGCTCTGGGGATCACCAAAGGGCTGGTGTGAAGCAGCCATCTCTGGCACAAGCTTTTGGGGCACAGTTTCCTCAGCACCGGGTCACAGGCTTCTCTTACATTTCATTACTGACTTGTGCACGCAGCAAGGACATGTTAATGAGGTTACAAAGAGGAGCGCTGCCAGTCAGGCAAGGGATCAAAATACATGGAAAAACACCTCGATGCTCACAGGAACAGAGGAGACAAGTTCATCAATCCCACCTCCAGTGAGCTCAAAGCTCACCAGAGGGCAGGAAAGAGTCCCACCTTCAGCAACACAAGTCCAAGGCTAGGAAAGGCAAGGGCCAGATCCTGCCTGGAGCCTCAGGCACAGCCCCAGTCCCACACTGGGTTAAACACAGGAGGGCCTGACCCCAGGCCCATTTCTTATTAAAGCCCACAGTCTTCAGCACAAACTCCCAAGTCAAGCCCTCTGAAATCTCCCCTCTGATTTACCAACATGTGGGAACAAGCTCAGTCATTCTGCACCTGCACTTAGTTAGTGGGAATCCAAAGGGAAGATGGACCTTGCCTAAGTGCTTTGAAAGAGACAATGTTGTGTTTCTCCACATGGAAAACCACTTGGAATGGTCTGCATGGGAGTGTGTGATGTTCTCTGGTGGCTGAACACAGCCACCACCTGATGCCAGTGTGAATGTGTGGGA
>NW_016690252.1:17765-46300 GCF_001604755.1 Lepidothrix coronata
GATGCCAGCGCGATGGCACAGGTCTCTATGGCAGGAGCTGTCCCAAATCCTCCATCTCTTCCCCAGCTGAAGACCCCAGCAGGCCCCAAGGCAGGGTCTCCTGGCTCCCTCACCAATGTCATACTGCAGGCTGATCTGCAGCTTGGGCCACAGCATGATGAGAGCAAAGGAGGCGTAGAAGTGAACGTCGTAGGTGTTGTACATCCGGTACTCCTGGCCTGGAAACACAGGGGATGTGGTGAGGGACAGCAGACCTGCCTCAAGGAGGGCAAAAGAAGGGCAGGTCCTCCCTCACACATGGCCCATCAGGGTAGGCTCTTTCCCAACAAAGGCAGAGACTCCTGTTACAAGCAGGTTTTGTTCTTTCCACAGAGCACCAGCGGTCTGGGGAAGACCTCATACCGTATCCTAAAGGGCTGCAAGGGGTTTTCCTGGGAACAGAGCTGCTCCCTACCCATTGTGGTGTGAAAAGCATTCCCATGGCAGGTTAAAAACATCTGGTAACAGTAGCAGGGAGGGGTTGACTTGGGACCATCCATCACATCCCTGCAAGTTACCTTCCAAATAAGCAAACCTTCCGTATTCCCGCAGGAAAGGGAAGAGGTGGGACAGGCCAGTCCCTGCAGGCCCCTGCAGGTCCTCAGCACAGCAATCTGGGGGCACCTCCATCCAGATGGTCCCCCCATCCGTCAGGAAGTACAGCTCATTGAAGAGGGCTGACTTGTACCAGGAAGGCAGCTGGCTGCGGGAATGAGGGAAACTCAACCACAGTGGACGAGGTGGGGATGTTCCCACTCCATCCAGTTCCAGGAGCCCACCGGGAAGGGGCTCTCATCCACCCTACCTGTTCTCCAGGATGGGATTCTGCCACGCTTCAATCTTCCTCTCCCACTCCTCATAGTGTGTCAGGGCGTGATGTGACAGGGCAGGAGCAGCATCACCTCCACTACCAAAAAACCGGGTGTACCGCCTGCCAAGAGGGGGTTTTGGTGAGCACACCGTGGGCTCCAGCTGGGAAAGCCACCCGGAAACGAGAGAGGGCCTTGACTATAGGGAATGCCAGAGTAACTCAACTACTAGTGTAGGGTCATTGAGGAGCAGGGGTTGGGCAGAGGGTCCCCTTCTTGAGCTGGCAGGGCCACGGATGCAGGGAATGGGTGGCACAAGTCTCCTCACATGGAACACAAGCCTGGAGGCAGCGATCAGGGGACTCCAGGGACATGAGCCAAACCCCCTTGGAGACAACCCACCCACCTGAAATGCAGCTTCTCCTTGGAGCCAAAGTGAACACACGGCCTATCCCAAGCCAGGGCCAATTCCAGTGTCCTGTGTCCCCGGGCAGGCACTCTGCAGCTGGCACACACCGCCGCTGCTGTCACCTCCCCCTTCTCCGTCAGGCTGCTTTGACCTGACGGGAAAAATGATCGTATTCGTAAGAGACCAAGGAAGTCCTGTGAAGGGGTAAATGAAGATCACACACACCCCAGAGGGGATTGAGACCCTTTGGGCATAGCACAGCCCCGCTGCAACCTGCAAGTTACAGCCCCAGGGTTTTAAGGGATGACTGTTGCTGCAGGAAAAGATCCACTCCATGGGCGGAGTCCTCAGTCAAAGCAGAGCAACAATTTTAACATAAGCACAGATCCTGACTATGATAATATCTGGCATTCATGAAGGAAAAACACATCCCAACAGCCTGAAGAGCTCTGAATGCATCCAGGCAGGAAGCTTTTTTTTCCAGAAATATTCACACAAACACTTCATTTACATAATGTAAGGTTCAAGAAATATTGCAAAGACCCAATGTCAGCACCACTAGTTTGTCAGCATCATCCTTGCTTAAAAGCTGACAGAGACATTAGGCAAATGGTCACCTTTCATGGCAAGAGGAGGTGAGCAGCAAGGGCTGGGACCTTGCCTGAAGCACCCTGCTTCCAGGCTCCTCCCAAGGGAGGGAGCAGACAGCTGAAGGATGATGCAGAGTTATCGAGGGAATACCGGAGACCTTTGGGGAACTGGTACAGTAACAAGCAGACAGCAAGTGATGACAGCACCAAATGCCAAGGGCTGCTAAACGCCTGCTGGAACCAATCTGATGGGACACAGCTCACTCATCCGGCAACAGGGACTGAGGGAAGGTGGCTGGGCAGCACCCTGGCTACTCAGCACAAACCCCAGCTCAGTGGGCAACCTCACACAGACTAAGGAGATACTGGCACCTGGAACTAATAATGCCAGGAACAGCCCCAAAGTGGTGTGAACACCACTCTTTTAGAGAAGCACACAAGGACAAGCAACGGAAAGGTTGGATACAGCCTAAAGTTGGGAAGCAGCCACAGCATCCCACAGAGCTTTTAGCAATGGCACCAAGGCAGCTGGAGGAAGGGAATTCTGCCTTGGCTCAGGTACCCTGTGCCCGACAACCAGGGGGGCACCCGTTGCCCCTACTCCCCCTTCACATGTCCCATGGAGGATGGAGGGACTCACCGGTGGGTGAATCCAGCCTGCCATCCTGCAGGAGGTCCTGCCACACCTCTCTACCCAATCCCGTGGGATTGAATGCCATCAGGTGGGTGACTCCCGTGCCAGCCTGGAGAAGGGAAGAGAATCCTCAGGGGCTGGTACTTTGGAGGGGCAGACGCAGGCTCTCCGCCCCCAACAACAACACTGGTACGTCACACTCACTCCCTGCTTATTGTGCTCCAAGTGCAACTCCAAACCTACTCACCCACTGCCCTGTAAGCTTCACCCACAGCTTCTCTCCTGCCCACAGGGAGGTCATGTCCCCACCCCTGAAGTCAGGCAGCACTGAGTACTGCTGCTGACCCCAACCCACTGACACACCCATGAACTATCAGCTGCCTGGAAGCAGCCCCACCCCCCAGCAGGAGCCACAGCACCAGGGCCAGTCCTTTACCTTCTCTCGGGCAGAGATGGCGAGAGTGAAGGGGTTCACACTCGTGCAGTGGTGCAGCAGGACTCCAGCAACTCGCTCGCCATCCTTCTCCAAGGCGAAGGGCTCGTTCCAGTGCCCTCCGCTCCTGTCCTCCTTTGTTCCCATGCCGTTCTGCAGGCTGAACATGATGGACACCTCCACGTCCTCGTCCCTCCCGTTCTCCACCTCCCAAATGAACACTCCCACTGGCAGGCTGGAGTCCTGGCAGAGACAGAGAATGCCGTGTACACGGCTGGTGCTCCACCATTGGCTGCCGGAGGATGATTTCTCTCACTCCAGGGGAAACCACACAGGACACAGGGGGAGGATCAAGAGCACCAGGAACAACTCAGTCTTGAAGTCTGTTGCCAAGCTGAGGAGGACCAGCAGGAGCAGAGGAATTTATGGGGCAGGTAATACAAAATTCAGAAGAGGAGCCCTGGGCTAGCAAACACCACACCCGGCAAGAGGGAGACGGAAAGAAGCGTTTAAGGCTCAGCTGGGTGTCTCATCCCTCAGCTGCCTGGCAGGTTGATACAGGCTCACGTGCTTCCCTGGGGTAAGAGGAAGGTCAGATGTGTCAGCAGCACAGCCTGCCACCCTCATCTGGGGCTGGGAGCCAGCACGAGCAACGTGAGGGAGTGCTGAGCCATCCCTTGCTGCCATCCCGAGCTCCCGCATTGCTGCAGGGGTTCCTCCTGCATGGGGCCATTGCTGAGCACAGACATGGGGAAATGTTGGGAAAGCCCAGCTAATAAGCAGCTCTTCCCTTTGGGATGTCATCACCTCCTTACCTTATAGTCGTGGGGGATGACGGGAGAGACCTGTCGGCAAGTGAGCACAACCTTCTGCCCCGGGAGCTCATAGACCATCCAGGCCCGGGGGTACAGGGCATGGTAGAAGGCATAGTGGCCACAGTAGCCCCAGTTCCAGCTCTGCAGAGTGCTGGGTCTCTCCACAGACAAGACCTGCTGGTAAATCGTCTGCCCCTTGCAACGCAGGCACACGGTGAACTGGGGAGGAGAGGAACACATGTAGGGAATGAAATGAGCCCAATGACAGATGTCCCAATGGCCCAGGCTGCTGCAGTGCCACTGACTCCCCCTGCATACCCTGCTGTACCTACCTGGTTGGCGATGACTGTTTCATAGTTATAAATGCCAGGATTCAGCTGCCAGCGGCAGAACTCGCCCCGCCAGCCACGGGTGATGGTGCCTCCCCCGATCCCGCCCAGCGGACACCCTGGCAAAGACACCAGAAATTAGCACCCCCATTCCTCCCCATGGTGGGATCTGGCTCAAGGACCCTCCCCAAGCAGCTCCACAGTGGGGGCCACTCAGCACTGCCCACACCACACATGCTCATTAACTAACTCATTCCCTCAAGCACCCATGTGAATCTCTGCCCATCCAGCACACTGGGTATTGCACCACCCCAAGCTGTGCCCAGACTGGAAGCTGACCGTAGATCTGCTGCAGAGGGACAGCACACAAGAGGTCAATGAAGGCAGATTTCTTCTCTATGCGGGTCTTCTTGACCCACCACCTGAAGTATCTGCAAGGGAAAGAGAGGTATGAAAGAAGAAAGCAGGCACCACCATGCCTTCAGTGTCACTGGGCGGGATGTGACTAGCACAGGTTGAGCTTTCCCTCTTTGTAGAGATGTACAACAGGAATGTGTGTCCCAGGGCGCAAGGGCTGACAGCCCCTGCCATCCATCTGGAGCGCACATCCGTCAGCAGGCATGAGCAGGCAGAGCTCGTGCTGCTCAGGGTTGACTGCATAGACCCAGTGTCAAAACAGAGCACTCTGATACCCAAGTGCAGGGCTCCCAGCTCATGCAGGACCGGAGGCTTTTCCAAACATCCATGGAGAAGTGGGAATGCACATAAGGACCACCACCACCACCTCCATGTCTGGTACAGAACATCCAGCTAAGGAAGGTCTGGGAGTGGAGGTACATGCCCAGAGAAGCCATACACTGCTCCAGGGACACAAGCCTTGCTCTTCCACCTCCACATCCCCATTGCCACACACAGTCCTGCCACATCGCAGTGCCACATCCTCAGGGGCAGGTGGCACAGGGCAGCCTGGACCTGGAGGGGGTGATGGTTGCAGTCTGCAGCTGGCAGGATTGTGGGGACTCACCTCTGCCCGCACGCCTGCTGCATAGCCCTGCACTGCCCATCAGATAATTTCTCACCCAAAGGTCTGGGAATCGAGACACCCAAACAGGGGCACACCTGCAGCTGGGTGTGCCAGCACCACTCCAGGCAAGAGCAGCAGGGCTGGGCTCCGAGTTGGCGCTTGTAAAGGACTGGCTTTGCTAATAAACCGCCCCGAGTTAAACCTTCCATATGGAGACAATTAGCATACGGAAACCAGCTACTAGACCAGAAGCTGCTGAACTTTGCCTACTAAACAGTCAGGCAAGACCCAACCAGTAGCTCCATGCCCTCAGGTGCCAGGTGGGCAGCAGGGGCAATCTCCCTGAGCTACCTGCAGGCACCCATGCCATCCATACTGCCAAGGAGAAAACCACCTCAGCTGGGAGAACACAGTCTGTCCTGCTCCAATGGCTTGCAGGATGCAGGTGGCAGGCAATGGGCAAGCACTAATCCTCCAGGACATGTATACCCAGAAGCAAGGGGAAGAGGTTCTTCTATGACACGCTAATTCTATACTTCCCCTACAGAAACAACCCACGCTCGACCTTTTGGCTGCGTGGTCACTAGATGTTCATCTTTATTCACCAACATTCAAAGGTCCCCAAATCCCTCTCGGGGTGAGATTTTCTGGGTTGCAGTCTCCCAGGACCTGACTGCTGCGTGCTCTCCATTCCTACAGACCCACCCTCACATTTGATTGACTATGGACATTTTGCTCACAGAGGTCCATGGCATCATGAGAACCAGCCTGTCCTGCACGACCGCCCTGAACCAGGGCCTGCCGATATCTTCCAGCTACATCTGCTGCAACTGCTCTTCTCCAGCTGAGACAGCCGCGGCCTTACCCTGCCAGGTGAGGTTTTGGCAGTGCTCTCTCTGTCTCTCAAGGAAATGATTATTATTCTTTTTCAACCCAGCGTCAGGGGACCAACCCAGCTGCTTCCCTAGCAGGTTTCTGGAGACAGGAAATAAGGTGCCCAGGCAGAGTGGCTGCAGCACAGCCTAGCGGAGCATTACGACTCCTTGGAAAGGAGGTGGCAGACAGATTTCAAAAAGCAGTTTTTCCAGGAGCACACAGCAGGAAAGGTTTGGGATTTACAGCCAATGCCAGAGTCGTTTGCCACCTCTTTTCCTGCCAGCTTCTCCCAGAATCACACAAGAGAAGAGGAGGTGGTCAATGCCCAATTGCTGGCTATTAATAGCTCTGCCAGGACTGCAGAATAACTGGGAGAAAGCCTTTGTGCTTTGCAGCCCCAAAAGCCCTGTCGGGGCTGGAGGGCATTTCTTTCCCTTCAAATTGGCAGTGGAATTAAAACCTGTCTGAACATTACTCAGCTGATCTAGATTTATGTCATGACCCTCTCTCACGACGCACCAGCCCACCTCTGCAGAAATCTGCCTGCACCTCTTCTCCTGCCTTGCGAGCCCCAGCCTGCACAACCCTTTCTTTCCATACGTGTACATCCTGCTCAGAGCTACACCAATGAGCCCTGATTAACAAAAAGTTCTGCCCCAAGGCTGTCAACACCCCCAGCCAGGCCACCTGCATGACAGGCTGGTGGTGCAGAAGAGGACACCCATCATCAGGTTTAATTTGACACGACACACATCAGCCCAGGATGTGGTGGCTCCTCTGGAGGTTCTGGACTTCCTGAGGCAAAGATGTGCAGCAACCCCAAGGCGCTCCCAGCCATCTAGGCAGCTACCAGCACCTGCACCAGGTGATTTTGCACTTGATGCACCAAGCCATGCCAGGTTTTGAGAGAATTCCTGGCACTGGTGCCACTCGTCATGGGTCATTCAGAAGAGCACATGCCAACCCGCAGGGCTCCAGAGGTTCAGATCCACACACCATTCCGCAGGACTGAGGTCCAGGCTCCTCTCGCAGCACCAGCACCCAAGTTTCTATGAGCTGGATGCTTCTGCCAGGCAGACATCAAAGTGCCCACCAATGCCCGGAGCACACAGCCTCCCAAACATCCCCGCATCCCTGAACTGGCTGCCCTTTGCCAGGCAACAACGCTGCCCTCAAGTTTTAATTCAAACCCACACAGGTATTTCTCGCCACCTCGGCACTTCCTCTCCCCTCCTCAAGGCTGCAAGGAAGCTTTGCCCTTGCAAAAGTACTTTAAGATGACAACCAAACTACCTCCTAAATTTGCACAGGGGATGAGGTAGTGTTTTGAGTTTCAGCTCCTTGTTTTTAAAACCTTTCCTAGGACTGATAGAAGCCACTTCCACTCTCAGACCCCTGTGGGAACATGCCAGGAGTGGCCTCCCCAGGATCACTTCTCCCTGCTCACCCCACCAGAACTTCATGCTTTCCCACATGCTCAGCTCATCCCAACCTGCCGTGGCAGCTTTCATTTATCTCCAGTGTCTGACCCACACTCTCCCTTCCCTTGATGCCCAAGGTCGCGCCAGGGTGTCTCAGGTCAGACAGGTGTGCTGTGCACCCCGAAGCAATCCAATATCTGCCCTCTCATTAGGCTTTGCAGGAACCAGCTTGGCAAGCAGCAGCCTCTAAGGACACCGGTAGAAAATGGAGGCAGGAGATATAAATCCAGCACAAGGAAATAAAGCGACGATGCCGTCACTTGTGCCGGCGTTCAGCTTGATGGGAGCACAAACACCGCCAGCGTTCGGACACCGGCTTTAAAGGTTAAAACAACACCCTCGCCTTCCACGCGTGTTCTCGTTACTTCCAGCTCTCCCCGACGAAAAGCCGGGAGAAGTGCCCCGTTCCCGAACCTGCCACAGCTCACAGCATTCCAAACCCCTCCCAGTCAGCCCCGGTTTGACCTCCTGCCGCCGAGCACCGGGGACGATGCCGGGTAAAATGCGGCAGCGATCCCTGGGGGTGGGAGATTCCCATCCTCAAGCGATGCCTCCAGCCCTCCCAGCTCCCCGAGTTTTGGGGAGCCCGGGTGCTGCTCCTCTAGCACCAGTGCTCCCAGTGCCGGCGGCTCCGGGCGCGAGCAGGGCGGCTCCCGCCAGCCTGGGGCCTTCCGTGATCCGCCGGACTCTGCCCTCCGAGCACCGGGACACCGCCTGTGCCTCCCCGGGGCGAGCCGGCCGTGGCACCGAGGGGCTCCAGCGCGGCGCGGTGCCGTGTCCCCCCGGGACCATCCCCCTTTCCTCCCTCCACGGTGTGCTCCCGGTGCCCTCCATCCCCCGCCGTACCGTAAGCCGAGGCCGACGTGCCGCAGGACGTCTCGGAGCGACACGTCCCCGGCGCCGTAGGGCTGCCGCGGCTCCTCGAAGCGGTGCGCCAGGCAGACGCGCCAGCCGTCCGCCGCCACGCCGCGGCCCCGCGCCGCCCCCTCGTACCGCCGCATCAGCGGCCCCTCCGCTGCCGTCGCCTCCGCCGCCATCGCCGCCCCCCGCCCCGCGCGCGCCCTCTTCTTCACCGCCCCGCCCCGCCCCGCCCGCGCCCCCAGGGCACGGCGGAAACACGGGCCCGCCCCGCCGCCGGCACCCGGGGGCGCCCGGCCAAACGCAGCCGAGCGCCGCCCGAGTGTCCCCGAGCAGGGGCCGAGCGCTGCCGAGGGTTCCCGAGCAGGGGCCGAGCGCCGCCCGAGAGTCCCCGAGCTGCGACCGAGCGTTCCCGAGCGCTACCCGAGCGTTCCCGAGCGTCACCCGAGCCTTCCCGAGCCCTTCTCGAGCGTTGCCGAGCGCCACCCGAGAGCTGCCGAGCGTCGCCCGAGTGTTCCCAAGCGGTGCCCGAGGGTTCCCGAGCGCGGCCCGAGGATTCCCGAGCGTTCACGAGGATTCCCGAGCGCGGCCCGAGGATTCCCGAGCGACACCCGAGGGTTCCCGAGCACTGCCGATCCCCGCCGACCGGCTGAGGGTAGCCGGGCCGGAGCGGCGCTGGGCGGCGAGCAGGGCCTGTGCGGGCGGTGAGTGGCCCCCGGGGCGGGAGCTGCGCGGACCTTGCGGCGCTGTGTGCCTGATCGCTCGGGTGGTCCTTCCCGTGTGCGTGTTTGCGGTCGGGGCCGGCCTCGAGACCCGCGGGCTGGGGGTGTCAGGGCTGTCCCTCCTCACCCTCGCGGCGTGTCCAGACCACTCTTAGCTGTGAGGGCCGGGGGGATGGGGTGTATATGTGTGTAAGGCCAGGGTTGTGCGGGTTTCCCCCGCTCACCTCCCGGGTGTGTGTGTGTGTGTGTCCATCTGTTGGTGTTTGTGTCCCTATTCCCCCTCAGTTACAGCGCCCAGCCCTCCCTCCGTGTCGCTGCAACAGGTCAAGTGGGAATGACTTTAAACTAAAAGAGGGGAGGTTTAGATTGGATATTAGGAAAAAATTCTTACCGTGAGGGTGGTGAGGCACTGGCACAGGTTGCCCAGGGAACCTGTGGATGCCCCATCCCTGGCAGTGTTCAAGGCCAGGCTGGATGAGGCCCTGAGCAACCTGGTCTAGTGGAGGTGTCCCTGCCCGTGGCAGGGGGGTTGAAACGAAATGCAACTTTAAAGTCCCTTCCAACCCAGACCATTCTGTGATTCTGTGATTCCATGTCCACTGTTGTTCTTTTTTTTGGCAGGTGTGCACCAGGGCTGTCCAAGCCATGATCGAGGTGTTGGCCAAGCTGGGCCGTGGGCCTGTGTTCCTGGCAGGGGAGGTGCTGGAGTGTGTGATCACTTTCACCAACCCATTGTCGGCCTCTTCGACCTCCGCCAGCAGGTACAGTGCCTATGTTAGTCTGTGCATGCAGCCTCCAAATGTTGGAACTGCCTGGGTCCCTAACCCAGCCTCTCTCCCTCCGGAGCAGCACTCATGGCTGAGGTGTGGGGCAATGGTGCCAGCTCAGCCCACTGTGACTTCCCTGCCCGATGCACTCCCTTAAGGGGGCTTTGTGCTATCGCTGTTTCAGGGATGAAGCTGAGGTAAATTCTTCTGGTCTTCTGCCCCCAGGAAGGAGGCAAGAAGTATGCAATTAGAGATTCTCTGCCCCTCAGGTGAGCCCTCAGTGACAGGGTTACTGACGGAAAATGAAGCCAAACTGGCTGACAAAGCAGGATATCTGGTTACACCAGGGTGACAGTCCCTCAGAGCAACATCCAGGCAGCGTCATTATTTCCTGTGCTTCTGGAAGGAGCTCTCTCTACCCAGCAGTGCTGCAGGGATCAGTGTGATCCCTGCCTCCAGAGATGGCAGGCATAGGGGTGAGCACTGTCAAGGGTCAGAAAGAGGCACCTTCTCTGACAGCAGTTTCTATGGCCTAGCCTTTGATTGAGTGCTGCATCTCCCCTTATCATCACTGTCCCTAAAATCAGTGTTGAGGAAATGTAAGAAGATGGGAGCTTCCCATATTGGCTCACAGGGGGTGACTCTGTGTCACAAGTAATCACCCAGAGCCTCCATGTCCGCTGAGTGTGTGGCCTTGTCTGATTCTTCAGGGGGTGGAGAGTGCTTTCTCATCTCTAGACCTTCCTGGGAAGTGTCTGTTTCCAGCCCTGTCATGTTCAGCATCTTTTCATCACCGGGATGAGATTCACACGTGTTTGCTTTGGTGGGCCCACTCCCAGTGCTTGCAGTCTCAGCAGCAGAGCAATCTCTTGTATTACCACTGTGGGGCTTCTATGTTTATTGCCTTTGTTAACTTTTCATCTTTTCTTCCTGCTTCCTCTTGCCTGCTGAATTCAGCTTTCAAATTCAGCTGTGGCACAAGTATCCAGCTTCTGAGCTTCCATCGGTGTTCTGTCCTGTGCAAGGACTGAGTCATTTTTCCTGCTTCTAAAACGTGTGGGACTGCAAGGGTACCAGCTGGAATGGTTTTGTAGGTTTGCAGTTTACCAAGGCTTCATTTGGGAACTTCAAGTGTGTGGTGCTCCGTAGAAGACTGCCTCTTGGAAAAAGTTCTTAAAATCAAACAAACAAACAAACAAATAATCAATCTGACAAGACCTGGCCAAGTGATACAAGTGGTGACAGCAAATAGGTTGGTGGTTTGGAAATTGAAGCTGTGAGTTGCATAAAGGCAGGAGCCAAATTAAACCACGGTGACTGCACAGCAGGCAGATGGACCTGTCAGGGACTGGAAGGTTTTGGGGCTGACAGGTGGAGGGATGGAGAGGCACACATTTGAAGCATAGGGACAGAACTGAAGGAATAGTAGGAGGTAAATTGATTGTGGAGTATGAGGCATACAAGAAACAAAGCTCTTTGCCCAGAGCTTGTGTGGACTACTGGAGCTGTGAGGAAGGTGAGGCAGGAGGGAAGTGACCTCAGCACCAGTGCAGGATCCTTTCTGTGCTCCACCAGCTGGACAAGCCAGGTCTGCTGGCAGGAAGGGGCATGCAAATTTTGGTTGGATGTCTGGTTAGAAAAAAATGAAAACAATCCAGTGGTGTATTGTTGGGCAACACTGAAAAAGAAAGAAAAAATATTCAAAAGGTGGTGTTTGAAGGCACTGTAAGCTTATATAAAATTAGTAACATTGCCTCAAGCAAGAGCAGTTCTCTTTTTCCATTACTTTACAGAAAAAAAAAAAAAAAAGACAGCCCTGATGGAAGAGCCGTGCTGGTATTTTTAGAGAACGCAAAGTTACAACTGTAGGATTAGAAGCAACTGGGTAGAGTAACCAAGGTGTGTTTGAGCAAAGGCAGCCAGCACATACAAAAGATCAAATAGTGCATCCTTAGTCAGCTGACACGCCTTTTCCCCTGGTTCATCTAGACCTTTAACTGCTCTGATGTCACACCAACAGACACCCATGTGCCGCAAAAAATCCCTCTGCCACCTAAGGCGCTGGTGTCAGTGCTTACTAATCAGATCATGATGTTAGAAAACACCACAGGAATCATACTGTGGCTAAACTGTAGAAATAAAAACTGCTGAAATAAAACTGGATGAGTGATTTGGAAACTGAAAGGTCTCAGTAATGCCATGGGAAATGCCTTGTGGAGTGGCTGAGGACGTAAGCAGAGTCCAAAACATGAGACTGTTTTTCGTGCTGGATGCGTGGCCCTACATTCATTCCTGTGGCTGTTCAGAGAGGGGACAAAATGACACCTTTGCCTCCCCCATAGCTGCCAGCAAACCCCTTGCATCAGGAGAGGAAAATAGGTCCTTGTGAAAGACCCAGAAGCATCCTGCTCTGGTCTGACACAACCAGCAGCTGATGTTGACGGGGATGGGAACTGATGTTGTGGGGAGGGAGGGAGGAAGCATGTCTGTGTCCTGCCTGCCCCAAGAAGTATTGAGCTTGGGGCAGCCGGGAGCTGTGGGCAGGGGCAGTTGAACCCAGCTTGCAGGTATTTGTTGCTTTTGAATTTGCCCACCTCCCTGATGACTGTGTTAATGGAGTGCTGCACTGCATGTCTCCTCTGGCTTGGGATTTAGGTTGTCATGGCTAAAAGTCCTCTGCCAGCCCAGGCCCATGTGCAGCAGCTCGAGGTGTCCTCCCCAGAGTGCAGTGAGTGGCCAGTCCCAAGCTCTGGGTGATGAGAAAGATGAGTAAGGCTTTAGACCAGATCTTGGAACACTTGACCTCAGCATGTTTTCTGGAAGATCCCTGTGAGGTTCTACACCTTGTCTCTTGGCCCCAAGGAAGGGGACAGGGGCTGCTGACCTGTGCTGCTTGCTGTCTTCTGCCTTGTTTGCACAGCAGGTTCTTGGGGCAGGGTTGTTTCCTTGTGCTGTGTCAGTGCTGTGCCCGTGGTGTAGTGGCTAAGGCTGGCCACAGAGCCAGGCCTTGTGAGAAACTGCAGTCAGCAGCTGGGGTGGAAGTGGCTTTGGGTCAGCACCACACCTTGAGCTTGCTCACAAGGCTTGTTTGCAGAGGAGCTGTGAGAGTGGCTTCAGTGACAGTGTAGCAAGGCCTTCTTTCTTCCATACAGCCAGTCCTGCATGGAGCTGAGCAGAAAGAGCTGCTCTCCTCCCAGTTCCTGCTTGCTGTAATCCAGGTTTAAAGTGTAGACACAAGTGTTGCTCTTTGCTTTTAGTGAGATGCTGGCATGGGCCAGCGCCCAGATCCACTGCCAGTTCCACGCCAGCGAGAACCGGGTGGCGCTCCCTCCCTCGGATGGCAGCAAGCATGACGTGCAGGCAGAGAACGAGACCGTCTTCGTCCCCAACAGAGGTGAGTGCTACTTCTGTCACCCCAGATAGGGGCAGAGAGCACAGCAAGCAGGAGTCAAGTAGACCCTAGTGTGTGTTATGAAGGCAGCATTCAAAGAAGTGAGTGGGAAGTCCGTGTTGCTTTCCTTGTGTCATTCCCTGGCGGTGGTTGTTGTGGGACCTTGTTATACTGGGATCAAAGTGGCACTAGCTTGGAATGAAACATGACGGTTGTCTGCCCAGCTGTTCTCGTAATGTCTCATGATATGACCGGGGCATGAGATGTTCCCTCAGCCCTCTTCTCCCTTTTTCTCCCCATGGGGATAAAGCTTGACTGACCTGGACACAGCCCAAGTCTGGGCAGCATTCACATGTTTCTTCTCTTCCAGGAGAGCGGGGTCAGTGTATCCTGTCCACCCCACCAAAGATTCTCTTCTGTGACTTGCGACTGGATCCTGGAGAGTCAAAGTCCTGTGAGTCTTGTCTTCTCTTACCCTACTCACAGAGCTCACCTCCAGGGAGCTCTGCTTTCAAAACTAGCTTTGCAATCCCAAGTGCTGCAAGTGTGAGACCCTGGTGCTTGTGGAAGATGAGATGCTTTGATGGGAGCGTGAGTGCTCAGGAGCTGCTGCATCATCCAGAGTGTGTTCTCCACTGCATTATGGCTGCGCACCTGCAGCGTGTCCATCAGTCCTACCCCTGGCCCACGGCCTTTGCTGCAGGTCCCTTGTGTAGCTGCAAGGAATAAAACGTTTGAAATACCTAGTTGCAGCTGAAGGAACAGTTACACACACCTCTGTGTGTAATTCTTGAAATTTAGTCTGGTGTCCTCCAAAGGTTTGTGCTTCCTCTTCACATTGTGGCTGTCCTGGAGATCACAGTCTTCTGTGTGTTCTAGTTTTCATGCTGTAGAAGTGAGGACTCCTAATCTCTGCTCAGAGCTCTCCATGTCTGAGTAGACAGCTGTGAAAATACGAGTATGTGCTGTTGTCTATCAGTCGGTGGCTGTGTGACCCAGCCTGTCAAGTTGTGTCGGATCTCCTTTGTGTTCCAGTGGCCTGTGATGTAGCAGCAGTGATGTTGGGCCTTGCAGGCTGTGTGTGGAGAGCTCCATCAGGTTGTCCCAGGGATCTGCTGGGAACAGTTGATGGAGGCCTCTCAAATTGCAGAGCACAGGGAGTGGACAGGCAGTGCCTGTGGTGGAGGGGGCTCTGCTGCAGCATTGAGCTCTACAGAGGTGAGAGTGTAGCTGCAGGTGAGACCAAGGAGCCGCAGTGTTGTGACATGCTGGTTTTGGAGCTGATGTCTCCTGCCTTCCTCATCTTGGAGGGGCCCGACTGGAGGGAAAGGTGGACAGGGTAAAACCGGGCTGGCTTGGCTAGGTGGTTAGTAGGGTGGGGCAGTGTCGTCTGGGGCTGTACCACTAAGCTGCAGAGCCTGTCATCTGAGGATGTTTGGTTATTCACTTATTATCCTACAGCATGATACTGGGGAAAGGAGCTGGCCATGCCAGCAGGGAGGAGGAGGAGTCAAGAATCTCAGCTGGCCTGGGCTCACCTGGATTCTCCTGTGCTCCTTGCTGCTTGGAGGTGTGGGTCTGGAGCATCCCTTCACTGGGAGCAGGGGGATGTTCCTTTTCCTGGAACATCTCAGGCAGGCTGGGCAGTCTCTGGGAGAGCAGATCAGTGACGACAGCCCGAGCTCCAGGTGGCTGAGATGGATTGAGGGGATTTCCTTGTGCGCTGGCTTTGCAGGCAGAAGCTGTTCAGCCCCCAGCTAAGCTAGGGATTGTCTGTCCTTCACTCTGATGCTGTGATGTGCGTCCTCTCTGCCTCTGGGTGACACCAGCACAAACAGCCTACATCTTCCTGGCGCTTGGATGCAACTCCTCAGGAAGGACACAAACTTCTATACTTCGAGGTTTCTTGTTACAGCCTTTCCCGTTGGTTGTGTGAAGCACCTGTCCGTTTCATGCCTCATGTGTGGAGTCACTGTGTGTGGCAGTGGCTTTTTAGCACTGAAATCCTTGTATCACAGCCCTGGTCTCATTCTCTGCCAGGCTGCTCACACCGATCCCATCAGCCAGTGGTGCTGCTGCTCTCACGCGAGACTGCAGCTGGCACGGCTGCACATCATTCCTGGGGGCTCCTGCCAGCTCCGTGGAGGGAGAGTTAAAGCCGTGTGGGTGTGTATCTTAATTCTTCATTTCCTGTTTTTCAAAAGTTTTGAGTTTTGCTACGCAGTTTGGAAAGGGAAAGAAAAACCAACAGAAAACCCAAGAAATCTTAATTCTGCTTCAGCAATGTACTGTGTTATTAAAGTGCAACCAGAGCTGGCACATACAGCTGAGGTTGTGTCAGGGTTGTCTCTTGATAAAAGGCCTTGTTTTCAGTTGCTGACCAACTTATTCCCCAATATCTCAGTGTTGTTATGGTGCCTGTATGTTGAAGTTCATTGACTCATCTCCCAGCCCTTTGACACTCTGCCCAGGCCAAGCTCTTTAAATTTGTCACCATGAAACATTTTCTCAAGTCCTCAAGTCATTTCTGTGGCTGTTTTTGCCTCCTCTCCAGTTTTGTAATACCTTTAAATATTTGGTAGATCATAGAGAGGGGAGGAAATGGAAGCAGCCTGGACACGGGCCTGGAGCCCAGCCAGAGGGCACAGCGGGTGGGTGAGGAAGGCATCCATAGTGCCAGGAATGTGCTTCCTTCTGGGATATGCAAGAAAGCTGGGACTTCCTGAGTCTTGGCATTCCTGCGCCGGGTAGCAAACTGCCCATCCTTCTTCGACAGCAGTGGTCTCTGCTCAGATTATCCTCACTGGGCAAGAAGGTCTTTGTGAGCACTCTTGTTAAGTCTGGTACAGCAGTTTGCTTCTGTGGAAATACCTTATTTTCCTCCCTGTCAGGACACTTCTCTGCTTTATCTGCACCCTGGTCAGGCAAGACAGGCTTGTGCTTTAAGGTGTGACATCCTGTGGACACTACACACTAGCACAGGCCTTTTTCTTCCTTCCAGTCCTGTTATTTTAAATTTAGGAGTTATATTTAAAATGTAACCCTAACTTTTAATCTAAGCCCCAGTATTCAGGATGTGCCAGACTTGGGGAAGGAGCTGTGGTTTCAGAGCAGGATGCTGCCCTTCCTCTGGCAGGGTGTATCTGCGTTACGGTGGGCAAGCCAGAGAGGTGGAGACTTTCCACAGTTCACTGTTTGTGCCTTTCTTGTTAGTAGAGCATGTGGTTTGGGAAAGCTGCAGAAGTGTTCGCACTGCGTCAAGAGAATTGGGGTTTGTGTGGTGGCCAAGGGGCTCTGAGAGGGCTGAGTGTGGTGTAAGCCAGGCTCCAGCATCTCAGAGGCCTCAGAGTCAGAGGCTTCATGGTGTAAGTCATCAGTCTGTCAAGGGGGACATGCCACAGGTTGTTGCGAAGGTCTCAGTGCTGTTTCTTGACCATTTAGACCTGGCACTTCAGAGAAAAATACAGGAAGAAACTAGCTTTTGTTGCCGAGTTTGGGGTTTGTGTAAAGCAAGTACCAAAAGAGGCATGAGGTATTGATCAGCACCCGCGTGGGGCAGAGCCTGGAGGAGACTGGAGCACATGACTGCGCTGTGAGAGTGACGGGTGAAGGAGTGCACAGAGGCAAATTCGGGTTGAACTCGTGACTCTCATGTGTTTGTATTCCTGGATTTTACATCTTTCACATTCTTTTGAGGCAGTTTGTGTGTGTGGTTGTATGTGCTGGAAGCAGCGTCTGGATGATGGTGCGTGTGATGTGAGGAACAGTGCGCCTGGTGCAGGGGAGCTGGGGATGTGCTTGGACTGCTGTGCAGCAGAAAGCACCAGGCACTGTCCCTAGCTCAGCACCGCTGCTGGTCCCAACCCTTGGAACTTCTCTGCACCCCTTGCAGATTCGTACTGTGAGACGCTGCCTGTGGACGGCCCTCCCTCTTTCCGGGGACAGTCTGTGAAGTACGTGTACAAGCTGACCATCGGCTGCCAGCGCGTCAACTCCCCCATCAAGCTCCTGCGTGTGCCCTTCCGTGTCCTCGTGCTGCACGGTGAGGCCACCCACTGCCCTCCCTGCACAACAGGCCAGGCTGCACCCTGCCCCGCTGACACTCTCACCTTCTCCCCAGGGCTCAAGGATTACCAGTTCCCACAGGATGAGGCTGTTGCGCCCTCAAACCCCTTCCTGGAAGAGGAGGAGAGCTTGAAGAAAGACTCTCGCCTGGCCGACCTGGCTACAGAACTGCTCATGGTGGCCACCTCCCGACGCAGCCTGCGTAGGTCATATTCCCTGCTCCAGCTTGCTGTCCTTCCTAACCTGGGCATGGAGCACAAAGCCAGCTGCAAAAATCTCTCACTGACAAAACAAAGCTCCAACTGGGGCTGTGAGCAGCTCCATCAGGGCCTGCTTGGGTCAGGGCCTCCCAGCCACTCTCAGACTCTTCCTGCTTCAACCAGAGAGACCCTCTGGCCAGCATATTGCAGCCAGTATGTGGTTTTCTCTTGCTCACTGCAGGCATTTCCCGAAAGGAACACCACCTCCAGTGACTGCCCTTCACACCCAAGCAGCAGGCACGGGGTCATGTCATTAACCCAGGGCACTGCATGGAGCAGAGCCTTATCCTGACACAACTCCTACTGCCCTCTTCTTGCTCCACAGACCTGTATAACATCAGCAACACTCGTGGGAAGGTGGGAACGTTCTGCATCTTTAAGACCGTGTATAAGATCGGAGAGGATGTCATTGGGACCTTCAACTTCTCTGAAGGGGACATCCCATGTCTGCAGGTCATTGTTGGCTCTTGGGTCACTGGGGAGAGGCAGGGGTTTATGGTGGGGGACAGTCAGAAGAGATTGAGATGGCACTGGGCTGCTGGGGGTTTCTACTGAGGGTTTCTAGTGAGACCCAGTTGGGGTCTCCTTGGAGTGTGAGCTGGGGAATGATCCAGTCCTGAGCTTTTTTGGGAAATGGAGGCCACGGGCTTTACACAAGGGCTGTGTGACGTTGTGAGAACAAGCACCCTGCTGACTGTCCTGCAGTTCTCGGTGAGCCTGCAGACGGAGGAGAGCATCCAGGAGGAGTTCCAGCGCCGTCGGGGGCAGCCTGTCTCCTTCACCACGCACGCCCGCCATCAGGAGTCCTGCCTGCACACAGCCCAGAGCAGCTTCAGCCTGCCCATCCCGCTCAGCTCAACCCCGGGATTCACCACCAACATCGGTATGTACCCACCAGGGAAGGGACCTGCAGAAGGACTGCAGTGTCCCCAGCCCTGCCTTGCTCAGCAGGGCTGTGTCCCATGGGAGGGAGCTCGTCTCTGTGAGTGGGATCATTTGCATTTCCCCTTGCCAGGACAGCCAGCACTGAGACAGCTGCTGTCCCTGCCCCTTGTGATGTTGTCTCCTGACCCCCCTCTTGCCCACAGTGTCCCTGAAGTGGAGGCTGCACTTCGAATTTGTGACCTCTGGGGAGTCAGCGGGGACTTGCTTGGTTCGTGGGAGCCAGTCAGAGGCTGTTACCTGGACTGGGGTAGAGCAGATGGAAGTGGACACTTTCAGCTGGGACTTGCCCATCAAAGTTCTTCCCACCAATCCCATCCTGGCTTCCTACGTATCTCAGTTCTCCAACACTAACTCCATCACCATCTGAAGTAGGGAGAGCTGGTGGGCCTGCAGTGCTGCAAGTGTGTGCCACTGGTGGGAATAGCAGGCGGGACTGTCACCAGCATGCCGTGGGGCATGCATCCCTGTGTCCCCTTGGCTTTAGCTGTGATGCCCAGGTGGGCACCAGGCAAGTCTGTCCCGCCTGTGGGTGGAGGATCACTGTGCTTGTTGCAGAGTCCTGTGCTGCAGCCCTCGGCTGAGAGCTGGACCCTTCCTCCCTGGGTGAAGATGCGAGTCCCAGCACTCACCAAAACAAAATCTGCCTCCCAGGGAACTGCTGACATGCCTTTACTCCATGTGGGGCTTCCAAGAGGGAAAGGCCCAGCCCTGAGAAGGGAGAGGGAAGGTCTTCCAGTGAAGCTTCGTACCGCCCTTGTGTGAAAGCCATTCCCCTACAGAGAGACCTTACAAGCAAAGGTCTGGCATCCAGGTGAGGCACACTGGCCACCTGGGCTGTATGGGAGCCCACTCCCCTGTCCTGGCAGGCATCCTGCCTCTCAGAGAGGTGTCCCACACGCACAGTCCAGTGCCATCCTCACCTGGAGGAGGCAGGTCCTGGCACGCCAGCCCTGCGCTGCCGACGGGTGCTGGTGACCTGGGTGCAACCCCTGCTGCGGCTGCACAATAGTAGTGCAACTACAAAACTGAGCAGCACTGAGCCCCTGGGCTGTTGTCTGCCTGCATTCCTGGGTGTAAAGGCATCCTGCTGGTCTCGGGATCCTTGGGGAGCTGTAGGGAATGCAGGCTGTGCATCCAGGAGCTGGGATGGAGATCTCCCTGCTCAACAGCAAGCTCCCCATTTCTACCAAACCTTCCAATGAACTTTCTTCTTTGCATGGAAATAATAAACATCTGAATGTGTAAAACTCAGCCTTCCCAAGAGCCTTATTCCTGCATTGTTCCCAGTGGTGGACACATCCCACTCTGCGTGGCAGTCACAGGCTGGAGACCTCCTCTTTGTTCAGTATCTTTATTGCAAGAACAGAAACATCTACACAAGGCTCTGCACAACACAGCATGGCACCGGCTGGGGCGGGCTGCCAGGGTGGCTGGCTCCAGCCTGGCACATGTGGATTGCTTCTGCTTCCTGAGCCCTCCCTCCCTGCTCCCCTGCATGTCTGGGGGTGGGGGTCCTCCCAGGGGCTGTCTGGTGGTTCCCCCCGCACTGCTGCCCACCCAGGGCTGGCCCTGTTGTAGTGTTGCCCAGGGCTGACCTGCGGTGCCAGGGACCCCAAAACCTGCAGGAGCAGGGGCCTTAGTGGTTCCAGAGGTGGGTTGTTCCCCGCACACTCTGGGAGCAGAGAAGGGGCTGGCCAGGTTCTGAGGGTCCTGCACAAGGGGCCATGATGCTCCCCAGTGAGCTCCCAGCAGCTTCTGTGCACAGGGATGTGGATCTGGGAGGGAGCAGGGAGCTGCGTCACTTCAGGCTGGATGTGAGAGTGAGAGTACAGGACTCCTGCGAGCCAGGCTGATTTAGTGCCAAAGCCCTTCCTTTAGTAACGAGGTTTTCTGCCCACCTGGGAGGAAATCCCGTAGGATCTGCATTCCCACCGGGTGCAGAGTATCTCACAGGAAGAATGCCCTGGCTTGGCTCAGGAAGCTGAAGGCAGAAGCAAAGCCTTACTGTGGCAGCGTGAGGGTGTAAATGTCAGCTCGGTACCATGGTGCGTGGATAGTGGTTTCCCTTGGAGGTGGCGGCGGTGACGTCTCTACAGGA
Organism: Lepidothrix coronata; assembly: GCF_001604755.1. Taxonomy (NCBI): domain Eukaryota; kingdom Metazoa; phylum Chordata; class Aves; order Passeriformes; family Pipridae; genus Lepidothrix; species Lepidothrix coronata. Next base: position 38,311 of record NW_016690252.1, read on the forward strand.
CGGGGCAGGTCTGGAGCATGCGGGAGGTGTGCTCTGGAGGAGGGAGGACGCCGCCGAAGGGGCGCGGGGCGCTGCCGAGCTTCTTATCTGCTCAGCCCCGCGCCCAGCACCTTGTTGATCAGCGGCTCAGGGGTGCCGGCCGAGCCCCACTCGTGCTCCACGGTCTTCACGCAGGGCAGGCTGGGGTTGGCCTTCTGCACCACCGAGATCTGGCAGGTCTGCGAGTCGTAGTGGGCCTCGCACCAGTCGGGGAAGTCGATGGGGTGCTGGGTGCTGCGGAAGAGGGCACAGCGCCGTCAGCTCCCCCTGGTTTGTGCCGGAGGGCTGCTGGCAGGGCCAGCTGGCTTCTTCTGCTGCCAGCCCCCCAAACAGGGTGTCTTCCAGACCAGCTCGGGCTGGGACACAGCTCCCGGCACAGCTGAGCATCTCACTGTGCTGAGACACCCTTGCCCACCACTTTGCCTCCCCAGCTTACCCCACCACCCTCAACTCCCCGGTGGGGTCCCGTCCACCTCTGTCCCTTGTCCCCGAGTGCCTGGTACCCCACAGCCCTCGGTGGGCTCTGACATCTGCTGCATTTGCAGCCACCAGACCCCCTGCTGTGGGCACAGGGGTGCTGTGGTGTGCAGCACTGCCAGGGACAGCCCACTCCAGTGCCCCTCAGCCCCTCACTCACGTCTCACAGCAGCCCACGCCAATGGGGTGCAGGCAGGTGCAGAGTAGGCAGTTGGTGCTCAGCCACGATTCCCCAAGGGAGAACTGCTTCCCCTCGTACTCACAGGGAGCTGCAAAGGAAGCAGTGGTGATGAGGACATATGGGCCTGTGCTGGGGGTGAGTGGGAGCCTCCTTAGCATCCCTATGCCCTGATCAGGGTTGTCATGACGTCCCACCCACCTCATGATACGGAAAATATTTGGTGATCTGTCTACCACCCTGCAGGTATGGGATGCCCAGACATCTGCCAAAGGCAATGTACTCATCCTCTCCTGGCCATGCCCTGCAGCTCTCCCCACTACCCTGTGGGCCTAAAGCAGAGGCAAGTGGCTCTTGCTTCCTTGGAGAGGGCAAATCCAGCACCCTTTCGGGTCTGAGCATCTCTGCAGCCCTGAGAGGAGTCAACAGAGGAAAGACAGGCAGACCTCCTCTCTTTGCTACTAGTCCTTCACACTTGGCTCCAGACAGGTTCCTGCCAGGAGCCTTCATGGCCCAAACAGCTGTTTCTCAGCCAGAGCCCTGGGGAGCTGTTGTGCGGTTTATAGACTGCTCCTTCCACTCACCACTGGCCCACGATCCTGCTCCTGAGCTCAGCACAGTCCCTTCCACACTTTGCAGGCACAGAGCAGAGCCCTGCCATGCTGGAAAAGCTGAGGCCTCCTCTTCCCATTAGCCTCTTCCCATCTCACTGCCTCACTTACCTTTAGCCTGGAAGTAGCATTTGGCCTGGGAGCCTGGCAGCTGGAGGAGGAGGGAGAGAAGCAGGCAAAGCCTGCCCCAAGCACACCCCATCTTCTGAGCTTGCACGGCCATGGTTGGTGTTAAGCTGGGCTTGTTCACCTTGCTTCGCTATTGCCTTTGCTTCTTCCCTTCTCTTTCTCTCTCTCTCGCTCTCTGCCTTTTTAATGCTCTTCCCCCATCCCAAAAAGAGATATTTATAAAGTTCAGCTTTACAACCCTGGCCACCAGCTGTGCCCCACTGGAAAAGTTGTAAAACTCATTTCCTGATTTGAAAGGCATGAAAACAAGAGGTAGGATCAAGATTTTTAACAAGCTGTGAAAAGCTGATTCATGCCCTCCAGAAATGTCTCCAGTTGGAAGCCCCTGTGGGTGCAAAGCTCCACAGGGAGTGGAGATCCAAGGGTCCCCAGCGGGGTTGCCCTCAACAGCGTGGTGAGCACGTAAGCAGCAAGCACAGGAGACCCTGGCTCCTGACCAGAAGAGCTCTAGGCTCCTCTCTGGTCACGCTGAACCGTCACTGATCCTTCACAGCGGCCAAGGTTTTGGGAGCATCCCATCTCGCAGGGACTGGAGCAGCACAGGCCTCCCATTAACAGCCAGTGTGGGATGCAATGGCACCATCCTCGCTGGGGATGGAGGTGTTTGCACCCGGCTCCTGGGTACCACAGCACAGCACTTCCACCCCAGCCTGGGCTGCGGCTGTGCCAGGCTTGTGGCCATGCATGGGTTGAGGGTGACAGCGAGTTTTTTGGCCAAGAGCAGGCAAAACCGTGATTGCCATTTGCTGATGGTAATTGCCATCTGCTGATGCAGAGCAGGGGAGAAAGACCCAGGGCTCATCTGAGCAGTGCTTGTGAAAGGGGGCTGTGTCTGTGTACACGCAGCACCCATGAGATACTGGAGCAGTCCCTTTTGGAGTCTGGAGACCAGCCACAGCAAAAACAGGGAACAGGAGGGATGAAACCAGGAGACAAAATGTGCTTTTGGGCAACAAGTGACTTGAGAGAGAAACAGGAAACTTGGCTGGAATCAAGGAGCCATGAGAAGATGCCACACCACCCAGGGATGTGCCCATGGACTGCCCAGGCCCTTATCCAGAGGGGCTGCCTCTGGATAGAAGTGATGAGGCTGTTATCAGCTGGCAAAGTGAAGGGATGGGAGAGATGGAGGAGGTCAGAGCCCTGGGAGCCACATGGCCTTGGAGAGCTACAAGTAAAAGGCTGAATTGCCAAAAGAAATTCACAGCCCTTGTCAGAGGTGCTGCCAGCAGCAGGAAACAGGGCCCTGGGGACAGTCCAGGCTGTGGCTCGGCCAGCGTGGGGCTGTGCTGGCAGAGAGGCTGCATCAGTAATGGTGCATATGTGGGTCATCTGCCCCTGCATTAAGCTCCCTGCTTTTTGAGAGTTTGGGATAAGTTTACACCTTGACGCGTGAGGCTTAATATCCCTTCCAGAATTTGTATTGGCATCCTCTATTATAGCTGGATATTTTTGTTGTCCCTGTTAAGTGCCCAATCCTGCATTGAATCCTGCTAAATTTTGGCCCAAGCATTTTCCTGTGGCAGTCTAATTAAGCACAGAGTGAGAAAAAAAATGCTTCCTTTTATCCGCTTTGGATTCACCACCTTCAGATTTGAAGGTGTAGTCCCTTCTCTCTGGTGCTCTGGACCCCCTCGCCATCCCATTGCATCCCTGTCCTGCGACCTATGCTCTCAGTGCCCAGGGAGCAGCCCTGGCTTTGCATCCCCTCTTCCCCTTGTAGAGTTACCCCAGCCCTCTCGTAGTGTCCTACATGATGTTGTGCCTCTCGGTGGGTTGGCTGGATGGCAGCGAGCGTGAGATCTGTTGGGAAAGGATAATAATAAACCAGAGAAGCTCTGAGCACCCAGGAATAACCTGCTGACCATGGGGCCATGAGCCGGGATGGCGGAGTGCGTCGGTGACAAATGGGACTTGCCCTTTGGTGCAGAGTTGTTACTATATAAGGAGGACAAAAGTGTTCGTTGTCAGAGCAGTAAATTAATATTCTCATTGTGTGTTTGGAAATAGAGGTCTGGCACGCTAGTAACTACAGTGAAATAATCCATCATTTTTTCATCACCAAGAACAGCAAATGTTAAACAGAAGTGGTGGGTTTCACTCGGAGGCCCGCAGGATTTGGACAGGCTTCCAGAAGGGTGCTCAAAACCTTGGGCAACAGCATCTCTTGGCTGCGTTGAAGGGCATTGCCCCTGCTCCATCGGAGTCATGGGGAGGCATTCCCAGGATTTCTGTAGCCATTCTGGTTTACCAAAGAGAGGATTTAAGACTACCTGCTCACTCACGGCCTTTGGGTTTTTCATCAAAGCACTTTGCTGGGAAAGTGTAGAGAAAGAGGAAAGAGGGTCAGGACACCCCTTGGCATGTTGCAGAGGGAGCTGGGCAGTGGAGCACCCTCCACACTGTGGCTGTGCATTGGGAATAGGGCTAGTGGTCCCCCACAGCCTGTTGGTCCTGCTATTCCCCCACCTGACCACTTTCCTTCCCCCATTTTTACATCCCTGGACACCCACCTGGTCCCAGTACACCCCCCTCATGGGCGATCCAGAGCATTTTGATTCAGCTTGTACCAGAGAGGGCTTGTAGCTTGGAATGCAGCATCTGGAGCTGGACTTTAGTTTGGGTTCTTGAGGGATGCTGTGACTGGAGAAGCTGACACTCTCTCCCGCTGTGCCAGACTGTGCATCCTGGAGGAAATTTTGCCATGGAGACTGAAAGAAGACAGCCGGTTTTGGTCTTACATCTCAGGGGACAACTGAGACAAGGGGAAGAGCTGCAAAAGGGATATAGAGGCTGGAAGAGTGCCTCTCTGGAAGTGCAGTCACTTTATCAGGCAGAGGCCAACAGCAGGGACTGACTGCTGGTCCAGGCATGCCAGTGAGGAGCAGTCACCATCCCTGAGCATCCCGGGATCCTGCAGAAGCTCACATCCATGTCTCAACATTCTCCCAGCAGGACCCAGCTCTCCTGCCTAGCCTGGCTGTTGGACTGTAGCTGTGCCTAAGAGCACCCTGCCAAGGGCACAGCAGTGCTGGCCTCCTCTCCCAGAAAAGGCTGGGTACTCCCTCTGCAGAGTGGCTGTCTGAGTGCCCAGTGCCAGGGATGAGGCCCAGTGGATGGGCAGGGACAAGTACCCAAGCCAGTGGGTGCTGGGATGAGGTGACAGCAGCCCACCCCAGCCCCACAGGAGGCTCGGAGGGTAATAAAAGATGCTGGACAAGTTGCCATCAGCAGGATCCAGGAGGGTTATAAAACCTGAATCTCCTGAGCCTTCAGCTGGGACTGCAGCTGCAGAGCAGGAAGCAAACAGGATCCCGGCTGGCATTGTGAAAGCAAACACCATAAATCCGAGGAAGTGCTGTGATTGCTGTTTTAGGCACTGGGGAGCTTGGCTTCTGTTCCCCAAAGGTATTTTATTTTCTCTCTAAACAGAAAAAAAAAACAAAACCCCCCAAATTTATTGCTGGACCAAACTGCCTTGGTGCTGCCATGGACTACCCAAGGCACCAGGGCAGGTGCAGGTAGATGCCAGCTCTGAGCGATATCACTCACTTGACTGCTCACTGGCACGGCCAGGTCCTGGGGAGAAGTGAGCAGAGGGGTCAGAGAGAGCTGGGCAGCCAGAGGCTGGGGAGAGGCACAGGAGGGGACAAAGGGCTACCCAGGGAATGACAGTCTGCTCACGGCATCCTTCATCCTGCAGCTGGTAAGCCAGATGGGATAGCTTGTGGAGGCTGGAGTACTGGCGGGATCAGATCCAGCTCTACCAGCAATGAGGCTGTTGCTCCAAAAAGGAGACAAAGTAGAGGGGACATGATGAAAAGCTTGATGTCACCTTACTTTGCAGGCTGGCTGCCTGCTGGATGGAGCTCAGTGCCAGTGGAGGAGCATGGACCAGGAGATGTGCTGACATGACCTGCATCTACCAGGGGTGTCTGTGCATCAGCACCCACACCCTGACCCTCCTCACAGAGGAGAGACATTCCTGTGCCATGGGCTGGGCACAGTATTTCACAGGGTCTCTACAAGCCCTGACTGGATGGTATCTGTGGGACAGGATCTATTGTGGGATGGTGTCTGTGGGTCCCCTGCTGTGGGACAGGATCTGGGGGATAGGATCTATTGTGGGATGGTGTGTGTGGATCCCCTGCCACGGGACAGGATCTGGTCTGGGATGCTGTCTGTGGGTCCCCAGCTGTGGGATGGGCTCTGTGTTCTGGGCAGTCCCATTCTGTGGCTCACTCAAGCTCTCTTGCCCTCTTGTCCTCTCACATGGTCTCATCCTTCCTTGCTCACCCCCCTACTCTGTTCCTTTCCATTATCCCTTGGCACTCTCCCAGGTCGTTTAGCCTAGCTGTGGCTGCTCTGTGCCAGGCCAGGTTTTGGCATCACTGGGTTAGCCAGGCATCCCCGCTACCCTCAGCCCTGGCTCTCCAGCACCCCGGATATCCCAGCACCCTAGGTATGCCACAACCCATGGCTCTGCCCAGGCTCCCCTCAAGGAAACGTGCCATGAGGTCGTGGGGTGTTTAGGAAAACAGGCCTTGGCACTTGCTGGCCATCCTGGGAAAATAAAAACATCCGGGCAGGCAGCCACGCAGTGAGCGCGAGAGGCTGGCACTCCATAAATCCCCTGGAGCAGGTGCTTTGTAGTCGGCACAAGGAAATGAGCACATTATTCAGCTCGGCTTAAACCTCGAAATGTTTCCTGTCCTGTGAGTCAGAAATAACCCTGGGAGATCATTCCTAGGCCACGCAGGAGCCGCACGAGCCAAAAAAGTGCCAGGTACTTGTTGGGCCCAGGGACCTGCCAAGGAGGTCAGGGGTCCAGGCCACTGGCACTGACCCCAGCATGCAACTGTTCTGGGACATGCTGGGGACACCCAGGGGACTCCCAGACCAGTTCTGGACACCTTGCTTCATTGGGATGCAAGGACAGGGAGAGCCCCAGGAGACCCTGAGGATTTCTGTATCCTGGGTGGATCCCGCAGATCTCTGGCCTCTCTCTGGTGTCAGAGGGACAGATATCCCTGCACACTGCATTGGCCCAGTGCATCACTGTTGGCTGGCACTCACAGGGGCACCCTGGGGTGCTACCCTGCTTTAGAGACATCCTACAGGAAAAGCCATGGATGGCTGGTGGATTCGTGGTGGAAGAGATGACCTGGGCATAGAGCCGGGACTCCACATACTCATCTTCAGGGTCCCAGAGCAGATGGAGAAGAAAACACTGCAGCAGGTGTCCCTGGCTTGGCACAGTCAGCACCTGCCTGAGGGGTGTTACAGGTGACATGTCCTGTCCTAGTGCCCTGCAAGGATAGGTAGGGTCTCTCCTCAACCCCCCAGGAATGAGATCCCTGGGACAGGTTTGTGTGGCTGTGCCCCTGGTGTCCTGGTGCAGTCCTAGGAGGAGTATGGGTCACGATGGATTGCCATGGACCAACACAGTCCACCATAGACCACCATGGAAATCTCTGGTCAGACATGGCCATATGGACTGCAACAGACCACCATGGACCACTGAAGTCTACAGTAGACCACCATGGAAATCTGTGGACTGCTGTAGACCACCATGAATCACCATGGATCATCATGTACCACCATGGACCACAGTGGTTAGTCATAAACTGCCATGGATCACCACATAACACCGTGCATCACCACTGACCACCCCAGTTCTCCACAGATCATTGTGGACCTCCATGGGCTGCCATGGACCCCCACAGACCACCATGGACCACCATGGACTACCGTGGACTGTCATGGATCACCAAGGATGACCATAGGCCATTATAGACTGTCATGGACCACCATGGGTGGCCTCAGGCAGCTCTGGACCACCACAGACCACTGCAGTACATCATAGGTGATCATGGTCCTCCATGCACTGCTGTGAACTGGCATGGACCACCATGGACTGTCATGGACCGTCATGGACTGTCATGGACCACCAAAATCCAGCATAGATCATCATGAACCTCTGTGGACTGTTCAAGACCATCGGAGACTACCATGGACTTCCATGGACCACCACAGACTGCCATGGACCACTACAGATCACCAGGACCAGGGTGCACAGCCCTATGCAAGGAAGCCTTGTCAGCTTCAAGGTGTGGGATGCCCCTAAAACACATCATGAAATTGTGGGACAGGGAAGGTGCGATGGAGTTAGAGAAACCCTAAAGCATGGTGAGCCCCAGCCCTACATCCCACAGGGAGCAGGCTGAGGGGACAGCGAGGGTAGTGGGCCCAGTGAGACCCCATCCCCACCTCAGCTCCTCTCCCCCTGTGGACACTTGTGAGGGGACACCCTGCTCTGACGAGAACTGGGGCAGCCACTCCCTGAGCCCTCTGGCTGTCTGAGTGTACAAGTGAGAGTGGGCACAGCTGGGCGGATTGTAGCTGGTGCTACTGGGTGTACGGATGTGTGGTGTACAGTATGTGTATGGTGGTGTGTGTGCAGTGTGTGTATGGTGTGTGTGCAGTGTGTGTATGG
>NW_016690252.1:48410-66398 GCF_001604755.1 Lepidothrix coronata
CCGCCAAGGGCACCCCACGCACCCCATCCCCCCCCCAGCGAGTCCCCCCCAACTTCTCCCGCTCTCCCTCCCCCCCCCTTTGCTTTTCTTCCATATATCTCTATTTTTGTTTCCAATTTCCCAGAGTCTTTCCTCCTCTGGCTCCGTCCCGCCCGCGGCAGGTCCTGCGGGAGCACCACCACCTCCCGGCGGAGCGGCCCGTGCTTGCTCCCTGACCACTGCGCCCAGGGAGAGGACGGCGCGAAGGCTTTTCCCACCCAGGCTGCTGCCAGTCCCTCTGTCCCCTCTTTGCTCCTGGGCCAGTGCCACCGGAGACTCGGAGATGCCACTGTGGCTCAGGACACGAGCCACAGGGCTGGGGGCACAGAATCTGCTACCATCAGAGCCCCATGAGCAGGGCTGATTTCACAGAGGTTGTGGTCTCCGGCGGGACCATCATCACCCCATCATGCCCAGCCTCACACTCCACAGGGAAGCTCTTCCAGACCCTTCCAGCTTCTCCTTTCAGTTGTCTTTGCTGTCAGTCGGATTTCACTGTCCTTTGGTTCCGTGCTACGCTGGCCAGGGGTATTTATAGCCGGCAACCCAATCCCCCCGACTTGGGTTGTGCCGGGCTGGGTGAGCCGAGCTCCGTGACCCCACGACGGGAAGGACGTGTCACTCACGGTGGGGACACCCGCAGCGGCACAGGCGGGGACAGTGAGAGGGGCTGTGATTCCCGGCAAGCCTAGTGGCACAGGGACCCGTACCGGGGCACCACAGGGTGCCGTGCCTTGGCGCTGCTTTTCTCCGGTGGCTTGTCCCAAATCCCAGGAGAGGACAGCGACCCCCTGTCCGCCGCTCAGCGCAGCATCCCTCACGCGCCTGAGCCCCGCGGGACGTTGCGGGGCCAGTGACACCCGCAAACGCCTGCAGGGTTCCCGTGAAGACACTGCGCTCCCCCTGCGCTCCCACAAACAAGCATGCCGCCCCACATAGCTCTGAGCCATGGGGCAGTGGCTGGCAGCATACACCCGCAATCCCCTCCAACCTCTATCGCCCCCCACCCCCGCCCGATGGGAGCAGGCAGCAGGCTGGGAATGCGAGGAATGCACCGCAGGCATGCTGCCCCCGCCGAGCCCCCCTTGCTCTACCGAGGCGCCCCTGCAAACAAACGCACGGCACCTCTGTGTCCCCCTGGGCGGGGGGGCGCCCCATGGCAGCCCATGGCATCTCCTTAGATACTTCCCAAATTCCCGGAAGGACGGGCAACCCCGCTCTGCCCGAGTTATCCCAGCCCCATGGCTCTCTAGGGGCTTGCACGGGGTTCCCTGCCCCATAGTCACCCTTGACTCCAGAGTACTCCCCTGTGCTCCCCTCGCAGACGCCCACCCTCCTACCCCACAGGTTGGAGCCTTAAAACCCGCAGTGGTGACGTGCTCACTGCCCCAGTTCCCTGCCACCCCCTGGCCTCAGCCACCCCTGCCCCACCAGGCTGTGTGTCGCTGGGCAGCAGCACACCAGGTCGCTGTGGCAGAGGTCCCCACTTGCACCCTCCACTACTGGGGGGACCTCCTGGCTACCAAGGATGTTTGTATCCCCAGGGCACCCAGGTTCTCCAGGTCCAATTCCCCAGTTGCCCCCCCTGCATCCAAAATCCCCGGGTAGCTCTCCAACCGCCTCCCCTGCTCCCCAGAGCAGATATCCACAAACAGGTATGTCCAAAGGGAAGTGACCAGGTCCTGGGCAACTTCTCCCCAGAGCCTGACTCCCCTTGTACCCCATAGCCCAAGATGTCCCAAAAATCCATTGTGGGGACACCCACACCCAGGATATCCCCTCCCTTTTCAGCTGGCTGCACCCCACAGCCGTGTACCCCCTGCAGTGGAGACATCCCTCCCCAGGGCACCCCTTTGCCAATGCCCCATCACCCACATCCCCTGCACCCCATTGCCTTCCATAACCCTTGGGGATCCCCAGCACGGGACATCCCCTCCCCAATCCCCAGGCTGTGGGCCCCCCTAGAACCTGAATTATACCTGCTCCCTGAACCCAGATACTTCACTCGCAGTCCCCCACCCACTGAGGACATTCCAAATCCTAATAGTCCCTCACCAACCCCCTTCCTGGACCTCCTAGATGGCACGCACCCCCTCCTCAATCCTTGCCCACTGGAAGCCCACTGGATCTGGGGACTCCCCTTCCTAGCCCCCCACTGAGGACCCCTGAGCCCCTCCCCAACCCCTCCACCCAGAAGCCGAGCACCCCAGCCCCCTGCTCCAAACCGGTGTCCTCCGATTCCCCCTCACTGCACCCCATCGGAACCAAAGCACACTTCCCTCATTCCCCACCAACTCGAGACATCTCGAATCCCAAACTCCGATCCCCCCTACCCACTTCCTCTCCCTGGCCTCCTAGAAGCCACGCACCCCCTCCTCAATCCCTGCCCAACTGGGGGCAGCTGAACCTGGGGACCCCGCTCCCTAACCCCGCGCTGGGACCCCATAGCTCTTCCCTGGAACCTGGAAGCCAGACTGCGAGCACCCGTCCACCTCCACACCCCCCCCCCCAGTCCCAATCAGTGCCCCCTCTCCACTCGCCCCTCCCCGCGGCCCCCCCTCTCCGGGGACACCGCCCCCCGCCCCGCCGCGGTGCCGCCCATCCCCGTGCCGTCCGGGGCCGGGCGGGGACCGGCGGCACCGCCCCCCCGGGAGAGGGCGGTCGGTGTCGGTCGGCGGGGCGGGGGCGCGGCGGGGGCTCCTGAGCGGCGGGCGGCGGCCGGGGCGGAGGAGCCAGCGCGGCCCATGGCTCCGCCGCTGCCGCTGCCGCTGCCGGCGCTGCTGCTGCTGCTGCTGCTGCTGCCGGGACCGGCGAGCGGAGGGCGGCGACCGGCGACCCCCGCCGGGACGTCCGCCAACTTGACGGTGGCGGTGGTGCTGCCGGAGCGCAACGTGAGCTACGCGTGGGCTTGGCCGCGCGTGGGTCCCGCACTGAGCCTGGCGCTGGAAGCGCTGGAGAGGGGCGAGCCGCCGCTGCTGCCGCGGCCCTTCTCCGTGCGCGTCGAGTTCATGAGCTCGGAGCTGGAGGGCGCCTGCTCCGAGTACGTGGCACCGCTCAACGCCGTGGACCTGAAGCTCTACCACGACCCCGACGTGCTGTTCGGGCCGGGCTGCGTGTACCCCGCTGCGTCCGTGGGGCGATTCGCCTCGCACTGGCGGCTGCCGCTCATCACCGGCGGGGCGGTGGCCGCGGGCTTCAGCCGCAAGCGAGAGCATTACAGCACGACGGTGCGCACCGGGCCCTCAGCCCCCAAACTGGGCGCCTTCGTCTCCCACCTACACGCGCACTTCAACTGGAGCGCCCGCGCCGTGCTCCTCTACGTGGACCGCAAGACCGACGACCGACCCTACTACTTCACCGTCGAGGGAGTCTACCAGGAGCTGCAGGATGGCAACAACCTCACCGTCACCGTTCACATCTACTCCCCCGACGAGGGCGGCCCCGACACCGCCGTCCACTTCATCAAAGCCAACGGGCGCGGTGCGTGGGGCAGCGCGGCTTGGGGTGGGGGTGGGGGGACACAACGACCCCGCGCGGGACAGGGCTGAGCGTCTGGGGACCAGGGGTGGGACGGGGACGGGAGAGTGGAGAGGGCTCCCTGTGGGGGATCTGCGCAGCGCTCGGAGAGGGGAGGAAAAATCCTCCGTGGGGCACAGCCAGGGGCTGAGGGTGCAGTGGGATCCGTGTGGGGCACGGGGGTGCAGTTGTACCCGTCTGGGCACATTAGGGGGAAGGATGGGCTGTGCAGCAAACAGAAGGTACAGCAAAGGGGTGGCGGTGCCATGGGGCCCATCTGGGGTGCAGTAGGGGACTAGGGTGCTGTGGGCAACATGTCGGCATTAAAGGAGCAGTAGGACCCATCTGGGGCACAGAGAGGGGACAGAGATGCAGTGGGACTGACTGCTGTAGGGCACAGCAAGGGACTGGGAACACAGCGGGATCCATATGGGGCACAACAAGGGGTCAGGGTGGCGGTGGGACCCATCTAGAGCACACCAAAGGGATTAGGGGGCTATTGAGATCCGTGTGGGGCACAGCAAGTGAATGGGGACACAGTGGGATTATGTGGGGTGCAGCAACAGTCCAAGGAGACAGTGGCACCTTTGTGGGACACCATGAGGCTCTGAGGAAACAGTGGGACCTGTGAGGCATGCAGTGAGGGGCCAAGGACAAAATGGGACCCATGTGGGGCACAGCAAGGAGCCAAGTACGCGGTGGGACCCATGTGGGGTGCAGGAGGGGATGGGCAGAGTGAAACCCATGGTGGGGCATGGCAAGGGGCCAAAGGGGCAGTGGGATTCCTGTGGAGCACAGGGAGGGGCTGGGAGCACAGTGAAACCCATGTGGGGCATGAGGATGGGCTGAGAGCACAGTGGGACCCATGTAGGGCACAGGGAGGGGTGGGCAAAGTGGATTGTATGTAGGGCAAAATGAAGAGTGAGCACATTCCGTCGCAGTGGGTTTGGAGGAGCAGCAGGACCTGTACAGGAAAGTGGCTTCACAGAGGAGAAGGCACAACCTGAGCCCCTCCAGGGCCAAACTCTGTGCCAGTGAAGAGACCAGGATGTGGCACAGGGAGGAGGCACAGTGTCTCCCTCCCTGCCCCCCAGCTTGGTCAACCTTTACCAGGGAGAGCCACCCTCACCTTGATGGAACACATGCTGTGAAAGGCACCCTGCGGGGCCACCTACCCTCTGTGTTAGCAGGACCGGGTGTCCCTGAGGGCAGGCGGGACCCAGGCACCTCCTCAGAAGCTGGAGGTGAGGGAATGGACGTGGCTGTCTGAAGGACAGCATCGGCTGAGGCTACGTGCCCAGATGGTGCCAACATACTGAGGTGGTGGTGCCGTGCTCGGGCAGAGCCCCCCAGACTGGCACCTGGGCTGTGCCTGTCCCTGCAGTGCCCCTGGCATGGGGCTGGGATGGCCCCACCCTGCTGATGGAGGGATAAATCAATTTGGTGCCTTTTGAGTGCCCCAAGAGAGCAGCTATATTGGGAGCGGGAGGAAATGGAGGGGCTGACGGAGGCAGCTGGAGAGCAAGGGCGGCCTGATGGTCTTTCATTATTGATGAGCGGGGTGTATCGATCCCAGGGAGTCAGCCACTCCGCAGTGCTCCTTAATGGATTCTGAGATGCTGTGTCATTAAGAAGGACATCCAGCCAGGATAAGTGGAGCCAGATGGGCCAGTGGGAGACGTGTCTGAGGCTGTGCGGGACCAGGCTAGGGGCGTGTGTGTGGCACTTTAGAGTGCTGGACTGGGTTCCCCTCAGGACTGAAGTTGGTGAGGCTGAGTCCATGGAGTGAGCACGCCGTGGTGGGCTGCAGGAGCTGAGTAGCCTGTGGCTGCTCCTCTGGGATGGAAGCTCCCTGTGTGCGCCAGCATCAGCCAAGGGGTGTGGAGCTTCTCGTGGGATGGGGGCAAAGAACTGCACGGGGGAAAAGGCTAGAATTAGCAATTCCTGCCAACGTTTCCGGCTTGGTGCTGTAAATCACCACAGTGGGAATTGATCCCTCCTGGTGCAGGCAGGGGGTCGTGGCTGCTGGAGGAGGACACTGGGTGTGGGCAGAGACCTGAGGGCCCTCTGAGCTGGCATCATATTTTCACAGAATCACAGAAAGGCTTGGGTTGGAAGGGACCTTAAAGATCATTTAGTTCCAACTCCCTTGTTATAGGCAGGGATGTGGAGAGGGTCTGGGCACCTCTGGCCACAGCCTAGAGATGAGGCCAGAGTGTGGGGCTGAGTGCTTGGCCCCACAGAGGTGGGTGCCCAGGGCTGCGAAGCTGATGTAGGTGTATGGGGCAGGAGAGGGAACCTGCAAGGCTGTCCCAGGGGTCCTGACCCCAGCATGGTGTGGCATAGAGTGGGAAAGCAGGGTCTTCAGTTGTAGTCATATCCATATCCATGCCCTGCAATGACACCATATCATCCATCTTAGCGTCACCTTCCTTCTCCCAGGTGGTGGGCAGGAGTTTGGTAAACCTCTCCCAAGGAAAGCCACTTCCTTGCCCCACTGTGTGTCCCTAGTGCTGCTGATCCTCAACATTTGCAGGTCTAATGAAGAAGCAGGAGGGGTTGTGGGCGCGTCGCACTTCCAATTGCCCGTATCACCGGGGCCTGGGCGACGTGCAGGGGCCCACGTCTCTTATGCCATTTGGAAAAGTGCTGATATAATTAGAGCTGTGGTTGAGGGAATTAGCAGAGCATCTGCCTGCAAAAAGCCCAGGTCCCCTGCCTGGGGAGATGGCTGGGTGCTGGAGGGGAGTGTGTTTGGTCCTCACCCCTGCAGTCCCCCTGGGCGTGCGACGGCTGCCTGGCCAGGATGAGGGTCTCTGTTCTGCAGTGCCCTGTGCTGGTGGGGCTGCTTCAAACTGGGATTTGCTGTCTGAAACTGGGATTCACCCTCAATTTAGGGTTATCTTCTATCATGTAGGGGTCAAGCAGCATCCTGCTGCCTCACCTGCAAGCTCGTGGTCCTGCCCCTCTCCCGGGGCCTGACACTCTGCCTTTCACACCACAGACACCCCTAAATAATTGCCAGGGGGCTGGATGTGCCCCAGCTTTGTAGGACCCTGTTCCTCTTGTCCTCTGTGAAACTAAGGCTGGCTTTGGCCATTTACCCTTGGGGGGCTGTGTGCACCCACTGGGGTGCCACTGGCCATGCAGGAGGCTGCCAGCTGGAGGCAGCTGCCCAGGTCAGGGAGAGCCTCAAACATTGACCCTTTCCTTCTGCATGGCTCCTGCAAACTGTCCCTGGGGAGCCGTTCAGGCGTCATCTATCTCCTTGCTTGGTGGCCTTTGACCAGGCAGGCTTTCGCTGCCGCCGCAGGGGCTGGCTGCCTGCAGCGTCCCACTATCTACCACCAGCTGTTGTGGCTCACCAGTCCGTGTGGCTGCCTTTTCCTGGCGCCTGCAATGGGATGGGGAGGGTCCCATGCTGTGTCCTTAGGGGGGGACCCCCAGGGTCTGCGTGCCAGGGAGGTGCTGAGCTGCCCATCCTGCATGAGAAGTTTGGGGACAGCACATTTCTGGGTTCAGGACTAGCGAAGTGGGGAAGCTGAGACGGTTTATTTGAAGTATTGCAGCATTCAGAGGGAACCATTTCAAACTCTGGAACAGGCTTTTGCTCACACACAGCTCATGCTGCTGCAATTTCCCTCTCCCCCATGCCCAGGAGCAGCTCCCCACATTGCTGTGGATTCTCTGTGCCCAAGGCGGCTGTGCTGGGTTTCTTCTCCCACCCATGGGCTGCCTCACTGCTACCATGGGTGACCCTGTCAGCCCCTGTCAGCCCTGCTACCCCCATGGCTGGGTGCCTGCATGGCTGGGTGCCTGCATGGCTAGGAGCCGTCCAGCAGCAGAGACCCCATCCCAGAGGAGCGGGGCTTCTTTGCTGTCCCCAGCCCCCCCCCCGTTACCCGGGTCCAGCCGGGGCGCTGGGCCCCTTGCAGAAAGGCTGTGCGCCGGGGCCAGCGCCCAAGCGTGACATTCCTCCGGCACCCGCCGCCGCCGCCTCCTCTGTTGCTCAATCCCGGGTTCCCAGCCAGGCTGGCTGGAGCGGGGCCCCGGTTTTCCGGGGGGAGGGAGGAGGCAGTGTCAGGATCCTCAGCAAGGGCATAGAGGGCCCCTGCTTGGGGGGGTTTTGGACACTCTCAGGCGCCCGTCCTTGCTGCCCGTGGTGCCCTGTGCCAGCCCCATGCTGCCCCCACACAGCACCTGGGTGGGCATCCCATGGGGGCTGGCTGAGCCCTCAGCAGAGGCTGGGGGCTCACAGGGCGGCCTGATGGGGCCCAGGCACCCCCTTGCCGCGTGGGTCACACCAGCGAGATGCGATGCTCTGTTTCCAATTAGCGCCAGTGGCCACAGAAGGTGCTGGAATCTGGGAACCTGCGCATTCCTGCCACACTGCCGGCCAGCCGCGAACCCAAACATGGGTTTGTCCCATTCCACAGCCCGGGCTCCCCAGGGGCCTCTGGGCGCACGGCCCCACCGCCTCTCCCGGCCCCCCTGGTCCCCTGGCTGGGGCCGGTGTGGAGCAGCCAGGACGCTGATGCCAGGGGGAGGCATCTCCTGTCTGGCTTTTACTGGAGCAGGGTGTGTGACGTCTGTGCCTGGGGCAGCCCCCTCATGTTTTGGAGCAAGTTTTCCCCTGTTCTCCTTTCCGCCCTCAGCCCAAGATGACTGATGGGGCAAGAGTGGGTCAGTGCTAGCAAGGGCGGTGGGGCTGTCTGTGGGGCACAGGGAGGGGGTGAGCCAAGCACTGCCCCATCTGCCTGCTCCACCCCCCCCACTCACCCACCCTGCAGGCACCAAGTGCCCCTGGGGCTGCTCTGCCCCATCCCCCCAGAGGAAAGCATCCCACCCCATTGTTGGCTGTGTGCCCCAGGGTGCAGTGGGGTGTTACTGTCCCTCTGATCCCCCCTCCTCTCTCCGGCAGTGGTGTATCTCTGTGGGCCGCCAGAGATGCTGAGGCAGATCATGCAGCTGGCACAGCAGGAAAACCTCACCAACGGTGACTATGTCTTCTTCTACTTGGATGTCTTTGGGGAGAGCCTGCGGGGCGACTCTGCCCGTGACCCCTTCAAGCCCTGGCAACAGAGCCCGGGCCAGGATTCAGGGTTGCGCGAGGCTTTCCAGGTAAGATGTGCACACTGCCTGGGGACAGGGATCTCTCCAGCCTGGCCCCCGGTGTGTGAGCCAGGGTGTTGTGCTCGGTTGCAGATGGTGCTGGTGATTACCTACTATGAGCCCCAAAACCCTGAGTACCAGCATTTCCAAACCCAGCTCATCCTGCGAGCTAAGCAGAAATTTGGAGTGCAGCTCAACTACTCTCTGGTGAGTGAATCTGCTTGCATGATGGGGTGGTGGGGACCTTCCACATGGGTCTGAGGTACCTCTCCAGAATGCAGAGAGTGGAACGTGGCCACAGGCAATGCTGGGGAGGGCATCCCTGGTGGGAACAGCCATGGGCACTGCCATCCCTGCAAGGTGAATGTTGGTCCCAGTGTGGGGTTATGGGGCCATGGGTGGGTGCATGGTCCTGGTGTGGAGGTCCCAGGGCCAGGGTGCTCCTGTGTGCGTGGCTGTGGGTGTGCTCAGGTTCCCCCCACAGATGAACCTGGTGGCGGGGTGTTTCTATGATGGGATGCTGCTGTATGCCATGGTGCTGAACGAGACCCTGCGTGAGGGAGGCTCCAAGAAAAATGCCACCCACATCATCGAGAAGATGCGGGACCGCAAGTTCCAGGGTAACACTGGGACAGGGGCAGCTGGGCTGTGAGTGCTGTGGGGGTGGTGGAACCCAGTCCCTGTCCTATCTGGGTTTTGCTTCTCCCACAGGGGTGACGGGGCTTGTGAGCATGGACAGCAACAATGACCGGGACACTGACTTCAACCTATGGGCCATGAGCGACCCCAAGACTGGGAAGTATGAGGTGGGGGCCAGCACCAGTTTTCCCCCGGCTAGGGCAGGGATGGGATGCTGGGGTCTGGGGGGCCTCATCTCTCTCTCTCTGCTTTAGGTGGTGGGACACTACTCGGGTGTGGAGAAGCAAATTCACTGGCTGGGGCGACCTATTCCTTGGGTGAAGGGGGCTCCCCCCTTGGACAACCCTCCCTGTGTCTTTGATGTGGATGACCCCTCCTGCGATAAAAGTGGGTGTCCTGGGTCCCCACGTCCCTTGGGCCCCAGCGCCCTTCCTTATGGCTGCGTACCAGTCTGGCCATCATGGCCAGTTGGACCACCCTGACATCCCCTCCTGTTTGCAGCCCCCCTCTCGATGCTGGCCATCGTGGCTTTGGGCACTGGCCTCACCTTCGTCATGTTTGGCATCTCCAGCTTCCTCATCTTCAGGTCAGCTGGGGCTGGGGGAGCCTCTGCCTGGGCACCAGGCACCTCTCAGTCTGCTGGGGGGGCAGGCAGGGCAGGGGGATCTGACACCCATGTGTCCCTCAGGAAGCTGATGCTGGAGAAGGAGCTTGCCAGCATGCTCTGGAGGATCCGCTGGGATGAGCTGCAGTTTGGAAGTCCCGAGCGGTACCACAAGGCAGCGGGCAGCCGGCTCACCTTGTCCCTGGTGAGAGGTGCCAGCTCTGGGGCACAACCCTGCCCTTGTGCTGCCGTCCCTCCCTGCATGACACCCCTCCCTGTTGATTCCCTACATGGCCCTCTGTTCCCTACAGAGCCAGAGCCCCACTGCACTCGTCCTCTAAACAGCCCTTCATCCTTACATAACTCTCCATTCCCTAGTAGAGATGCACTCCATCCATCCCTGGCATGACCCTCCATCCCCTGCAGTCACTGTAGTTCCATCCCCTACACAGCCCTGAATCCCCTACAGAGCACCGTACCTCATCAAGCTCCTGTGTTGCTCTCCATCCCCTCACAGACACACCTTATCCCTACATCCCTTCAGTGCACCCTCCATTCAGTCCTCACCCTCCCTATAGAGCATGTAGAACTTGCCCTAACCCTTTAGAGCCCATCCTGCACCATCCCCTGCACACCCTTGAGTGTTCCTGCCCTGCTGCGTCGGTGTCTGCTACCTTGCCACCCCAGGGTTCCCCTCCCTGATCCCCTCCTTCACACAGCGTGGCTCCAGCTATGGCTCCCTGATGACTACCCATGGCAAGTACCAGATCTTCGCCAACACCGGCCACTTCAAGGTCAGTGCAGCAGGTGGGAACCCCTCCCCTGAAATGCCCCAGCTTTGTTGGTGTGCTTGCCCTTGGCTGCACCCCCATCCCACAGGATGCTGGCACCTTCCTTGCCTCTGCAAATCCACTCAGTGGGCACTGACCTCTCTTCCTTCTCAAACATCCCAGGGCAATGTGGTGGCCATTAAACACATCAATAAGAAGCGCATCGAGTTGACACGGCAGGTGCTCTTCGAGCTAAAACACGTAGGTTTGGGGTCTATGCTGGGGTGGGCAACCTGCTTGGGGGTGCAGGGACTGTTCCTGGGACTGGAGGAGGCTGGTGGGAGCAGCAGCCCATCTCCTCTAACCTCGAGACCCACTTGGCTCCACTTCCACCTGCAGATGCGCGACATCCAGTTCAACCACCTGACTCGCTTCATTGGGGCATGCATCGACCCCCCCAACATCTGCATCATCACCGAGTACTGCCCACGGGGCAGCCTGCAGGTAGAGGGGCTTAGGGACACCAGGGGCGACACTTAGACACTCCTTGTGACCTGGCTGGGCTGGGCACTGAGGACAGGGCTGTGGATACTGGTGGCCCTTAGCCCTACAAGGCTCGCAGCCGAGCTGCCCAAGCAAGTGTCAGAGGCTGGTGGAGGGGAGGGGGCGAATGCTGCAGACCCCACTGCAGCTGGGTGCTTGGTGAGACTGCTGCCACCATGCCCTGGGTGCTTGGTGGGGTCCACTCATTGTGCTACCCCAGGACGTCCTGGAGAACGAGAGCATCAACCTGGACTGGATGTTTCGCTACTCCCTCATCAATGACATTGTCAAGGTACCCAAGGGAGGGGCACAAAGGGCTGGGGGAGGTGCATGACGGATACCAACTTCACTGTGTCCATCTGTCCCAGGGAATGGCCTTCCTGCACAACAGCATCATCGGCCACCACGGCAGCCTCAAGTCATCCAACTGTGTGGTGGACAGTCGCTTCGTGCTGAAGATCACCGACTATGGACTGGCCAGCTTCCGCTCACCCAGCGACAATGAGGACACCCATGCGCTCTATGCCAGTGAGTGCCTGCTTGGGGGGATCACAGGGATGGGGTGGCCCTGCCTCACTGCTTCACGGCTGTGTCCCACCAGAGAAGCTGTGGACAGCCCCAGAGCTGCTGCAGAAGGGGCACCTGCCCACCCCGGGCATGCAGAAGGCTGATGTCTACAGCTTCGGCATCATCGTGCAGGAGGTTGCTCTGCGGAACGGCCCCTTCTACATTGAGGGCATGGACCTGAGCCCCAAAGGTGAGGGTGGGAGGTGGCTGTGGGGCGGTTCTGTCCCTGCTTTGGAGGGTCTGGTGCTCACCATCATCCACCCCCTGGCAGAGATCGTGCAGAAGGTGCGTAACAGCCAGAAACCGTTCTTCCGCCCCTCCATCGACATTGGGGTGCACAGCGAGGAGCTGGCCGTGCTGATGGAGCGCTGCTGGGCGCAGGAACCAGCTGAGCGCCCCGACTTCAGCCAAATCAAGATCTTCATCCGTAGATTCAACAAGTGGGTGGTTGGCGAGTGGGAAAGGTGGCCCAGGGCGGGAGTGGGGACGGCAATGGGGGTGGAGGTGGTTGGGGGGCACCTCTTCTGGCAGTGCCAGCTGCCTGCACTCTGGCAGGGAGGGAAGCACCAGCATCCTGGACAACTTGCTGTCGCGCATGGAGCAGTACGCCAACAATCTGGAGAAGCTGGTGGAGGAGCGGACACAGGCCTACCTGGAGGAGAAGCGCAAGGCGGAGAACCTCCTCTACCAGATTCTGCCCCAGTGAGAGGGGGAGACAAGGGAGCTTGTGGGTCTGGGGTTTGGCATGGGGTCAGCATGCACCCACTGCTGTGTGAGCATGGAGTCCCTTGCCAGCTCTCCATGCTGCTGTAGGGCAAAGGATGTGGGGGAACAGTGGGTTGGAAGTGGGAGCTCACCACCATCCGCTCTGGTCCCACCAGCTCTGTGGCGGAGCAGCTGAAGCGTGGGGAGACAGTACGGGCTGAGGCTTTTGACAGCGTCACCATCTACTTCAGTGACATTGTGGGCTTCACTGCCCTCTCGGCAGAGAGTACTCCCATGCAGGTGAGAGCAGGGCTTGGGGGGAAGCCACTCTCTGGAGCTGGTGGGGGTCTCACACCCTAGCAGTGCCATCACTGGGGTTGGGGGGCCATGCCTGCTCCCAGCCTCACACATGCCCTTGCTCCATTCAGGTCGTGATGCTGCTGAACGATCTCTACACTTGCTTCGATGCCATCATTGATAACTTTGATGTCTACAAGGTGAGGGTGTGGGTGAGCCAGCCCAGTCCCCCACAGTGAGGCAGGCAGCAAGGAGCCCAGGTTCTACCTGCTCCCCCTTACCTCACAGGTGGAGACCATTGGGGATGCCTACATGGTGGTCTCGGGGCTGCCGGTGCGCAATGGGAAGCTGCACGCCCGTGAGATCGTCCGCATGGCCCTGGCCCTGCTCGAGGCTGTCAAAACCTTCAAGATCCGTCACCGTCCCAACGACCAGCTCCACCTGCGCATCGGCATCCACACTGGTGAGTCCCCGCGCCTGCTGGCACCGCAGGCCATCCGCCTGCCCCACAGTGTCCCTAAGTGTCCCTGTGCTGGCAGGTCCTGTGTGTGCTGGCGTGGTGGGTCTGAAGATGCCACGGTACTGCCTCTTTGGGGACACGGTGAACACTGCATCCCGCATGGAATCCAATGGCCAGGGTGAGCCACGGGGCTGGCAGCTGGGGTCCAGCACCTCAAGTTGTGTTCAGCTCCCTCACCCAGCCAAGTCTCTTTTTCCCCTGTGTGCTACCCAGCCCTAAAGATCCACGTCTCATCCACCACAAAGGAAGTCCTGGATGAGTTTGGCTGCTTTGATCTGGAGCTGCGTGGGGATGTGGAGATGAAGGTGAGGGCACAGGGATGCCAGGGGGCTGCCAACCCTTCCTGCTGTATGGGACATGTGATGAGGGCATGGGTTCAGGCTGGGACCCTTTATTCCCCTCAATGCTGGGGATGACACACAAGGAGCAGTGCCAGGGGCAGGGAGGTTCTCACTGCCCTCTTCTCCCTCCCAGGGCAAGGGAAAGATGCGGACATATTGGCTGCTGGGCGAGAGGAAAGACCCCAAAGTCGTCTGAGCCCAGTGGCAGTGGCGGAGCCCCCAGCCTCAGTGGGGCTGCCAGTGCCTTCCGGTGCCTTGACCCCCAGGACGCACCGGCACCCCCCTCACTGCATCCACCACCACCTCTGCAGCCCCCCTGCTTCAGCAGGGCCAGGGCAAGGTGGGGCAGCGGCCATGTCACCGTCTGCCCCCCTTCCGTCAGCACCAGCAAAGCCCACCTTCCCCCACAGCCCCTTGGAGGGGGGAACTGGCCCAGATCCAACCCTCATATCTCCCCCACCCTCTGGGGTCCTGCCATCCCTGCCCTCTCCCGTGTGGCTCAGCTGGCTCTGAGCTGGTCCGGGGCCTGGCTGCCCCGTAGGGCACTTTGCCGTCTCTTTTCAGTACCTGGCCCCAAGCAGAAGTTGTGCCCATGTCACCCTGTCCCTGGGGTGGGGGGAAATGGGGATTCCTGCCAAGACTGACTCCTTGGCCAGGTCAGGCTTCAATGCTGCAGCTCCCCCCCTCCCCAGTCTCCTCTTCTCCTGTATATAACCCCAGTGGGTCATGTAAATACCACCCCCTCCTCCCCCAGGTGTAAATATAGGACTCGCTGCAACTATTTTGTTGAAATACAAACTTCCCCAAATCCATCTGTTACCTGACCTCTGCTTCTCTCTGTCCTGGAGTGCCAATAAGGGGCAGGGGCTGGGGGCACCCCAATATTGAACTCAGCCTTGGCTGGGGTCAGCTGCCTGGAGCATCCCTGAGCATCATGTCCTGGGGCTCTGTCTGCGGCTGTAGGGTGGGGGGCCGGGCACGGGGGGCTGGGGCCGGGCAGCCGCAGCTGTTGAGGGCTCAGGCAGTGCTGGGAAGGCAGGGCTGCCGCAGCGGGGTTTGCTTTGGCGTGAGGGCTGCAGTGCGTTCCTCTGAGCTCATGCTCTGGCCGCCCTGCTGCCGCCTCTTACTGGAACACACCTGTGCCTGGGGACCGGGACGGCGGTTGCATGTTGCCTGCTGCGTGTGCCGGGAGGGGACATGTCCCAGTGGACGAGGGTGTGCCAAGGGCTCTCCCTTCATGCCCAAGGAGGGAGGCTTGGGGCCACAGCATGTTTTGGGTCAACAGTGACTTGCACCGGGGCTGGAGGGTTTCCCACTTGGCCCTGCGGGATTTGAGATCCCAGGGACACTGTGGTCCCCCTCCAAACATCCAGCCTGAAGACAGCCTTGGGGTGGCAAGGAGGCCGGGACCATCTGTGTCTCCTTGCTTTTTAATCCTTGAAGGTCTGGGGCTCGCTGCTCAATGGGTCGCAGGGGTGGGGTGGCCCTAGGTACACAGTGATGGGAGTGGAGAAGGTTGCGTTCCTCTTGAAGGGAATGTTTCTGCTGAAGAGGGCAGTGACACCCTGGAGAGGAGAGAAGGGGAGAGGTCCCTGTCAGCAGCTGAGACCCCTGGGGTGCTGGCAGGGTGAGGTGCTGGGGGACTTACCGGTAGTCCACGGGCTTGCTCCAGCCAGAAGCTGGTTGGCTGCTCTGTCAAGTAGTTGTGGGGCTGCAAGTGGAAGCAAAGTGACAGTGGGCCGGAGGGACAGCACACTCGGGGGGACACAGGAGCCTTGCAGCCTCCCTGGGAGCTGCCACAAGCTGGGGGGTGGGGGAGGTGTCTCCTGCCTGTACCTGAGTGATGGATGGAGGTGTGGGCTGGAAGCCCCTGGCAGCGTAGTCCCGGTGCGTGGTGGAGACAGACTCCATGGGCTGCGGGCGGGGACGGATCTCCTCCTCCGTCTCCTTACTGCAGCCAGAGCAAACACCCCTCAGCCCTGGGGTACCCCCCACTCCATGTCCCCTCTGCCAGGGCACAGCCCCAAGGATGGGTGTCACGCAGGGGTGCAGGCTTGCCTGTATTTCTCGTAGAGCATGGACGCCAGTGTGGCCTTCCGCAGCCCTGCAGAGGGGAAAGTGCCATCAGCCCCCCCCAGCTGAGATTCCCTCAGTGCCTTTCTGGGGGGCACACGGCTGAGGGGGGCTCAGTCTCACCTTGCCGCAGCAGCAGGGCCCTGTGTGGCGGGCGGTAGGTGTCCGTGGTGGAGCTGTCAGTGAGCGAGGACAGGAACTGATGGAGTGGCAGTCCATGGAACCCGCGGTGGTGGGCGGAGTCCTCACTGCCTAGCTCCTGCCCCAGCCCAGAGTTCAAGGGGTCCACGACTTTCTAGAGATGGACAGTAGGGGCTGTGGAAGGGGGTGGGAACCCACCCTGCAGTGCCCCCCATGCCTGCTCCTGGCTTTTAGGCTTTTGATAGCCCCAGAGGCACAAGCTGCAAAAAGGGGTCACAGTCCTTCCAGCCAGCTCCCTGGGAACGCTGGAGCAGGGACACCTGCAGCTTGGGTAGGGCTGACCTCTCCTGCCTGCTGGAGGTCTGCTGACCTTGTATGGCTGTCCCAAGCTGAGGGGTGCCTGGACTCCCCCTACACTGGGCAAGCTCTCTTATGACACTTGAACAAACCACGGGGTCCCCAGACTGTGGCACAGTTTGACCCATCAGGTGCCCCCCAAGCCTTGCTTGCCCCACATCTCTATGATCAGCTGTGACATGGAACTCCTGCCCGCCAGCAGCAAGATCCCAGCTTCCCTCCCAAAGCCTCACTGTCACTCCCCACGTGCCTTCCCGTGCCTTTTGTGCTATTGAATTTCATCCCCTTTCTACCCACTGGGCTCAAGGTCATCTGGGAAGTCCTGGCTCAGCCAAAGGTGGCTATCTAAAGAGAGGGGTCTACCCAGGAGCGGGGAGCATCACCGAATCAGCATGTGGGATACGGTAGGGCCAGTTGAGGGCCATTTTCCCTGATGGAGTTACCTCCCCCAGCCAGGTGCGGATCGCGCGGCCCCGTCGGGTCACTGGCTGGCTGGGCTGCTCTGCTGGCTTTGGTGGGGAGAGGGGCTCCACCGGCACCTCCTCGCGACACGTTCCCCACTTTCCAAGCCAGGGAGGCAGCTTGATCTCAGAGGGATCATTCCCAGTCTCTCGGGCTGGCTCAGGGCTGGGGACGGGTGGCAGAGCCTCAGCAGGCGGCTCAGTGGGCATCTCCGGCACCTCGGCTATGTCCGACATCTCCTGGAGCCTCTTGGCGGTGGCTGTCAGTGGCTCCTCATGGCATGGAAGCTTCTCCATGGGCACATCAGGCAGGCGGATACCACCCTGGACCCTGCCCAGGCACGGTGACCTCTCCCCAGGGCATGTGGGACCCACATGGCCCGTCAGAGCTACCCTGGAGATGAGAGCAAACCCTGAGGAAAGGCAGCGGGGCACATCCTTCAGCCCCTCATTACCCACCACATCCCCAGCCCCCACCAGCACGGGCAGGGTCCTGAGGCGAGGGACCCGGGGTCCCCTGCAGTGTCACCCCCACACTGGGACAAGGGACAAGGAGGGATTTCCCTCCGTTTGGGGGACAGAAGCAATGCCTGCTGCTGGGTCTGCGCTCCGGAGGGGTCTCCCCCTCCACAGCTCCCTTCTGCCCGCTTGACCTCCTGCAGCAATATCCTTCCCGCTGTCTCCAGCCGGTATTCTGCCCCTCATATCCACCACCCTCCTCCCTTATCCCCCCCTGCTCCCCCCTAATGCCCCACAGGCCGTGCCCCCCAGCTCTCCCCCTCGGGGGTCACCCTGAGGGGTCTCGGTGCCCCCCGGTTCCCCTCCCGGCCGCACCCCCAGGAGGTGCCGGCTCCCGGCTCCATGGCGCCTGCGCGGGGGGCTGGAATGCGCCTCTCTCCATGGAGACGACGCGCGGCGGCCGCGTGCGCGCCTCCCATTGGCGGAGAGCACGGAAGGGGCGCGGCCAGAGCCCGTTATGGGTGGGGGCAAGAGGCGGGGTCGGATTGGAAAGGGGGCGTGGTCATGGAGCAGTGGGCGTGGTCAGGGATGGGGTGCGGGGGAGGGGGAGGGCAAGGAGGTGTGGGGAGATGGTTCAGGGAGATGGGGGTGAGGAGGGATGAGGAGGGATGAGGGTGCGGGAGGATGGGAGTGCAGGGGTCGGGGATGCAGGGGTGATGGGCGGTGTGGGGTCACGGGGGCGCAGGGGGGTTAGGAATGGGGGGAGATGCCATGCGGCGATGCAGGTGGACGGGGGTGCGGGGGCACCGGGGTGCAAGGATGCAGAGATAAGGGGGTGCTGGGG
>NW_016690252.1:66992-78666 GCF_001604755.1 Lepidothrix coronata
GGGCAGAACCATCAGTATTCACCCTAGAACCCTCACAGCGACCCCCCCAGCCCTCGGGGACATCCTGGCACTCCTCTTCAGCGGCAGCAGGGCTGTTATTGCAGCGCTCTGCGGTGTGCGCCGGCGGGGCACCGCGGGCTCGGCGCTGGGGCCTCTGTTTTTCCTGGCTGGGAATGTGCCTGGCCCCTCTGGCCTCGGCCGGCCCTGTGGGGGCCCCCCACCGGGGACCGGCTCCTCCCTGCGGGCGCTCGGCCCCACGCCAGGCAGGGGCTTCTCCGAGCCCATCTGCTGTGCAGCTGCAGCGAGCAGGAGAAGCAGGAGGCATGGCCCGAACTCATCTCGTGCCTCCCCCATGCTGGGGAACACCAGCCCTGCTGCCGCTGAAGAGGAGTGCCAGGATGTCCCCGAGGGCTGGGGGGGTCGCTGTGAGGGTTCTAGGGTGAATACTGATGGTTCTGCCCCCACGCTCAGCCACGGGCCCAGCACTGGCCCCTGCGGTGCACCCGTACTTCAGCTCGTACTGAAGGAATGGCAGCTTGGGCTCCCTGTCCCAGCTTGCACCCTGGGTGCTCTTCCCAGGAGCATCCCCAGGTTCCCCACCAGACACATGTGGGCTTGCCAAAAGCCTGGCCAGGCAGGGTGGGGGGGGCCTGGGGGACACTGAAGACACACTAACAGCACCACAGTACAGTGCAGGACAGGAACCCTAGCGATGCCAGCCCGGGGGGGTGCACTCACTGTGGGGCAGACCAAATCCCGGGATGGCCAATGGGGCACCTCTGTGGGGCTGTGACCTGACAGCATCACTGTGGGGCAGCAGCCCTGGAGCTGCTGGAGCACATCTGGCTGCCTCTTGCCGGCTGACACATCCCCCGCAGCCCCCCTGCCCAGCTCTTTTGGGAACTTGCGTCATTTGTGATCCTCCTCAGCTGAAGAACCAAAACAGCCGTTGGCCCTCATCCCCTCTGCCCTCCCCCACTCAGCCCCATGGGGCTGTGACCACTGTCCTGCCCCGCAGCTGCTCGAGGACTAACAAAATAAACCTGGCACAGGAAGAAACACGATGGCAGGCGTCCAGCCCCTGACCTCGCGTGCCAGCACACGCCCTCAGCCCAGCACAGCGTTCCCTGGAGGGCTGCTCCACGTGAGCCCTGGGGAATAATGTACGGGGGATCCCTGGCCCCTCTTTGGAGTCCCCACTTCCCCAGTGATACCCAGCCCCGATTTGGGGTACCCATCCCTGAGGCAGTTATCCTTCGTCCAAGAGTGTGACCCCATCCTGCGCTGAGCCTCGGAGGCAGGAAGCACTACCCATCAACATTTTTAAGGCTCATTTACACCCCAAAAACATTCCCCATGCTATTCTGGGTGTGTATGTGTGGGAAGCGAACTAGGCTCTGCCACAGCCCCACGCGGCTCCCGAGGGGCCCCTGCCGCCAGCGCCACCGAGCCGGGGGATGAACAGAGCCACCATTCTCCCTGGCGGGCTGCGGTCCCCTGCGCAGCGGCTGGCGGGGGCCCAGCCAGCCCTGGCGGTGGTGCCAGGTGGGCCATGCACCGTGCCAGCACCGGCCCCCGCCACTAAATATAGCCCCGGCGCCTGGCCACGGAGCAGCGGGAGCAGGAGGCACGCGGCAGGGAGCGGGCGGCCGCATGCGCGGAGCCCCCGCGTGCGCTCCCCTCGCCGGGTGGATGTGGACACGTGCAGGCACAAGACTGTGGCCAAGGGGTGTAAACACGTGTGCGTGTACAGTGCTCGCGGTGTTTTGCGTGTAGGGGAGCCTGGGGTGTGCAGTGCAGTGAGTTTTCCACTGCAGTGCACACACAGGCGGTGCAGGGGGGGTACAGGGCTATGTGTACATGGAGGGGGCAGCAGGCCCGCCCACCACTCAGCCTATTCTGCCCTGCGCTCTGCTCAGGGCTATGAACCCCCTGGGAGCTCAGTGAGGTCCCTCTAGGGTAAGGAGGAGTGAGTACATGTGCAGTTATCACTTTTAGATCAGTTAAATGCAATTAGCTGCTTTTGCAGAGCAGAGAAGCATCAGTGCCCAGTGTGGAGCTCTGGCAGGAACACAGTGGTGCTTGGGGGGCACACTGAGGCAGGGTGAGGGCATTCAGGGGTGCAGGCACTGTGTGGTGGCAGTGGGTCTGGGCAGGTAGCACTGAGCATGGTGTGCTACTGACAGTTCTGGGATGTTCCCCAGTTTGGGGACACCCTTGTGGCACACAGCCTGCTCCCCCCAGCCCAGTACCAGGATGGGCCTTTTCCCAGTGGCATGTGGGCACTCCCTCAAATTCCTTTTGCTTCAACCATGGGGCTCCAGAGCATCTCCGGCATGGGCAGGTTGGCATGTGGGGAGCCCAGACCCTATGCAAAAAACAGGGTAGCAACTCCCCACTGCTGCGACACCAGAGGCCAGCCCTGCCCAGGCCAGGCACCCCCACCCCTAAGAAACCCCCACACCTAAGAAAGCCACCTGGACATGGAGCCACTGAAGCCACCACCAAGGAGATGCTTTATTGGGGGGTAGTGGGCAGTGGGGGGTCAGCCAGGGGGCCAGCCCATCTGCCGCCCCCCCAGGACATGGAGGTGCAGGTGGTAGACGGACTGGGCACCGTGCTTCCCATCATTGATCACTGTCAGGAGAGGGACAGGGGTCAGGCCACCTCCTTGTGTGCCCAGGCCCCCAGGACCACCAGAGAGGGTCCTGCCCCATGGCACTGCAGGGAACACCAACTCACCGAGGCGGTAGCCGTCAGCCAGCCCCTCCGCCTGTGCTGTGTGTGCTGCCACCACCAGCAAGTGCCCCAGGAGCTGCAGGAGAGGAGAGCAGGAGGGTCAGCACTCAGTGACCACTACTGCCAATGTCCCAGGGACTCCCCTAGACTCACCTCGGTGTCTTGGGGACCCACACGGCTGATCCGGGGGATGGGGCGCTTGGGGATCACCAGGAAGTGGACAGGGGCTTGGGGGGCCACATCACGGAAGACCAGGCACTGCCAGGGGGCGCAGGGTGAGCCCCACACCCGTGGGTGCTGCCCCTTCCCCTGGTGGGGACACATGCCCTGCTACCTTGTCCCCACTACCTTGTCATCTTCATAGAGGATGGTGGCAGGGATGGTGCGGTCGATGATCTTGCTGAAGATGGTGGGCTTCCCGCCCGCCTCCTCGCCGGCCTCCGCTGCCCGCTGTGCCTTGCTCACCTCCCCATCCCTCCCGCTGGGCGTCGACACGCACCGCTGGGCCGGGAGGGCACACAGAGCTTAGGGCCTGTCCCCGAGCGGGGACGGGGACACCGCGGCCAGGGCGGGCAGGAGCACAGGGAGGGGACATGCATGCGAGAGTGATGGAAGGAGGGACGCACATGGGGTGATGGGGGACACGGCTGGGAGTGAAAGGAGAACACATGGGGATATATACATGCGCGGCTGCACGCCGGGATATAGGGGCGATGCATGTAGGGGTGGTGGGGCGCGTGATGGGGGAATGCACATGAGAGTGATTGGACTAATGCATGGGGGGTCATGGAGGGTGTGAGAGGGAGTGTGGTGGGGGTGCACGTGGGGACCGATGGGATACGTATAGGGGTCCTGAGGGCTGCACATGGGGTTGCTGCTCGGGTACGACCGGGGGATGCACAGGGGTTGACAGCGAGGTGCACACGGGGGTAACGCATATGGGGATAATGGGGGGCTGTGTCCACGGGAGTGACGGGGGTCTGTGCCCACAGAGCTGACGGGGGGGCTCTGTCCACGAGGGTGCAGGCCGGGGCGGGGGTGGGTGCGCACGGGTGACCGAGGCCCCATTCCGTGCCGTGGGGGTGCGCGGGTCGGCGCTCACGCTCGCCGCGGACCTTGCCCGAGGGCGGGAGCAGCGGCGAGCGTCGCGCTGGGCGGGGGCCCGGCCCGGTGCCCCTGTCCTCCCAGCCCACCCCGCTGTTTCTCCCACCCCGATGGATGTGTCCCTCCTCCCCCGCGCCCACCTGCCCCACTCGCAGCGCGCCCCGCACCAGGCCCCGCGCCAGCACCGCCGCCATGGCCGCCGCTCCCGCCCTCCCTCGTCACTCACATCCCGGTCCCGCCCCACGCCCCTTAAAGCGCCCGCGCCCACGCGTGACACGAAGGCGACCCCCGCGCCGCAGAGTCCCGGCGGAGGCCCTTTGAACGTGGACAGGGTCACTTCCTCCCTGGGGGGGAGTCCCGACCGCGGGGATGCCGCCCGACCTCCCCTCCCTGTACGGGTGGGTGTTGTGACCACGCAGTTAAGGAGCCCGGGTGGGAGGCTGTGCCAGGCGGGTTTATTGGTGTTCAGAAGCCCATGCGTGGGCGCTTGCGGCGGGTCTGCGAGGCAGAAGAGAGCTGGCTCTGGGAGGAGGGGATGCAGAGCTGACTGGCCTGGCTGCCAGGGAGCTCTGGTGGCTCAGGGGGTCCCTCGGCCCACACGGACAGGTAGTCCCGCAGCGTCTTCCGGCGCTCCTTGGGGATGCCGCGGCAGCGCAGGCTCTGCGAGGACAGCAGCGCTTCGTCGGGTGCCGGCGAGGCCGGGGGGCTGCCGGGCAGGGGGCTGCTGGCTGGGGGGGAGCTCTCCTGGGAGAGAACGTGTGGGCGGCTGGGGGAAAGCAGCAGGGGTCCTGCATCGCTGAGCTCGGACAGCTCCGACTGGTAGGCGAGGGAGGAGGTAAAACTGGCCGAGAGACTGCGCCGGCTTCGTGCTCGTTTCTGCCGCCGCCGCCGCTCCCGTAGAGCCCGCTGTCTCTGTGCCACACTGAAGCTAGTCCTGTCCTCCCACCACCGCTCCCAGTCCCCAGACCAGGCTGCTGTCAGACGGGTGCTCAGGAGGTCTGGACCCTCCTCTGGCTCCAGGGACTGTGGCAGGGCAGGGGCCTGGAGGGACATGGGCTCCCAGCGCTGGATGTGGCCCCCTTCCCGCATGATCTGGCGCAGCCACTGCCGCACTTGCCTCTGCAGGGCAGTGGGACCCATTGGCCCCTCCAGCTCTTTGCGGGTGAAGAGGCGCCTCTGGCTGAGGCTGGGGGGCAAGGAGTGCTGAGGGGGCTCCCTGCAGCCTCTGAAAAGAGCCCTCAACCAGCGGTGGTACTGCAGGGCTGCAGCTGGGCTGGGCACCGCTGGGGTGGGCTGGGGGCTGGCACAGGGCTCCTGGGGCAGTTCAGCTTCCTCTGGGGGTGCTGGTGTGCCTGTGTTCTCCTCTTCCTCCTCCTCCTCGTTGATAATCACCTCCAGGTTGGACAAGTAGAACGTTTGCTCTTCCTCCTCTTCCTCCTCACTGCCCAAGCCCAGTGGGCTGCTGGCTGGAGCCTCGAAGAGAGGGGAAGAGCCGGGGGCTGTTGTGGCCTCATCCCTCAAGGTGGGTGCAGGGGGACGCACTGCCTCGTGGGTCAGCCTCTGGCAGAAGACATCCCCAGCCTCGGAGAGCTGGAAAACCAGCATGGTCTCACAAGTCCCATCCTCTTGCAGCACGGCGGCCAGCCCTGCAGAGGCAGGAAAGACATTTTCACCAGGGTTCCAGTCCTGTGGTTCCTGCAGGGGCCTGGCCAGCAATTGGGGTTGCCTCCACTCCTCAGTGGGCACTTACTGCTGGATTCTGACCCGCACATCATTTTCTAGGTCATTAATCTCTTGCACAGGGTTGTTTGGGGCTTTGCTTTCACTTTGTCAGCCACCCTCCAGCCAGGCCATGACAAGGGCTACACTGCACCCTCCATTCCACCTTCTCCCCTGCCAAGACCTGCACCCCAGGGCAGTGTGGGACACCCACCTGCAGCCGGGGCTCCGAGGCGCTGCTGGAGCAGGTGGTGGCGGTGTGGGAGTTGGGTGGGCAGGTGCTGCAGGCACCCAGCGATGCTGTGCAGCTTCTGTGGAGCCCCTGCCAGCTGGCAGGCCGACTGGCTGCCCCCTGAGGAAACACACCCCAAAAACCGGGCAGTGAGCACTGATGCCAGGGCAGCAGCTGGTCCCAGCAGTGAGGAGGCTGGGACACAGGCACAGAGGAGCCAAGCCCTGCAGCACCCCTGGAGCTCCTTCTCTCACCTCGGTATTGCAGCAGCAACAGTTCCTGGGTGCGGGATGCACCGAGCAGCACCTTATGGGTTCTCCCAGGATCCCCTGGCATCAGGTGGGCAAAGAGTGGGGGGGCCTTCATCATGTGTGCCCACTTCAGCACAGGCACCAGTGGCAACCGCTCGTCCAGCACATACACGGAGAACTGGGGCAGAGGGTGCAGCTGAGCAGGGGCACACCCCAACAGCGACCCCCCTGCCCCACAGGCATTGGGAGAGCCAGCTGTGCTGGGTGTCTCTCCCAGCTGCCAGCTCTGGTGGGACTCACCTGGGTGGTGACAAGGTACTGTGAGGGGTGAGCCCTGCCCAGGTACATGGGCAGCACCACGCGCTCGCCCTGCTGGCAGCCAGCTTCCTCGCCCACCTTGAACAAGTCGAAGTGGCATTTCTTGGGGGCCTGCAGCAGCACAGCAGGGTGCAGTCAGCACTTTGGGCTGGGGAACTCTCTCCCCTGCCTGCCCTCAGCCCCGTGCCCACCCTCTCAGGCCCACCCTCCCAGCCTCACCCGGGCATCCAGGCACTGCAGGCCAGTGCGGTCAGCACAGCTCAGCACCCGTGGGTGGGCAGTGAAGTCGCTCCAGCGCCAGGGTGAATGGTCTCGAAAAAACATGGTCTGGGGGTCATGGCGGAGCTGCTGCAGCCTGCGGGGAGATGGCAGCGTCAGCAAAGGGAAGGGCTGCCCCTCTCACTTGGGCTCCCCGCCCCGAGACTCTGTTGTCTGCATGAGCTCCCAGCCAGCCCTGAGTGCCTCATCTCACCCTGTCTCGACGCTCCAGAGGTAGACGGTCCCACTCTGAGTGCAGACTGCCAGCTCCCCGGGAAGGTGAGGGCTGCAGGATCACAGAATCACAGAATATGCTGAGTTGGAAGGAGCCCACAAGGATCATCAAAGTCCAGCTCCTGGCCCTGCACAGGACCATTCCCAAGGGTTACACCATGTGCCTGAGAGTATCATCCAAACGCTTCTTGAACTCTGTCAGGCTTGGTGCTGTGACCACTTCCCTGGGGAGCCTGTTTCAGTGCCCAACCACCCTCTGGGAGAAGAACCTTACTCTAATATGAAAACTAAACCTGCCCTGACACAACTTCAGGCCATTCCCTTGGGTTCTGTCACTGGTCACCACAGAGAAGAGATGAGTGCCTGCCCCTCTTCCTCTCCTCATGAGGAAGTTTTAACTGCAATGAGGTCTCTCCTCAGTTTCCTCTTCTCCAGGCTGAACAGAACCAAGTGCCCTCAGCCCCACAGCTCCTCATGTGGCATACCCTCAAGGCCCTTCACCATCTTCACTGCCCTCCTTTGGACGCTCTTTAAAAACCTGGCACAGCATCACCCCCACAGGGAGCAGGGCAGCACCAGCAAAGTCCTGTCCTGCAGCACATACCTGACAGTGAGGCAGGAGGCAGGCACATCCGTACGGATGACCTGCAGTGGGGTGGGAGCTGTCCCTGTCCTGCCTGGCACCCTCCAAACTCCGCAGTGATAGTCTGAGCGGACCCCAATGAAATCTGTCAGGCAGAAGGAGGTGGCACATGAGCTGGCAGCATCCCGGGGGCTCCCTGCCACCCCTTCACCCCAAATCCTGCCTGTCCCAGGGCTCGCTCACCTTCCCCATCCACTCGGGCTGCAGCCACCTGCCAGATGCGCCCGCTGAGTTCAAACTGCGCCGGGGAGCCTCGGGCACGGGGCAGCTCCTCCAGCACCATGTCCTGGAAAACTGGGATGCCAGCTAAGGGCAGTACAACATGACCCCCCTTCCCTTCCCTCCCCTCTCCTCCCCAGGGACACCCCACGGAAAGGATACAGAGGTGGTTCATGGCCTGCCCTCCAGGGTACACCAGGCAGCCAGTACATGACCCTGTGTCACCGGGGGGCAGCCAGGCCAGTGCCCCCCCTGTGAGGCTGTCATTGAAGAGCAGGTCAGACCACTGCAGTAGCAGCTCCTCGTGCAGGCAGTCCGCCAGCAGCCCCAGCGGCACCTCAAAGAGCCAGTCACGGCACAGGTGGGAGAACCAGCGCAGGCGGGAGGCCAAGTGCTGCCGGTGGCAGCCGCTGCAAGGCACAGACAGCATCAGGTGAGGGGACAGAGGAGCCCTCCCCAGAGCTGTGCAGGGCAGGGGACATGGGGGCACACTCACCGCCGGGCCTCCAGGCGGTCAATGTCCTCCATCAGGGCCGTCATCCGGATGGTGCTGCTCCGGGCCGGCCTCTGCGGGGAGGAGCGGGCAGAGGTTGGGGCTGCAGGAGGAATGGTGGGCGACAGCACTGTTCCCCCTGGGACTGACACTGACCTTCAGGCTGGAGTTGCCCAGGTAGAAGTTCTTGTGCAGCAGGCGCCCCATGGAGCCGAACGCATCCTCTGGATGATCCACAAAGAAATGGCCCAGCTGTGCAGGAAGGACAGGGTTAAGTTGGGCTGTGCAGAGATCCCACACTCCCCTCCAAGATCCGTGGCAGAACACGGTGCCCCCAGTCCCACCTGCTTGGCGAAGTCCAGGGTGGCTCCAGACCTGCCTGCCCGGAGCTTCCTGCACACACTGTTGCGGTACAGGATGTCCTGAGGAGTGGGCGACGGGATCCAGCGGCCTGTGGGGAGAGGGCAGGGGCCGCCTGGCACCGGGACACGAGCACCGGGACAGCGCTCAGCACCCCCGGGCAGGGGTGGAGGCGGTACGGGATGTGCCCCGAAGGGCCGCCGCGCAGCATCCCCCGCTGCTCCCGCGGCTCTCACCGGCGCTGGGCGGCAGCACCGGCATGGCCGCGGCCTCGGCGGGGTTCCAAGTTTCGTCCTTCCCGCCTCGGCGGGGCACGAACGCCGGCTGCGCCTGTGGGAGGGGGAAAGAGGAGAGTCAGAACGGCCCCCGCCCGTCCCGCCGGGCTCCCTCGGTCGCGCCGGACCCCCGCGGCCCGGGCAGGGCCTCACCTGGCGGCGGCTGGGGCCGGGGCTGCCCTCCAGCACCTGGCCGTGCTCGCCCCAGCCAGCGGCCGGTGCCGGGCCGCCCTCTTCCCGCGGCGGGCCGGCGCCGAAGTAGGAGGGGAAGAGAACGGCGGGGAACTCCATGGCTCGAGAGAGGAGCAGGGCCGGGGGTCCCGAAGATCCCACGGGTCCCGAAAGCACAGCGCGGCCACCGGGAATGGCGTCACCGCCGCCACGCACCAATCAGCTCCCGGCAACAAAGCGGGGCCAGAGCGCCGCCCGCGGCACGGCGGCGCGGGGCGGAGCTCCCCCTGGCGGCCAGGAGGAGGAAACGCGCCACGGGCGGGGGGAGAGGGACGGGAATGGGATGGGACCGAGATGGGAGCGGGACAGGACCGGGATGGGAATGGGACGGGACCAGGATGGGAACGGGACAAGACCGAGATGGGAACAGGACAGGACCAGGATGGGAACGGGACGGGGGGAGAGGTACGGGAATGGGACAGGACCGAGATGACAACGGGACAAAACCGGGATGGGAATGGGACAGGACTGGGTTGGGAACGGGATGGGTAGAGCGGTGAGACAGGAACGGGAACGGGACAGGACCAGGACTGGAACAGGACGGAGGGAGCGGTGGGAACGTGACGGGACCGGGGTGAGAACGGGACAGGACCGAAATGGGAATAGGACAGGACCGGGATGGGAACGGGACGGGGATAGAGGGACAGGAATGGGACAGGACCAGGATGGGAACGGGACAAGACTGGGATGGGAACGGGACAGGACCGGGACGGGAACGGGACGGGGGAAGAGGGATAAGAATGGGACAGAACCGGGATGGGAACGGGACAGGGAATGCGGTGGGACCGTGACGGGAAGGGGACAGGATCGGGATGGGAACGGGACGGGATCGGGTCTAGAATGGGACGGAGGGAGCGGTGGGACAGGGACAGGGTGGGGGGAGCGGTGGGACCAGGACGGGAACAGGATGGAGTCGGGCGGGGGGAACGATGGGACACGGCTGGACCAGGACCAGCATTGGGGAGCCATTGGAAGTGGAACCCACCGGGACACAGGCAGGGCACGGGCACTGTGCTTCCCACTTGCCTCCAGGAGAGCAGAGGGACCACTGCGTGTCCACCTCCTGGCTCTCCATGGCTGCCCTGGCCCTGGTGCTTTGTGCCCGTGGGGTGTGGGTTGTGGGGCCACGGGACGGCCCTGAATGTTTTGTGTGAGGTGAAAGGGCAGCTCCTGAAGGATGTTCTATGGTGAGTATGGGATGGGAGAGGAGCATTCCCATGAGTAACTTGCTGTCTCCATCCTGGCCAAGGAGGGTGGTGATGTCAGGGCAGTCTGGGGATGATGTCATGGGAGTTTGGGGAAGTGTGATGAGGTCGTTTCCAGTCAGGATGCCCTCATCCTAGCATGTGGCACCCCGATCCCCCCTCTGGAACACCTCCTCTGTAAGGTAAATGTTATAATTTCCTATAAGAAGATGACAACCATTGTTAGAAAAACATTGGACCCCCTTAAACAGCCCCCACAGGTACCCCTGTCTCCCCCAGCCCCAGTGCATACCCTCAGCCCTGTGCCCCTCTCCACCACCCCTCTGGGTGTGGGCCTGTCCTGGGCCTCCCTGGCCCATGTCCCTGTGCCCTGTAACCCCATTCCCAGCCCATTTCTCGGTTCCAGCTCCACGTCTCTCTCTGCCAGCCTATATCCCTGCCTGCAGCCCCACATCCTGACCCCAGTCATTGTCCCTGTCATCAACTTGTATCCCTGTCTGCAGTCCTCAGCCTATATCCCTCTCCACAGCCCCAAGTCCTTCTGCCTCAGCCCTGTATCTCTGTTCCCAGCCTATATCCTTGTCCCCAGCCTCATGTCCCTGTCCCCAGCCCGTCCCGCGCCCCCGTTCCAGACCCATACCTCGCTCCCAGCCCCACGTCCCCAGCCCTGTGTTACCCACCCTCCCATCTCCCTTCCCGCCCGCGCCTCTGTCCCCACGGTGTCCCGGTCAGCGCCGGGTCCATCCCGGGTTGGGGGGACCGGCGGGGGGGGGGCGTTGCTAAGGGTGGGCGTGGCGTGGCGGTGATTGACGTGCGCGGAGGCCAGTGGCGGCGCGGGGGCGGCCCCGCGGGGGCGGGGCGGGTGACGTCACGGCCTCCGGTGCGCGGCGGGGCGGCCGGTGGCGCGCGCGCCCCTCGGCAGCCGCGGCGGCGGCGGCGGCGGCGGCGATGGCCCCGCGGGGCGGCGGGGGCGGCGGGCAGCGACCCCCGCTGCTGCTGCTCCTGCTCCTGCCGCTCCTGCTCCTGCCGCCGCCCGCCGCCGGTGAGCGCCGCGGGCATTCCCGGGGGGCGAGGGTTTGGCCGGGGCGGGGGGGGCACGGGTGGTGGGGCGGCGGGGCGAGCGCGGGACACGGGGCGCGGGAGGCGCACGTCGAGGGGGGTGCGGGTGCGGGTGCGGCGGGTGCGTGTGTGCGGTGGGCTCGGGGACACAGGGGGTGAGGTTGGGGTGGGTATGGGGTACGCGAGCAACGGGACGCGGGGCGTCCGCGCTGTGGGGCGGGCGGGAACGAAGCGCGGGGGTGTGTGCGGGGACAGCGGGGGTGCGGGCTTGGGGCGCGGGGAGCAGAGGACCGGGCGCCGTGGGACAGGGGGGTGTGTGCGCGGGGGGCGGGAG